>NC_057824.1:53454239-53775177 GCF_910594005.1 Cervus elaphus | reverse complement strand
TCTTTGAGAGGTAGCACGAGGGTGGGCGGGCTGTGTGGCCAGGTCCCAGCTGAGCCGCCTGCCCCATCCCGGCAGCAGTGAGTGCTGACGCCCGCCGCCTCGTTGCGGCTGGGTCGGCAGCGGTTCGCTTTCCCCTTGGCCCTGCAGACACCTTCGCAGTGAAAGCGGAGGGCAGCTTGTGCCGTCTTCCTGACTCTTAGCCCCGCTGCTAGGCTCCCCCGACACAGGGATGGGAGAAGTGGGGACACGAATCCCACTGCTGTGTTGTTGCAGGTGGAACACAGACAGACGCTTCTTACGCTTCTTTGCTGTGTCACGTCCAGGGGTCTTCAGTTGTGAAGGGGAGAACCTGGGAGGCGTGAGCCAGTCAGCTTCATCTTGAGCTGGAAGTTCAGATGTGACATGACCTTTCTATTCTTTCTTTGCAAAATGACTGTTAACACAATAATACTCTGCCTGCCATCCGGAACTGTTCTGAGAGTTAACTAAGATGTACGTGTTTATGAAAGTACACTGGAGACTCTGATGGTATAGAGAATTTTATTATAACGATTTGTTATTTCTGAAAGTAGGGTCTGGTAAGATGTAGCTTGAGAAGAGGCAGGAAAAATAGTGGAGGCCCTCCATCTATCAGTTTTATGTTGGTGAAAGCAAACTTGACAGCCAGAAATCAGCCTTCTCTTGCCTAGGTCCCTGTTTCTTTTGAGTCTGTGGCAACCTTCTCTTGGCGATCAATAACCCAGGAGAAAGTGAGAGGAAGAATGAAGATTAGGGTCATGGCAAGGAGGGAGCAGTAAAGCAGCTTTAAAGAGCCTAATAAACCAGGATAATTGAATGTAGTAAGGTTCGTGGCTGGGACAAGGGTGGTGTCTGCAAGCACCGTTTCCAGGAAAACGATCACAAGAGGTAAAAAAGTGCCGAAACCGGGAGGGAAGGAACAAGTCACAAAGGGGACCCTGAGTGGGTAGGGACAGGCGTTCAGGATGGTCACCCTTACTTAAGGGCGTGGGACAGGGCTACCCCCTGGAGTGGCCCCAGTGTTATCAACCAGGATGATCTGGGTCTCAGGGGTTCTTGGTCCCTGCTCCAGGCAGACAGAGGGTTGTGGACTTCCAGGGTTTGAGTCTCAGCTCTGCCACCTGTGTCTGTGTAGATTTGGGGTAAGTTCCTTAATCCCTCTGAGCCTCAGTTTCTCCTTCCATCAGTTGAAGTTGGCAAAGGTGCCAACCCCAACAGGTTGTTTGAGGGTCAAAGGTGAGGGTGAGCATGAGGCATCCAGCTTGCCCGTAGTAGAGAACCGACGTGTAAGGTAGTCCTCTTCCTGGCTCTGGGCCCAGGAATTGTGACCTCAGTCTAGGCTGATAGTGGGGAAGGAAATGGCAAGCCACCCCATTATTCTTGCCTGGGACAGAGGAGGCTGGCAGGCTACAGCCCACGGGGTCACAGAGAGTCAGACACGACCTAGCCACTGAGCACTCAAGCCAGGCTACAAAGACAGGAGCCCCTGTTCAGTCATTGTGGCTCCTCCGCAGCCATGACCCGCTGCAGGAGTGACGCCTGCCCCCAACGGTTGTCCCCATTCCCTTCCTTCTTGGGACCGGCTTTCCTGGTGTGTGGGCATGAAGGTGTAACGGATCCACCTGAGGCTCTGAGTGAGGCTGGGAGGATGCCTGCTTTCTTGCCGGTTTCTCTAGAGCTTTGCACCAACATGGGCCGTGGAACTGCAGACATGCAGCCTCTGGAGGCACGTTCCGCCGGCCTGGCGCCTCCAGTGTGTTTCTTACATTTCTCTCTGGAGCTAAGTTGTGCTGTAGATGGTGTTGCCCTCCACCACTGACTCAGCCAAGAGGCGCCTGGAGCCCTTTGATTCTGGGGGGAAGATGAAGTCTCTGGAGTGTCCTGAAATTCCCATGTCAGTTCTCTCAACATTAAATAAACACATGGAGTAACTTTTGTTATTTTTATCCTTTGAGAACCAGTGTTTTGACTAATAACGGTAGATAACATATATTGAATAGCCTACCCGCACTGTGTGCCAGGCATATTTCATCTCATTTGATCTCCCAACAATCCGATGGAACAGAATCTCATAGTGTTCCATTTTAGAGATGTGGCACTTGAAGCTCAGAATTTAAGTCATTTGCCCATGGTTAAACAGCCAGCCGGGTGAGTCACTTCCCCAAGGGCCAGAAGCTCAAGTCCCAGAGCAGAGGCAGCACGCTTTGTCTGCTGAGGTCAGACGGTAGATGCTCTCGGCTCTGTGGGCTGGACAGGCCCGGAGCAGCGGCTCGTCTCTGCTGCTGAAGCATGAACGTCATCACGGGCAGCCTGCAAATGATTGAGCGTAGCGGCGTTCTAATGAATCTTTATTTAGGGAAACAAGCGTTGAGCCAGATGTCACTGCGTGCTGACCCCTGGCCTGAAAAGGCCGCTGGATCAAGTCAGTGAGTCAGACAGGAGCAAAACAAACAGAAAAGCAACCCACCCTGGTACGCACCCTAGTGTGTCCTAGCTCCCCTGCTCCCCAGACGAGAGGGAGACCGAGGACGTAGCACAAGTAGCTGCTCTGTGGTCGCCGGCGTCGGGCGGGGTGGTGCCCACGAGCCCCATCGGGGGGCAGGGGCCGGTACTCAGCCTCAGCCACTCGCCGACCCCCACCCGGACACACGCCGGTTTCCAAGCGAAGGCACAGGTCTGGCTTTGAGGGGAGCGTGTGTGTGTGTGTGTGTGTGTGTGTGTGTGTGTGACCTCTGTTTTCTAATATTGTAAATGAGTAGAACAAATCCCCAAGTCCTGTGCAAACCCCAGTAGAAGATGCCCAACCCCTGGCCGTGACCCACTGGCTGCCCGCCTAGGACCTGTGCGCTCTGAAAGCTTCCCCAGCAACACTGCATTTATTAAGTAATAATTCATCTGTTTTCCTATATATTTTATTTATCAAAGACCTCAGTAACTGTCAGGCAGAGTTTCTTATCAGCAGGAACTGACCAGCGGACAAGTGTTACCTCCCAGGCCGGATGATCAATCCGGAGGAACCAGGGAGCCCTGACATTTTAATTATCCGGGACACCGTTATCAGCGGTCAGTCTTGGACGCAGCGCTTCCCATTGTTCACCGGCCCCTAATTGGGACTCTCTGATCTGGTCCCTCCCGGGCCACTCCTCCCTGCGGCTCATCCTCACTGCTTCACTCTGGCGGCTGCCTTTATATTATTCAACAGACCGCACCGCCAGCACCCTCAGAGTGAACCGTTCTCCTCCATGTCCATGCACGGTGTAGCATCCTGAGCTGTTGAAACTAAGAAAAAAGGGTTTCTGTTTGCTGCAGCACCAGAAAAAATATAGAGAATTTTTTTTTTTTTCCAACATAGAACAAAGAATTACTCCAGACCGAGCCAGGCGGTGGACAGAGTTGCTCTTACTGGGGCTGGTGGTCAGACTGCAGAGTTTTGTGGGGGAGTCAGTACTGTGCAAAGTCACTTTAAGTTATTCTCCATGCATCATGTAAAATAGAAAAAAAAATTAAAGTGATGTCCTGGGAAAGTGGAGAAATGAGCAAATAAAGCAGCTGAGGTTAGGTTCACATTTGCTTTTAAAGAAAAGTTCATTTTAGTTGCTCAGAGGCCTGTTGGCTTTCTCGAAGCCTCCTTGAGGCGCGGGAGTGGAAACACCCGCTGCCGCTGGCCCCACCTGCGCTCCCCTGAAGAGGATGCCCCCTGCTGCCCTGCTCACGTGACCTCACCTGGCTGGGCAGGTGGGGCCAGACGTGGGGACTTGACCTCGTGCAGCCAACGCAGAGGGTGACAAGTCGATGAAAGACCTGATGGGATTCCCCGTAGCAGGAAACGCGGAGGGAAGCTGGCGGCTGCCCTGGGCTCCAGGCTGCAAGGCTGGGGGGCATGTGGGCAGCCTGCTCACCAAGTTCTGGCTGACGTCCTGGGGTGGCTGAGACGGGAGGAGGCAGAGAGAGGATGGAGGAGCCCCGTGGAAAAGGAGGCGGTGCTCCAGGGGAGGAGAGGCGAGCAGGAGCCCACCTCCCAGAGGCACCGTGTAAACAGGGCTTCTCCGTGGAGACAGGGCCGCGGGCGGGGTCCTCTGTGTCTTAGAGATCCAGAAAGCTGCCAGGAGCAGAGAAAGTCCTCAGCCGTCTGGAAACCACAACTCTTCAGAGATCCCATGCCGAGGTTTCTGTCTCTGTCCAATAAAGAACAAGCCTAGGAGGAGCCAAGATGGCGGAGGAGTAGGACGAGGAGACCACTTTCTCTCCTACAAATTCATCAAAAGAATAACTGAACACAGAGCAAACTTCACGAAACAACTTCTGATCGCTAGCTGAGGTCATCAGGCGCCCAGAAAAGCAGCCCATTGTCTTCGAAAGGAGGTAGGACAAAATATAAAAGATAAAAAGTGAGACAAAAGAGCTAAGGACGGAGATCCGTCCCGGGAACTCTTAGGCGGCATTGCTTGGGGTAGGGTCCGGGCCCGAGTGCCCTGAGGACAATCGGAGGGAGCTTCTGTGAGTTGCCAACTTGAACTGTGGGAGACCAAAAGAGAGAGAGTAAACTAACCTGCCCGAACACACTGCCAGCCGCTCGCAGAACAAAGAGACCGAGAGGGTCCAGAGAGGAGCTCGCAGGCTGCGGACCGGCCCAGCCCCGCCGGCGGCAGGAGGCAGGGGGGAGGGGAAGGTCGCGGCGAGACACAGGGCGCAGGCACCCGACCGGCGCGGGCGGGGACTGGGGCTGGGGACGCGGAGGGCGGAAGGTGCGCGCACCCGCCTGGCGCCAGCGGAAACTGAGACTGGGTCCGCGGAAGGGAGTGAGTGCGCCACACCTGGGGATAGTGCGCCCATCAAGCCCCTCGCTGCCTGGACCGCTCTGACGGGGAAGGCACAGAGAGCGGGCGCAGCTTTTCCTTCCGCGCTTTTGTGGAACACCCGAGGGCTGGAGCCCTGCGCAGCGCGGGGCGCGCTCCACATAGAGCAGCCGGGAGCCTGAGCAGCGCAGACGGAGAAAGCAGCGCAAGCCCCTCCCGGCAGCGCCAGCCCGTCCCCGCGGCGCAAGCCCGTCCCCATAGCGCCAGCCCCTCCCTGCCCCGCAGAGCGACGAAACTAGCTACCTGAATAAGAGTCCACCTCCGCCCGCCTGTGTCAGGGCGGAAATGAGGCTCTGAAGAGACCGGCAAACGGAAGCCAAATAAACAAAGGGAACCGCTTCAGAAGGGACTGGTGCAACAGATTAAAATCCCTCTAGAAAACACCGACTACACCGGAAGGGGCCTGTAGATATCGAGAAGCGTAAGCTGGAACGAGGAGCTATCTGAAACTGAGCCGAACCCACACTGACCGCAACAGCTCCAGAGAAACTCCTAGATATAATTTTACTTTTTTCTTTTTTTTTTTTCTTTCTTTTTTTTTTTATTTTTTATTTTTTCTCTTTTATTTTCCTTCAAAATCCCCTATTACTCCCCCATTACTCCTTAACTTTCATTTCCATAGACTTTTACGATTTTTTAATTAGGGGAAAAAAAAAATTTTTTTTTTCTTTCTTTCTTTCTTTTTTTTTTCTTTCCTTTTTCTCTTCTATTTTCTATTTTTCTTTTTCTCTTATTTCTTTTAAAGTCCTCTAGTACTCCTCTACTACTCCTTAATTTTCATTTTCAATACACTATAACCTTACAAAAAAAAAAAAAAAAGAAGAGAAGCTCTATTTTTAAACCGAAGATTATTCTCTCCCAATCTTGACTCTCTGTTTTCTACCTCAGAACACCTCTATTTCCTCCTTTCCCCTTCTCCTCCCAATCCAATTCTGTGAATCTTTGTAGGTGACTGGGCTACGGAGAACACTCTGGGAACAGACAGCTGCGTAGATCTGTCTCTCTCCTCTTGAGTCCCCCTTTTTCTCCTCCTGCTCATCTCTATCTCCCTCCTCCCTCTCCTCTTCTTCATGTAACTCTGTGAACCTCTCTGGGTGTCCCTAACGGGGGAGAATCTTTTAGCCATTAACCTAGAAGTTTTCTTATCAGGGCTGTATAGTTGGAGAAGTCCTGAGACTACAGGAAGAATAAAACTGAAATCCAGAGGCAGGAGACTTAAGCCCAAAACCTGAGAACACCAGAAAACTCCTGACTACGTGGAACTTTAAGTAATAAGTGACTGTCCAAAAGCCTTCATACCTACACTGAAACCAACCACCACCCAAGAGCCAATAAGTTTTAGAGCAAGACATACCACGCAAATTCTCCAGCAACGCAGGAACATAGCCCTGAACATCAACATACAGGCTGCCCAAGGTCACACCTAACACATAGACCCATCTCAAAACTCATTACTGGGCACTCCATTGCTCTCCAAAGAGAAGAAATCAAGTTCCACGCACCAGAACACTGACGCACGCTTCCCTAACCAGGAAATCTTGACAAGCCAATCATCTAACCCCACCCACTGGGTTAATCCTCCACAACAAAAAGGAACCACAGACCTCCAGAATACAGAAAGCCCACTCCAGATACAGCAATCTAAACAAGATGAAAAGGCAAAGAAATACCCAACAGGTAAAGGAACATGAAAAATGCCCACCAAGTCAAACAAAAGAGGAGGAGATAGGGAATCTACCTGAAAAAGAATTTAGAATAATGATAATAAAAATGATCCAAAATCTTGAAAACAAAATGGAGTTACAGATAAATAGCCTGGAAACAAAGATTGAAAAGATTCAAGAACTGTTTAATAAATACCTAGAAGAAATAAAAAAGAGTCAATTAAAAATGAATAATGCAATGAATGAGATCAAAAACACTTTGGAGGGAACCAAGAGTAGAATAACGGAGGCAGAAGATAGGATAAGTGAGGTAGAAGATAAAATGGTGGAAATAAATGAAGCAGAGAGGAAAAAAGGATCAAAAGAAATGAGGACAACCTCAGGGACCTCTGGGACACTGTGAAATGCCCCAACATTCGAATCATAGGAGTTCCAGAAGAAGAAGACAAAAAGAAAGGCCATGAGAAAATACTCGAGGAGATAATAGCTGAAAACTTCCCTAAAATGGGGAAGGAAATAGCCACCCAAGTCCAAGAAACCTAGAGAGTCCCAAACAGGATAAACCCAAGGCGAAACACCCCAAGACACATATTAATCAAATTAACAAAGATCAAACACAAAGAACAAATATTGAAAGCAGCAAGGGAAAAACAACAAATAACACACAAAGGGATTCCCATAAGGATAACAGCTGATCTATCAATAGAAACCCTCCAGGCCAGAAGGGAATGGCAGGACGTACTGAAAGTAATGAAAGAGAATAACCTACAACCTAGATTACTGTATCCAGCAAGGATCTCATTCAGATATGAAGGAGAATTCAAAAGCTTTACAGATAAGCAAAAGCTGAGAGAATTCAGCACCACCAAACCAGCTCTTCAACAAATGCTAAAGGATCTTCTCTAGACAGGAAATGCAGAAAGGTTGTATAAACGTGAACCCAAAACACCAAAGTAAATGGCAACGGGACCACACCTATCAATAATTACCCTAAATGTAAATGGGTTGAATGCCCCAACCAAAAGACAAAGATTGGCTGAATGGATACAAAAACAAGACCCCTATATATGCTGTCTACAAGAGACCCACCTCAAAACAAGAGACACATACAGACTGAAAGTGAATGGCTGGAAAAAAATATTTCATGCAAACGGAGACCAAAAGAAAGCAGGAGTCGCAATACTCATATCAGATAAAATAGACTTTCAAATAAAGGATGTGAAAAGAGACAAAGAAGGACACTACATAATGATCAAAGGATCAATCCAAGAAGAAGATATAACAATTATAAATATATATGCACCCAACATAGGAGCACCGCAATATGTGCGGCAAACACTAACGAGTATGAAAGAGGAAATTAATAGTAACACAATAATAGTGGGAGACTTTAATACCCCACTCACAACTATGGATAGATCAACTAAACAGAAAATTAACAAGGAAACACAAACCTTAAATGACACAATGGACCAGCTAGACCTAATTGATATCTATAGGACATTTCACCCCAAAACAATCAACTTCACCTTTTTCTCAAGTGCACACGGAACATTCTCCAGAATAGATCACATCCTGGGCCATAAATCTGGTCTTGGAAAATTCAAAAAAATTGAAATCATTCCAGTCATCTTTTCTGACCACAGTGCAGTAAGATTAGATCTCAATTACAGGAAAAAAATTGTTAAAACTTCAAACATATGGAGGCTAAATAACACGCTTCTGAATAACCAACAAATCATAGAAGAAATCAAAAAAGAAATCAAAATATGTATAGAAATGAATGAAAATGAAAACACAACAACCCAAAATCTATGGGACACTGTAAAAGCAGTGCTAAGGGGAAGGTTCATAGCATTACAGGCTTACATCAAGAAACAAGAAAAAAACCAAATAAATAACCTAACTCTACACCTAAAGCAATTAGAGAAGGAAGAAATGAAGAACCCCAGGGTTAGCAGAAGGAAAGAAATCTTAAAAATCAGGGCAGAAATAAATGCAAAAGAAACTAAAGAGACCATAGCAAAAATCAACAAAGCTAAAAGCTGGTTTTTTGAAAAAATAAACAAAATTGACAAACCATTAGCAAGACTCATTAAGAAACAAAGAGAGAAAAACCAAATTAACAAAATTAGAAATGAAAATGGAGAGATCACAACAGACAACACTGAAATACAAAGGATCATAAGAGACTACTACCAGCAGCTCTATGCCAATAAAATGGACAACTTGGATGAAATGGACAAATTCTTAGAAAAGTGTAACTTTCCAAAACTGAACCAGGAAGAAATAGAAGATCTTAACAGACCCATCACAAGCAAGGAAATCGAAACTGTAATCAAAAATTTGCCAGCAAACAAAAGCCCAGGACCAGATGGCTTCACAGCTGAATTCTACCAAAAATTTAGAGAAGAGCTAACACCTATCTTACTCAAACTCTTCCAGAAAATTTCAGATGAAGGTAAGCTTCCAAACTCATTCTATGAGGCCACCATCACCCTAATTCCAAAACCAGACAAAGATGCCACAAAAAAAGAAAACTACAGGCCAATATCACTGATGAACATAGATGCAAAAATCCTTAACAAAATTCTAGCAAACAGAATCCAACAACATATTATACACCATGACCAAGTGGGCTTTATCCCAGGAATGCAAGGATTCTTTAATATCCGCAAATCAATCAATGTAATACACCACATTAACAAATTGAAAGATAAAAACCATATGATTATCTCAATAGATGCAGAGAAAGCCTTTGACAAAATTCAACACTCATTTATGATTAAAACTCTCCAAAAAGCAGGAATAGAAGGAACATACCTCAACATAATAAAAGCTATATATGACAAACCCACAGCAAGCATCACCCTCAATGGTGAAAAATTGAAGGCATTTCCCCTGAAATCAGGAACAAGACAAGGGTGCCCACTCTCACCACTACTATTCAACATAGTGTTGGAAGTTCTGGCCACAGCAATCAGAGCAGAAAAAGAAGTAAAAGGAATCCAGATAGGAAAAGAAGAAGTAAAACTCTCACTGTTTGCAGATGACATGATCCTCTATATAGAAAACCCTAAAGACTCTACCAGAAAATTACTAGAGCTAATCAATGAATATAGTAAAGTTGCAGGATATAAAATTAACACACAGAAATCCCTTGCATTCCTATATACTAACAATGAAAAAACAGAAAGAGAAATTAAGGCAACAATACCATTCACCATTGCAACAAAAAGAATAAAATACTTAGGAGTATATCTACCTAAAGAAACAAAAGACCTATACATAGAAAACTATAAAACACTGATGAAAGAAATCAAAGAGGACACAAACAGATGGAGAAACATACCGTGTTCATGGATTGGAAGAATCAATATTGTCAAAATGGCTATTCTACCCAAAGCAATCTATAGATTCAATGCAATCCCTATCAAGCTACCAACGGTATTTTTCACAGAACTAGACCAAAGAATTTCACAATTTGTATGGAAATACAAAAAACCTCGAATAGCCAAAGTAATCTTGAGAAAGAAGAATGGAACTGGAGGAATCAACCTGCCGACTTCAGACTCTACTACAAAGCCACAGTCATCAAGACAGTGTGGTACTGGCACAAAGACAGAAATATAGACCAATGGAACAGAATAGAAAGCCCAGAGATAAATCCACGAACCTATGGACACCTTATCTTTGACAAAGGAGGCAAGGATATACAATGGAAAAAAGACAACCTCTTTAACAAGTGGTGCTGGGAAAACTGGTCAACCACTTGTAAAAGAATGAAACTAGAACACTTTCTAACACCATACACAAAAATAAACTCAAAATGGATCAAAGATCTAAATGTAAGACCAGAAACTATAAAACTCCTAGAGGAGAACATAGGCAAAACACTCTCCGACATAAATCACAGCAAGATCCTCTATGACCCACCTCCCAGAATATTGGAAATAAAAGCAAAACTAAACAAATGGGACCTAATGAAACTTAAAAGCTTTTGTACTACAAAGGAAACTATAAGTAAGGTGAAAAGACAGCTGTCAGATTGGGAGAAAATAATAGCAAATGAAGAAACAGACAAAGGATTAATCTCAAAAATATACAAGCAACTCCTGCAGCTCAATTCCAGAAAAATAAATGACCCAATCAAAAAATGGGCCAAAGAACTAAACAGACATTTCTCCAAAGAAGACATACAGATGGCTAACAAACACATGAAAAGATGCTCAACATCACTCATTATCAGAGAAATGCAAATCAAAACCACAATGAGGTACCATTACACGCCAGTCAGGATGGCTGCTATCCAAAAGTCTACAAGCAATAAATGCTGGAGAGGGTGTGGAGAAAAGGGAACCCTCTTACACTGTTGGTGGGAATGCAAACTAGTACAGCCGCTATGGAAAACAGTGTGGAGATTTCTGAAAAAACTGGAAATAGAACTGCCATATGACCCAGCAATCCCACTTCTGGGCATACACACTGAGGAAACCAGATCTGAAAGAGACACGTGCACCCCAATGTTCATTGCAGCACTGTTTATAATAGCCAGGACATGGAAGCAACCTAGATGCCCATCAACAGATGAATGGATAAGGAAGCTGTGGTACATATACACCATGGAATATTACTCAGCCATTAAAGAGAATTCATTTGAACCAGTCCTGATGAGATGGATGAAGCTGGAGCCCATTATACAGAGTGAAGTAAGCCAGAAAGATAAAGAACATTACAGCATACTAACACATATATATGGAATTTAGAAAGGTGATAACGATAACCCTATATGCAAAACAGAAAAAGAGACACAGAAATACAGAACAGACTTTTGAACTCTGTGGGAGAAGGTGAGGGTGGGATATTTCAAAAGAACAGCATGTATACTATCTATGGTGAAACAGATCACCAGCCCAGGTGGGATGCATGAGACAAGTGCTCCGGCCTGGTGCACTGGGAAGACCCAGAGGAATCGGGTGGAGAGGGAGGTGGGAGGGGGGATCGGGATTGGGAATACATGTAAATCCATGGCTGATTCATATCAATGTATGACAAACCCACTGGAAAAAAAAAAAAAAAAAGAACAAGCCTAAATTTCTTAGGGTAAGACTTTATGTGGTGGGATCTTTGTGAGCAGGGAGGTGGGGCGTAGGGATCCTTGCAGTTTGGGGAACACTGACCACAGATCTGTTAGCATCGCGAGGTTTTTCTCTTGCGGAAAAGAGTAAGTGGGATTTCCCTGGCCGTCCAGTGGCTGAGATTCTGTGCTTCGAATGCAGGGGGCCCAGGTTTGATCCCTGGTCAGGGAACTAGATCCTACGTGCTGCAGCTGAGTTCTCACAGGGCAACTGAGACCCGGAACAGCTAATAAATAACTATTTTAAAACAGTCAGCAAGGCTAGGAAGAAGCCTTGTGGGGGGAATCATTCTAACGGGAGTGGGAGGGAGAGCGTGGCAGAAAATCAGAGAACATCTTCCCCTGAGGCCAGCCTGTTCTCAGGAGGGGAGGTGCCCGTCTGCAGGTTCTCCTGCCTCACCCACATAAGGATGGCCAGAATTCAGGGACCGGCACGATGGAGAGGAAGTGAACACAAGTTCTGTTAACAGGGGTTTGTTCTGTGTGATCAGCTGGACAAGCAATCCAGCGAATCATCTATGAAGCAAAAGATGGGGATTTGTGGGGAGAGGTCTGAATCTGGCCTCGTGGTTGCGTCTGCACCTTTGAGTCTCATCCAGGTCATCCTGGGGGAGGGTGTTTCTTTTCAGTGAGCTGTTTCCAGAACACGAGAGGGTGGGGGATTTCTTAACCCTGCTGTTTTTGCAGAGCATAGGACCCAGGTAAAATTCAGCTTTGCCACCCCTGGAGGGGCGGTCACCTAAAACACTTTCATGGTGTATGAATAGTTTAGAATACTGTCGTCTTTGCCTAAAACCATCTGATGGTCCTCTGGGCATACCCCTTCTAGAACCTTCCCTTCTGCCCTGTCCCTGCCAATTGAGGTGGTCCGTCAAATTCCGGAAGGGTTTGCAGTAGGAAGCAAGGGCTGAGCAGAGAGGCTGCCCTGGCGTTTGAGGAAGTCTGCATATCCTTGACGCCATCTCAGGCCCCGTTGTCAGGACGGGAACCTCGGCCTCTGCCCCTCTCCTAACCTCTTTCACCTTAATCCCCCACCAACTTTGTCCCCAACAGCAGACGCTGACCCCCCCATCCCCGTCCGCCACCAGGTTCTGTTGCAAAACCCCAACAACAGACTTGCAGATCTCAAGTCTCTTGACTTAAGTCTTCTTGACTGTGCAAATCTGCCTGTAAAAATATTTCCAAGAGCTGGGTTGCCACAGGATGTGGAGGGTTGAAACCTATTTCCATGTGACAGTAAAACTAATATTCACTGTGATCATTATTATGATGAAGAGCATAACTGTTTAAAGTCCCGTGGGTGTGACTACACGCCAGGTGCTGCTGGAAACACATTACACGTGTCGACTCAAAGAAGTAGTCACAGCCTAGAAGTTGAGGGTTATGTTTCATCTGGTGTGAATTTTTAGGACTTCGCGCCTGGGAGACATCGTCTCAAGTGACCTGAGAGAACTGTTCCAAGGAGGTGGGGTGAGGAGCCAGCTTACACAGAAGTTTGCAACCAGGGGCTGGTAGTCTGAGCATCAGAAGATTACTGTTCATTAAAGAAAACCAGGTGTCCCAAGTTAAGGAGTTTAGCACTTTTCTGTGTACGGGAAGACGCAGGCGTCAGGGCTCACTGAAATCACTCCATTGGTACACCTCTGAGCCGTCTGGGGCCAGCACCCTGCGATTCAGTCTTTCACGCCCTGAGTTCCTCAGTCCTCGTCACAGGCAGTGGCAGCCATCTGATAGCTGCCGCGTCACACATGGTTTTGTTTTTTTGTTTCTTTCCGGTGACTCAGATAGTAAAGAATCCACCTGCAATGTGGGAGACCTGGGTTCGATCCCTGGGTTGGGAAGATCCCCTGGAGAAAGAAATGGCAAACCACTCTGGTATTCTTGCCTGGAGAGAATTCCATGGACCGAGGAGCCTGGCAGGCTACAGTCCATAGGATCGTAAAGAGTTGGACACGGCTGAGCCACTGACACTTTGACTTTCTGGATTCAGAAACTCACATTTGGAGGGCCGGAATAGCTGATGACTGTGACATCTTTGTTTATTGACATGGCAGGACTGATTCGTCAGATCCAAGCATCAACCCTGCAGGGGTAGGTATCTTGTTTTTCCCATTTTACAGAGCAGGAGACTGAGGCACAGGAGCTGGGGTTTCAACCCGGGCAGCCGGAGGCCACAGCAGGCCTTTCAGCACAGCCCTCCACCATGCTCAGGGCTCCAAGGCAGCACCGTCTTGTTTGCCATAAATGATTGTTTCCCCCTTCCTGGCAGCTGGAGCGGAAGGATTACCTGCTGTGAAGTCAGGGCCAGGTTTTGCTGAGACACGTGGGCTGCCGACAGAAGTGATTGTTCACCCAGCTCACTCTTTCTGGACCGGGGCTGGGAACCTGGATTTTCCTTTCAACAGGCTCTCAGATGGAGTTAAATGAACTCGAGATTTCATTAAGATAGCTATTGTGTAAGGAAACCGGGCAGTCTGGCGGAACAGGTTTTGGCTTTGTTTTGCTGTAAAATAGGTACCTATTTTAAAATCAGATGAGTATCAGTTTTGGTGACCCTCTGTCTGCAGGTGACTCACCTCTGTTCTCATCCTGCCCAGGAGGGGGTGTTCCTGCGGAGCCTGTGATCCCGGGTTCACCCTGGAGGTTGTAACGGTGGTGTCTGTGTGTTGACGACTCTGTCCTACTGTGTGTTGCTTACTGGGTTAAGCCCTTCACACACATCGTATCTCCTTCTTACAGAAACCCTGGAGGTGTGTGATGACTAAAAGCTTGGGCCTTGGAGTCACCCCGAAGTTAATTTAAATCCCTACTGGACCGTTTAGTAAGCTGTGGCCTTTGTAGGTTGCAGTCCCCTCTGTAAGTTCCTGTTTCTTCATCTAAGGGTGGACATCCTGAGAGTGTCTGCCTAACACGGCTCTTGTGAGAATGAACGAAACCATGCATATAAATACATCATGCATATAAAGTCATGACCAAATGAGTATTCGCTTTTAAATGGGCATCGGTAGCCTCATTGCACCCAAGAGAAAATGACGTTCAGAGAAGGGACATGACTTGTCCCCAAATCGCAAAGCTAGTTAGTGATGGAGATGAAGTAGTCGGGGAGGGGGGCGGTCTGAACCCAAATCCTGGCTGCAGTAAGCGATGAACAAGTTGAGAGTATTGATGGTAATGGTGATATTGAAGAAGGAATTCATAGGGCCAGGACTCCCATCTCAGGCCTATCTGTGCTGATCATGCTCAGCTGCCTCTCCAGTGGACTCTGAACTCTCTGCTTAGTGCCTGTGGGAACGACGATGGAAGGATAAGACCCCCTCTGGACAGGGGAATCTTGAAGATCACATCCAGGTTACTCATTGCCTAAGAGGAAACATACCGTAATCACCCCTGTCTCTGGACAGGTTTCTGTATCTATCAGGATGTAATCACAGGCTTATGGATTATTAACTGGTTGGAACGTGACCACAAGCTTATTGATTATTAACTGTTTGGAATGTAACTGCGGGCTTATTGATTATTGACTGTTTGAACACATAACACGTGAATGATGGTGTTATTGTACTTGTATTTACCCTACCTTTGTTTATGTAAGTCTCAAGGGAATTGGGATGGTGGGTTTGGACACGTACACATGGGGTATAAAAGATTTTCACAAATGCTGGTCGGGGTCCTTGGCTAAGAGGAGACTCTGCCTTGGGCCCACCGGTGTAATAAACTGCACTCCACTATCTGTATTGTCCTTCTGAGTGAGTTTGTTTCCCAGAACGCATGGCTATAACAATATTATTATTATGACAAGCTGGCAGCTTGGGCTCCCGGGAGCCTGAGCTGATGCCCCGCTGTGACCGACGCCCCGGGAGAGTGAAGTCTGTGGCTGATGGTAACAGCCACCGCTGATGAGGAGGGGGCTTGCAAGGTGATTATTAAAGACTGTCCTCTCATGCCTTACTGTGTTCTCTGTGTGTGCCAGTGAAGCAGAGGGTCTGCTGAAGCTCCCCTGACCCCCCAGAGGTGATGATGCTGTCCATGCCTAAATTTAAATACCCAACACACGTGTTCAGAAATACACACCAGGAACCCACAAGATCTCCCAGAGATGTGTGGGACCACTTGTCTTGATGGTAGTAACAGTGATGACAGAGAGGCAGTGTGTGCTGGCAACAAGTGTAGATTGGGAGAGTCGGCTCCAGTCCTCGGTTCAGAACCTGGCTCCATCACTGGCTGGCTGCGTGACCTTGAGCAAGTTCCCTAACCTCTCTGAGCCTCCGTTTCCCCATCCACAAATGGTGACGATAAAAGCACCCACTGCTCAGAGCTGGGGTGAGGAGGGGATGAGATAATGCTTGTAAAGTGACTAGGACATAACAAAACCCACGACAAAGTTCAGTAGTTGATGGAAAGATGGGTCTGTCCCGGCTCCCAGGGAGGATGGGTCACGTGCGTGTGTGGGCGGCAGGAGGTGAGCTGATCCGAGGCACTGTGTTCATACTGTGTATTCTTTGAGCACAACATGGTGGCAACTTTGGCCTCTGGCCCCACCTCTCGGGAGAAAGTAAGCAGGTAAAGACCTGGCGGGTCCCACAGACGAGCACCCGAGTCCTCCACCCCTGCCCTTACCCTCCCCTGCCCAGCTGACCTCAGCACACATTTGACCCCTCTTTTGATGTGTCCAAGTTCTGCTGCATCCTGGGAAGAAAACCAAGTGCTTAGCTGTGACACTGGCCTATTTCCCCTTTTGTTTAAAAAAAAAATGGTGAGAAACCTTCCCTTCTCGCATTCCTGCACCGTCTCCTCTTGCTCTCCCTCAATTTCTTAGGAATGAAATCACCCAAGATATAAATAAAATGTTCTAAATAAAGCTCTGCTCTACCGCGGCATAAGACGTATCTGTGTATGTATGTGACTGTCAGCCAAAATAAATTAACCTCCAATGGAAGTCATTTTCATGTAATTAATTATTCCTATATCAGCTGAAAGAGACAGGTGCACCACTGATGTGCTTTGCTGGGACTTCTCAATGAACTTTTTAAGAAGGCTCCATTTAAATATGCTGAATGACTGGTAATGGCAGCTATGGCTTTTGTTCTGACACTGTTTCTTGACTTGGAGCCTTCATTTCTCAATTACTGTAAACGGAAAACAAAAGAACTGACATCAGAGGCATTTTTGAAGTACAGGATGTGCTAATTAAGCGGCAGGAACACAGTATCCTCTGTCAGCTGATGTTTGCCTTCTCCAGTTTAAGAAAGGGGTTTAAGCTGTTTGGGGCGTTACAGCAAAACAACTTGTGATGTGGTTAGGTCTGTTATTAGCACAAGTTCTCTGTGTCTTGGCAGTCAAAGCCCTGGCGTAGTAAGATATCTGGATAAGCTGGGGAAACAGCGGGATGAAGATGGCCAGGTGACTTTGCAACTTAGAGAATGAAAATGTCCAAATAAGGACAAGTTGGGAGTTGGTGTCTCTAGTGGACTGCCTTTAGGACTCTTTTCTTAGCCTTTTTCTGAGGTCATTCAAGGCTGATCAAAGAGGGACATGTCATGAAACAGGACAGAATCAGACTCATCAACAGGCCAGAATGATGGGCCTATTTACCAAGTTGCTGTTTTCCAAAATAAATAAAATTCTGTCCTGGGGATAAGAATAATAAAAGCAGCTACAGGGTGTACAAAGATTAACGCCACCTTATGATCTTAACCTTTCTGAGTCATTGGTTTAAGTGTGTCTCCTGTTTACAAGCAACATGTAACTCTATTTTAAATCCAATATGATATTTAATATGTGAGTTTAACCCAATCATGTTTATTGTGATTACTGATATATCAGGATTTAATTCTGTCGTCTGGTTTTGTATTTTTTTCTGTTTGCCATGTTTCTACCCCTTCCTTTCTTCTGTGTACTGATAAGCTTTCTTTATTTTCTTTTGTTTCTTTCACTGTGATGGAAATGACAGCTTATGTTTCTGTTCTTCCTTTGTTACTCACAAAATCTTAAACATAGATACTTTTCTCAAAAGCCTAAAGGAATATAGTGTCTCCTTTCTTCTTCCAAGCAAGAAAAAGGCTTTAGCAAATTCAGCCTCTTCCCTCCCAGTTTCCATGTTTCTGTTCTATAGAAGTTCATATTTATCTTTTGTAAACACAAAAGTAGCTTTTCTTACAATCAATAGTTAACCAAGACTTATCAAGTTACTTAATGATGTTTTTGTTCACTCTAGTTTCCTGTGTCCCACTCCTTCACCTCTTTCTTTTCTTTCTTCTGGAGAATACACTTTTCTTTCTTCTGGAGTACATCCTTTAGTAGCTTTCTCATGTGAGGGTGGGGCCATCTGTGGAAATAAACTCTATTAATCATTTTATATGTGAAAATATCTTTAGTTTGCTGTCACCTCTGAATGATAGCTTATCTGGGTATATTATTCTAGACTTTTTTTTTTTGTGGTAGCTTTCTCATGTGAGGGTGGGGCCATCTGTGGAAATAAACTCTATTAATCATTTTATATGTGAAAATATCTTTAGTTTGCTGTCACCTCTGAATGATAGCTTATCTGGGTATATTATTCTAGACTTTTTTTTTTTTTGCTTAGCAGTTTTATGTTTCTTGGTATCTAATGTTGCTGATGAGATTCTTCCTAATTGTCTTTGCTTTGTGGGCAATCAGTACCCTCTCCCTGGCAGCTATGAATCTTTTTCTGCTTATCCTTAATACTCTGCAGTTTCACTAGAATCATCTGAGTGAATTCATTTGTATTTATCCTACTCAGCACAAGATGTGAAATTTCTAATTAAGGATCCAATATCTTTCTGCAAAAATAAACTTGAGCAAATGGAAAGACATTTCTTATTCTTGTACAGGATGGCTCAATGTCATGAAGGTGTCAATCCTTCATAAAAATACCAATTTTTTTCCCCTGCAACTACACAAGTTGATTTGAGTGCTCAGATAGAAAGATAAACATGCAAAAATAGGAAAGCCACAAAAAGGGCAATAAAGGCTAATGACTCTTCCAGATATTAAAACACATTATATAGCCTCCATAACTAAGAGTGTTGTTTTGGTGCATAAACAGGCAGAAAGAACAGTAGGAAATCGTTCAGAAATAGATACAAGGACATGTAAAAATTTAGTATGTGGTAAATGTGATATCTCAAATCATGGGGGATAGGACAGACTTCTTTTTTTTTTCAAGTATAGTTGCTGTAAAATATAGAAGTTACAGGTATATAATACAGTGATTCACCATTTTTAAAGGTTATACTCCATTTATAGCTATTATAAAATATTGGGTATATTCTCTGTAGAATATATCCTTGTGGCTTATTTTACAAACCTTTTGTTTGTACGTCTTAATCCTCTACCCTGATATTGCCCTTCCCCTTTCCCTCTCCCCACTGGTAACCACTAATTTGTTCTCTAGATCTATGAGTGGCTCTTCTTTGTTATATTCATTAGTTGGTTGTATTTTTTAGATTTCACATGTAAGTGATATCATACAGTATTTGTCTTTCTCAAGACAGACTTTTAAATAAACAGTTTTGTGATATGTATTTGGCCATAGAATCAAAACTTAATCCATTTCTCATATAACAAACTAGAATAAATTCAAAATGGATTAGAAGTCTAATGTAAATAATGAAACTGCACAAGTGTGTGTTTTTTGGTTTTTTTTTTGGATTATGGATGAATTCCTTTACAACTTGGCTATGGCGAAACTCTATGATGAAAAATCTAGATGTAATAAAAAGATTGGTATATTTGACTGCATGAAAAATATACCTTTTATGATTAAAAAAATCAGTGTAAGCCGAGTAAAAACCAACAAATGAGAAAGCAGGGGACAGGAATATAACTTACATTTCAGATAAAGGGTTAATATTCCCAAATATAAAAAGCTTTTTAAAGGGAGGGGTGAAAGCCCACAAACTTGACTGAGAAATGAGCCAAAGATATAACCATATACTTCATAAAAATCAATGCACAAATAGCCCTTTCAGACAAATGAAAAGGTATTCAACTTTACCCTCAATAAGATATATAAAACTGCCCTGAGGTATCATTTCTTATCTTTCATTTTAACAAAAATTTAAGAACAACTGAGTAACACTCTAGGGGAAGATGTGTGCATGCCTGCTAAGTCGTGTCTGACTCTTTGCAACCCCAAGGACTGTAACCTACCAGGCTCCTCTGTCCATGGGTTCTCCAGGCAAGAATACTGTAGTGGGTTGCCATGCCCTCCTCCGTGGGATCTTCCCAACCCAGGGATCAAACCCAAGTCTTCTGCATCTCCTCCACTGCAGGCAGATTCTTTACCCACTGAGCTACCTGGGAAGCCCCCAGGGGAAGATGTAGTGGGGTGCAGAGTGACTACCCCCTGAAGGGAATTGGACAGTATTCAACCAAATACCAAGCATCTACTCTGTGACTCACCAATCCTACTTCAGGAGTTCACCCTGAAGACACAGCTCCACAAATATGAAATGACTTGATGTAAGGCAGTTATTGCAGTCTCGTTTCTAATGCCAGGATGTCAGGGACAACCTAATTACCCATCCATAGACGATGGATTGGATAAACTAGGAATGCAGTAGATTACTAGGCAGGTAGAAAAAACAACATGGAAGATCCGTAAGGTAGAGTGATTTCCAGAATATATTGTTAAGAAAAAAAGCAAAGTTCAAAAGAGTGTTATAATATGCTGAGTTTTGTATGTACATATGTATTTGATTTTTTTTTTTCTGTAAAACAATACAAGAAACAAAAGCAAAAGTTAATGAAAACAGTTACCTAAAAGGTTTAGGGGACTGGGATAGGAAATGAGATTTCTCTGAGTATAACTTTTTACAGTTGGGTTGTGTAGCTATCATATTTATTTTGTTGTTTCTTTGAGTCGTGTCCGAGTCTTTGCAACTCCATGGACTGACACTTGCCAGGCTCCTCTGTCCATGGGATTCTCCAGGCAAGAATGCTGGAGTGGGTTGCCATTTCCTCCTCCAGGGGATCTTCCCAACCCAGGGATCAAACCCATGTCTCCTGCTTGGCAGGTGGATTTTTTTTTACCACTGAGTCACCTGGGAAGCCCCACCATATTTATAATTGTCTTTTATTCACACCCCTTCTCTCTCTGTCTCTTTTTTTTTTTTGCGGGGTCGGGGGGTGGAGGGTGGGGTCTTTGTTATTTCTCCTGCCTTTGCCACCTTGAATTAAGCATTTTATGTGATTCAGTTTACTCTCCTCTATTAGTATGTCAGTTATATTTCCTTTAAGAAATGTCTGTGATTTCAGTATATGTTTACAGCTAGTCCAAGTCTACCTTCAGATAGCACCACACTACATCCTTCCAGCAGAGTATCCCCAATTTCTGTTACAGCATTGGTGTCGTGCATTTCACTTCTTAGTTAGTTGTAAACACCCAATTCATTGTTGCTATTATTATTTTGAAGTTATCTATCAGCTCAATTAAGAATAATAAAATATTTTAAGATTTTATCTTATTTCTTCTCCACTGGTCTTTCCTTCTTTATGCAGATCTGAGTTTCTGCTCTAAAAATCATTTTACTTCTCTCTGAAGGATTTCTTTTTAGCATTTCTTAGCAAGGTGGGTTTACTGGCAATAAATTCCTCATTTTTTGTTTGTTTGAGGAAGTGTTTCTTCTTAATTTTTTAAGTATAACTTCGCTAGATACAGTTTCAAGGCTGGAAGTCTTTTTTTTTTCTTTCAACACATTAAACATTCCACTCCATTCTTTTTTTGCTTGCATGGTTTGTGAAGAGATCTGTGAGGTAAATTCTCATCTTATTCCTCTATAGGTAAAGTGTTTTCTTTCTCTGTCTTTCAAGATTTTTCTCTTTGTCGTTGATTTTCTGCAGTTTGACTGTGATTTACTTAGGTGTAGATGCCTTGGTATGCATCCTTCTTGGTGTTCTCCTGTAATTGTAGTTTGGTGCATGTCATTAATTTTGAAAAATCATCAGTCATTATTACTTTAAATCTTCCTTCTATTTTTCCTGTTTCTTTTCCTGTTGTCCCCATCACACAAAACTTTGTACCGTTTGTAATCATCCCACAGCTGTTGGGTATTCTGTCCCTTGTTGATCTTTCTCTCTGTATTTCAGTTTGGGAAGTGTCTTCTGACATTTTCCAAGCTCAGTGGTTTTCCTTGACCACGTTCGGTCTACTGACTTGCCCGTCAAAAGCACCATCCGTGGAGCTGCCCTGGTGGTCCAGTGGTTAAGACCTCGCCTTCCAATGTAGGGGGTGTGGGTCTGATCCATGGTTGGGGGGCTAAGATCCCACATGCCTCACGACCAAAAAAGCAAAAACATAAAACAGAAGCACTGTTGTAACAAATTCAATAAAGACTTAAAAAATGGTCCACATCAAAAAATCTTTAAAAAAAAAAATCCTTCATTTCTGTTACTTTTTTTTTTTAGTATTTCCCAGTGATGCAAGCAGAGAGATGAAAATGCTAATAATGAATTTCATCTCTCTGCTTACATCACCCGTCTTTTGTTGCATGTTACTGCTTTTTCCATTAGATCCCTCAGCATTTTAATCATTGTTATTAAAACCCCCAGCCTGGTAATTTCAACACCTGTGTCATACCTGAGTTTGATTCTGGTGCTTGTTTTAGTCTCTTCAGACTGAGTTTTTTGTTTTTTTTTTTTCTCCCCTGGCCTTTTATCATGCCTGTAATTTTTTTTTTGAAAGTCAGAACATGGCATATCAGGCAAGAGGAGCTGAAGTGAGCCGGCTTTTGCTTTCATTGTGAGGTTTTCTGTTTACCGGCTGGAGGTTAGGCTGTGTTAATGCTTGCAGTAGCTTCAGTGTCAGAGGCTTCCGTTGCCTCTGGTGTCCTTGCTTTTTTTCTCCCTGTGTCTCTGAGTTTCCCTGGAAACTTCTTTTTATATAGAGTCTGTCTTGCAGATTTCTCAGTTGTAATTCACTATGATTATGCCGGAGCCCTACTGATGTGGTGGTGAGGCGCTGGGGAGCAGAGACATTCTTTCATTTTATGATTAAATCTCAGGCCTTTTTCTGTTTGGGTTTTGGTTGCTTTTTGCTTTTCAGGGGACCTGAGTCCATGGGCTGCAACCTTCAGGAGTGTTTACCAGCTGTTTTCCCCTCAACTTACGTGAGATAGGGAGGCTAGAGTTGGCTTCAATTGTCTAATTGCCCTTACCCTAGATCAGAGAGGGTCTGGAAGTTTCCTTTGAGAATAGGCCTGTGTGGCTGAGAAGTGAATGTTCTGGGTGTAAATAAAAGATAAACTTGTGTAATTGGGGGACCCCCAAAACCGGGCCCTCAGGAGTTTAAATCCTCCAGGAGCCGCTGTTCCCCATAAGCTGTCTTCCCCTGTATTCACCCCTCTCTCCAGCTCTCTGAGCAGAGGTTCGCCCTGTGACCTCAGTTCTATGAGGGGTCTGAGGAGAGCTGTTGCTCGGTTTGGTCAGCAGTGTTTCTTCTTGGGATGATGGGAGTGATAACTGGGGAGGATGGGAACTGAAAGTTGGAAATCAGCTTCCCATTTTCTTTTCTTGCTCTCTTATAGGCTACATAACCTTTTTTTTAATTTTCCTATTGCCATTTTGTTATAGTGCCTTTGATGAAGGCATCTGTTTTATAGGTTTGTTCATTGTTGCTCTAGGTATTATGTTATATATACAAAATATTTAACAGTCTACTGGTGTCTATATTTCGGCAGATTGAGCACATGTAGAAATTTTACTTATTTTTAATATTCCTTTATCCTCCCCTATTATGATAAAGCAATCATGGAGAATCACATCAGTGTTAGAATTTTCGCTTTAGCCATCAAGCATAATTTGGAGATTTCAAGAGGAAAAGTCCACTGTGTTCTTTGTTATTTGCTTGTGTTCTGATATTCCTTCTTTTATCATTGCCTTTCTGTTTATAAAACTCCCTTTAGCTAGTCTTTGAGCATTGTTCTACTGGTGACAGATTCTCTTAGCTTCTAGTCATTCCAAAAAGTCTTGATTCCCCCCATTCCTGCGGGAGTTCCCCTGGATATAAAATTCTGAACTGGCAGTCCTCTTCTCTCAGCACTTGAGAAATGCCGTGTCACTGCTCCTGGCCTCTGTGGTTTCTGGTGGGAAATCCTCTGTTGTCTGAATTGCCTTTTCCCCTTTCGATAAGGTCTCATTTCTCTCACTGCTATCAAGATTTTTTTTTTTTCTTTTCCTTTTTTCTTTTTCAACCAAAGGGTTTTCATAAATTTGCTTGTGATTTCTTTTAGTATACATGGATTTCTTTTAGTATATCCTGTTTAGGGTTTACTCAGCTTCTTGAATCTGTCAATTTGTGTCTTTTGCCAAATTGGGGAACTTTTTAGCCATTATTTCTTTGAAGACTTTTTCAGTCCCACCCATTTCCTCCTCTTTTTCTGGAACTCAGATAGCATGAATATAGATATTTTGTTATCGTGCGGCGGGTTCCTCAGTCTCTGTTCTTGTGTCTGTGTATTTTCTCTGTTGTTCTGATTTGTTCATTTTAATTCTCTCTTCACATTCACTCTTTCTGTCCTCTGCATTCTTCTCTTAAGCCTATCCACTGAGGTTTTTATTTTGATTATTTTGTTTTTCAGTCTTTAAATTTTTATTTTAAAAATTGTTTTCCATTTCTGTGCTGAGACTTTCTTATATTTTCACTTGTTTCAAGTATGTTCATAATTGTCCACTGAAGCATTTTATGATGAGTGCTTTAAAATCTCTGTCAGACAGTTCTAACATCTGCATCATCTCCGTGTTGGCATCTGTCGTAGTTTGCCAGGGCTGTCACAACAAATTACCTTAAACTCGGTGACTTAAAGCAGCAATATTTATTCTTTCGCAGTTCTGATGGCTCGAAGTCCGAGATCAAGGTGTCAGCAGGACTGGCTCCTTCTAGAGGGTCTGAGGGAGAGACTGAGGGATGCTGGCGGCTGCCAGCATCCTTGTCACTCCTTGGCTCGTAGGTGCAATTTCTGCCTCTGTCTTCATATGGCTTTCTTCTTTGTCAATCTCGCTGTGTCCTTACTCCTGTAAGAACAGGAGAGGTGCGTGTTCAGTCATGTCCAGCTCTTTGTGACCCCATGAATTGTAGCCCACCAGGGTCTTCTGTCCATGGGATTTTCCAGGCAAGAATACTGGAGTGGGTTGCCATTCCCTTCTTCAGGGGGATCTTCCCGACCCAGGGATCGAATCCAGGTCTCCTAATTTCAGGCGGATTCTGTACCATCTGAGACCCCTGGGAAGCCCATTTCCAGGGAAGTCATATTCTGAGGTTCCCGGTGAGCATGGACTTTGGGGGGATGCCCTTCAACACAGGACAGCATCTGCTGATTCACTTTTTCTCATTTGAGTTGAGTCTTGTTGGTTCTTTATACGATGAGTAAAATCCGATTGAAACTTGACATTTTGAGTGTTACGTTATGAGAGTCTGGATTTTATTTAAACCTTCTGTCTCAGTACACCTTTTCTAACTCCTTCAGCTGCTGGCGGGGTCCTTCCCTTGTTGCTTCCAGTGGAGGCAGGGGGGAACGCAGGTTTCCCATTTGGCATGCGGTGACATCCGAGGGAGAGGTGTCCCTCGTCAGAGCCGGGTAGCGGGGTGGCTCAGGCTCCCCACCAGCCACCACTGCCACCCCGGCTGGTGAGCACGTGGCACTTCCCCACCCCTTCCTGCATGGTGTCCGCTGTCATCACGTGAGGGGAGCCTTGTTGCCACCGGCCGATGCCGATCGGTCTGATTCTCCTCTCGGCTCTTCTGACGCCACTGCAGCAGGGAGGTGGACGGTCGTGTCGTCCTACCGGGCACAGGTGGACGTTCGGGCCCCGCCCCGTGGTCTCCGGTGACACCATGGGGTGAGGGTGAGAGTTCTGGCTTTCACGCGGCCTTTGCTGGTGGACGGCTGAGCGCAGGTGGGGTCACTGTCTCCTGTGATGTTTGCCTGCAGTTGAGCAGCTGTTGTCTTAAAATTTTCTTTCTAGGCTGCCCCTTTCCTGGTTCATTAGTTAGAGAAAGCCGGCTTTCCTTGGGACTTTTTTTTTTGTCTGTGCCTTTTGGTGCTCCCAAATCGCCGGCTTTTCCAGTGGGATGTACAAGGGGTAGATGAAACAGAGGGAGACTGAAGCAGTCAGAGCTGTGTCTCATTCTCCTTTCCTCAGACCTCTGCCTTCTTCTCTTTACCTTTCAGCTTCTCTCTGTATTTGTTTTCAATATGATGTACAAAGTTTTGAGGAAAAAGTCCATGAATTCTGTCTTTCTGTGAAGTTCCTATTCCCAGGATTTTTTAATTTTTAAAAATCTTGCTTTTTCACTCACTCTTATCTGCCTCGTTACCTTGGTCATGTTCAATGGGTAGCATTCTTTTTATCTCTGAGGATTGTAATCATACTTGTTTTAAATCCATTTCATGTTACTGTCACATTTTCATTTCCTTGGGATTGATGAATTTGTTGCTCATCTCCTATAAGACATGCTTTGGAATTTTCGTTTGAAAGCTCATCTTGAATTGAAGTTCTGTGTGTCTACGGGTACATTTCCCCTCCCTGGGATCGCCCCACCGTGACCAACAGTTTTGCAGGGGTCTCCACCAAGCCCATTGGGTTTCTGAGTAACCAGGGGGCTTTTACTGGGGGCTTGGGTTCTTGCTGCACAGTGACACTGGGCGGGTGTGATTTGACTTAAGCTCCACCGGTGCCTCTGCTGGTTCCTGTCACCTCTGGCAACCACCCTGGGCCATGGGTGCAGTGTTTGAACTCCATTCGTGGATGCGAATGGCCTCCCCAGACTGGGCCCCGTTCTGGGATACATGGAGACCATTTTCTGTTCTCTTTGTCTTGCAGGATTTAGCTCCCAAAGCATCTGTATATTTTTCAAAGGCAGTTACGTCTTAAAATACGTTTATACTTTGTTCATTGTTTCTGTGATTTTGGAATTGGAAAGGAGGAGGGCTGTGTGAACTCACGTTGCCATTTTAATGGGAAGTAACCTCCCCTGCCCACCTACAGCTTCGAAGAAGCAGCTCAGCTTCACGGAGGGTGGATCGCCTTGGCGTTTCGGTTGCTATCTTAGTTAGCTTGTAGTCAGGCTTGGCCTGATAACTGTACTAAGTCTGCATAATGATAACAATACTTTGAAAGGATTATTGACCTATACTTTAGATTTCTCAATCGAAAAGCTTAAATTGCAAAATGACATATTTCAGGCATGTGTTACCTTGGGTAACAAAGGCAGAGAGGCCACAGAGAATCTCTGAACATTGCTGAAGTTCCTGCTCTGGTGCACAATTATGGTATTTTTATAAAATTACAAAGAAAGGAAGAGGATGTGATATTTCTCTCTGAAAGGCAAGTTCTTTTTCCAGCACAGACTCGGGGCTTGTAATCCCCAAGCCCAGGCAGGGCTTCTGCTCTCTGGTCTTTCTGAAGGTTGTTGACGTGCAGTGCAGGTGATCAGCCAAAATGCGTTTGAACGAAAATAGCGATTTCTCCCACCCTCAATCCACTTTCTTTCTGTCCCCCATCGCCACTCCAATTTGGCCGTAATTGTACCGTTCCCATAACAACAGCCAAATAACTGGATCTTTGTGGAGGGCTTATAACAGGGTTGTCCACAAAGCTGCTGGCAGTGCGGCGCGGATCCTGCATATCAGCGTCTCACAAAAGAGGCCGCTGTCGGGGAGGACGCGTCTTGGCAGCTCCGAGTCCAGCTTGCAGCTGATGCTGCCGCCGTGTTTCTGAGCAGCAGCCCGTCTTCCTCCCACGTTCTCCACGGGCACGAGGCCTTCCGATCGCCACTCCCTGGTGGCCTGCCTGGGACAGTTCAAGATGCACGCACAGAGAGACACACAACAGAACTCCTCTGTGTGTGTTTCACCAAATTGCCACAAAAATCGAAGAATCACATTCTCCCTGAAGTCTCAGGGCTGTGCTTCAGGCAGTGTGGTAGCATGACACCAACACCAAGAATGGAAACACGTTCAAGTGCCTCTCTGTATGGAAAGATGGAGAGAGAGACAGAAAGACAGAGAGAGAAACACATACAGAGAGAGGCAGAGACAGAGAACAGAGGAGAGAAAGAGGCAGAAAGAGAGACGGGAAAAAGGGAGGGGACAGACAGACAGGGAGACAGACAGACAGAGGGAGACAGAGAGACAGGAGACACAGAGAGAGAGAGAGAGAGAGAGAGAGAGCACGCTTTCCTTTCCACTGAGCATCTGTGTGGTTTCAGGGAGCAGGCTCGTCGATCAAGGTGGAAGAGCTGGCTGAGTAGCAGCCCTCTTGTCCCGGCCGGCAGGTACATCAAGCCAGGTGTCACGCATCCCTGCCAAGAGCTGTCTCACTCTCTCAGTAATGAATGAGGCAGCCACTGCAGGTAAACTGGGAGCAGAATCCCGCATTCCATCTGAACTCAGAGCTGGGACTTTGCAAATGGAAAGCTCCCGTCCCCTTGCCGGGGAGCTGCTGACACACGAATTGTCTTCATCCAACTCTGGGGTGGGGTGGGGGGGGGGTTGGTGAGAAGCTGAGTCCTGCTCACCTTCAATCACTGACTCTGGGGGTCTGGTGGTAACGACCCTGTCACCCCTGGAGCTGCAGGGCTAGAAGCCTTTGGAGGGAAACTTAGAGCCCCGGGTCTCCCTCCTGCAGAACGAGATCATGGCTGATGCCTCTGGCGGCCCTGGGAGCCGGGCTGGGCTGGGCCAGGGCGCAGCCTGACACCTGGCAGCAGGGTGGGCTCAGAGCTGCTGGCCTCAGGTCGGACCCTTCAGAAGGGCGTTTCAGAAGCATCGCTTTAGATGAAAATTGGGCTTCTCAGGTGGCACTAGTGGCAAATAACCCGCTTGCCAATGCAGGAGACATAAGAGATGCTGGTTCAATCCCTGGATCAGGAAGATCCTCTGGAGCAGAGCGTCGCAACCCACTCCAGTGTTCTTGACTGGAAAATCCCATGGACAGAGGAGCCTGGTGGGCTATAGTCTGTGGGTTTGCAAAGAATCAGACACGACTGAGCGACTAAACAACAAACAGAAGCCCATGGCCCTAATGCCTTGTAGAATGTCACCAACCCACCAGGAAGCTGTCTGTGATTGTTATTTAAGAGAAATAAAAGATGCAGTATTTGCCCTCAGGAAGCTTTAAAATTCCTCTGGGACAAAAAATCTAAAATACCTGAAATTGTTAGTGAACAGCTGTTGTTGCTGCTGCTAAGTCGCTTCAGTCGTGTCCGCCTCTGTGTGACCCCATAGAGGGCAGCCCACCAGGCTCCCCCGTCCCCAGGATTCTCCAGGCAAGAATATTGGAGTGGGTTGCCATTTCCTTCTCCAATACATGAATGTGAAAAGTGAAAGTGAAGTCGCTCAGTTGTGTCTGACTCTCTGAGACCCCATGGACTGCAGCCCACCAGGCTCCTCCGTCCATGGGATTTTCCAGGCAAGAGTACTGGAGTGCGGCGCCATTGCCTTCTACCCAACAGTCGTTGGTGAATGTATATTCAATATTGTGTTTTGGGCTGGCGTCTTAGTCCATGCAGACTGCTAAAATGAACTTACCTTAGACTGGGAGGCTTAAACAGTAAACATTTCTCACAGTCCTGGAGGCTAGGAGTCCAAGGTCAAGATGCTGGCAGATTTGGAGTCTAGTGAAGACCAGAGTCCTGGTTTGTGGAGGGCTGCTTTCTTGCTGGGTCCTCACGTGGTGGAAGGAGCGGGGGACCTGTGGGGTCTCTTTATAAGGGCACTGATGCTGTCGGGCTTCCTTGGTGGCTCAGTGGTAAAGAACACGCCTGCCAATGCAGGAGACACAGGAGATATGGGTTTGATCCATGCACTGGGAGGATCCCCTAGGGAAGTACCTGGCAACCCACTCCGGTATTCTCTCCTGGAAAATTCCATAGACAGAGGAGCCTAGAGGGCTACAGTTCATCGGGTCGTAAAGAGTCTGACACGACTGAGTGACTGAACACGATCCCGTGCGTGAGGGCTCTGCTCTGATGAGCTCGTCATTCCCCATCACCTTGGGGGCTGGGATTTCAACATACGAATTTTGGGACGACATAAGCATTCAATGAGTTGCAGCTGGCATCTTTTAATAATGGAAGTGAGTGTGATGAGTAGATAGAATTGGGGAAGATTTGAGGCAGGCTATGTGGATTGAGAAACTGAATTCTCCCCCTGTTGAGGTGAGGCAGGAATTCTTCCCCTTCTCAGATGAAGACTCTGAGAGTTAAGCTAGTAAAACAAATGAGATTAGAATTTTTTTCATCTTCCTCATCCGTCCTTCTCTGAGATTAGTCATTAGGCGTGGAGGATGGCTCAGAGTTCCATGACTACTAGTCACAAGTCCTTTGTAGGGTCATCATAAATTTGAGAGGTAGGTAGTTTTACAGGTGAGTTCAGGGAAGACGTCCTGGAGAGGGGGGTGACCCTGGACATGCTTCTTGAAGGATGAGGCCGCAAAAGGAGACGTGGCAACAGCAAACACTCATGGTTCCTGCAGAGCAGATCTTCGTGCCCAGCACTGGTACGATCCTTGATGTAGATCCCAGTGCATTTAAGAGCTCTGGGGTGCGGTACGTTTGATGGTTTGAAACTCCGGGTTTTGCTGATGGGAGTTGAGTACTGTGGGTTTGGTGAGTGCTCAGCCGTGTGTGTGACTAGATCACTGGCCAGCCGTCTCCGCGTTTGCCAGCTCCTGACACAGAGAGGATGGCTCAGCTGAGGGAACAGTCAGTCCCGCTCACCGTGCCCTCTGGCAGAGCCACTGTTCCTGAGTTGGACCCGCCAGACGTACATCTGTTTGAAGGCAAGAGAGGAAGCGCCTCTTCCCTCGAGCTTCTCCAAGCCGACCAAGACTGCCGGTTTACTGACGGGGCGCAGCCTTAGGAAACGGAGGCCCATGTTTAATGAATAAAAGGCCGCCTGTGCAGACCTGCCCGATTCCATGCAACACGCACATGGTGAGGGTCTCCCTCGTGGTGGGTGGTGTGGCAGGTGGGAAGGGCACAGGTGAGATTTCTGCCCTCGAGGACCCTTTTTCAGTGTTCTTGCTGCAAGAGAGTGCCTTGCCAGTCATTCCATCACCCTCTGGCTTGTTAACCCAAGTATTTATTGAGCACCAGCTGTGTTCCAGGCACGGCACTGGGTTCTGAAAGTACAGTGTGCTGCCAAAGCAGAGAGATGCTGGGTGGCTTATTTAAAATAGTGCGAGATGTGAAGCCCAGATCTTCTAACAATTTTTTAAAGGGCCAAGATAGTAAATGTTGTTGATTTTATTATGTGACTACTCAGCCAGATCATTTCAGCATGAACACGCCATACACAGTATGTAAATGAATGAGCATGGCTGTGTCCCAATGAAATGGTATTTACAAAAACAGGCATCAGGCTGAATTTTGCCTTCTGGCTACAGCTTGCCAACCCCTGATTGCAAAAGATTATACCCCCAATACCTAGAACCACAGAGAATTAGAATCAGAAGGAACCAGATAAATCTTCAGTTCCTTGCAGAAATTGTCTCTAATTGCAATGTGATCCAGCAATTCCACTCTTGGGCATATATCCAGAAAAAACTTTAATTCAAAAAGATGCACGCACCCCTGTGGTTATAGCAGCACTATTTGCAATAGTCAAGACATGGAAACAATGTAAATGTCCATCAACCAATGAGTGAAAAAAGATGTGGTACATGAATATGGTGGAATGCTACTCAGCCATAGAAAGGAATGAAATACTGCCATTTGCAGCAACATGGATGGACGTCGAAATAGCATTCTAAGTGAAGCACATCAGAAAGAGAAGGACAAATATATGATATCACTTATATGTGGATTCTAAAATATGAGACAAATGGACTTATTTATGAAACAGACTCATGGACATGGAGAACAGACTTGTTGTTGCCAGAGGGGGGAGGAGAGGGGAGGACTGGGAGGGTGGGACTCACAGGCGCAGACTGCCATGTGCAGGACGGAGAAACAACAGGTCCTTCTGTACCGCACCTGGAACGGTAGTTAATGTCCTGTGATGAGCCATGATGGAAGATAACGTGAGAAAGAACACATGTGTATAACATGTATCCAGTTATGTTAATATGCATTATATATAATGTGTATTCAATTATATATATTAATATATATTGTGCATATAATATATATTCATATATATGTGAATCAGACTGAATCACTTTGCCGTACAGCAGAAATTAACACAACATTGCCAATCAATTATACTTCAATAAAATAATTTTTTAAAAATTGTCTCTAGGAAATCTCTAAGAAGTAACTGGCCAGTTCTGTTCAGGCCTAGGGAATGTACCCTATGTGAATCATGTCTGGACAGTTCAGTCATTAGAAAGTCTCTACTGAGTACAGTTTGTTCCTGGATATAGAGAAATTAGTATCTGTGTTCCACATCTACCCCAACACAGTCTGTTTAATGAAAACTCAGAAGTAACCTAAATGACTGTTAGTATAAAACAGACATTAAGGCTTCCTTGGTGGCTCAGACGGTTAAGCATCTGCCTGCAATGTGGGAGACCCGGGTTCGATCCCTGGGTCGGGAAGATCCTCTGAAGAAGGAAATGGCAACCCACTCCAGTACCCTTGCCTGGAAAATCCCATGGACGGAGGAGCCTGGTAGGCTACAGTCCATGGAGTTGCAAAGAGTCAGACATGACTGAGTGACTTCACTCACTCATAAAACAGATAAATAAATCATAGAATATGCATATAATGAAATATCATAAGCAGTTAATAGATCTGTACTTATCAGAATAGATCTCATAAAACAAAAATTTCAGAATAATGTGAAATATTTGATGTCATTTGTACAAAATTGTAAGATATACAAAGCAATACTGGCATTATTTATGATAGCACATATATGTAGAAAAATAAAATCAAGAATTAATGTATTTATACCAAATTTTTGATGCTAACTGCTTCTGGAGAGTGGAGGGAAATAATGGAACTGGTATAGGTGGTAAAGGTAACCTCACTTTCATTTGTAATTCTTTATCTCATTATTAAAATTTTGAAGAAAGGGATAAAAATATGGCCATAGTGGGTTGCTGCTTAATCTCTACTCTCAGTTCTCATCTTGAGAGTGCCAGGGAGCCATTGGAGAGTTTTAAGTGGGCTCTGTGACACTGTCAGAGTTTTAAATGATCCCTCTGTGGTGGAACAGGAGGACTGGAAGGAGTCAGGGTTGGTGTGACTACAGTAGTCAGTGGCTACGGCAGGTGACACAGGGGTAGGCTGGACAAATGTGGTGGTGGCGGCGGAGGTGATGGTGAGGGTGATGGGAGGTGATGGTGAGGGTGATGGGAGGTGATGGTGGTGTTTGGCGGCGGTGATGGTGAGAGTGATGCAGGTGATGGTCGTGGTGAAGGTGATAATGGTGGTGAGGATGGTGGAGGGGGAGTGTAGACGTGTTGGTGGGGGAGGTGGTGGAGGTGATGGTGGGGGAGGTGATGGTGATGGAGGTGGTGGAGGTGATAACGGTGGTGAGGATGGCGGAGCGGGGAGTGTAGACGTGTTGGGGGAGGTGATGGTGATGGAGGTGGTGGAGGTGATGGTGATGGAGGTGGTGGAGGCAATAATGGTGGTGAGGATGGTGGAGGGGGAAGTGTAGACGTGTTGGTGGGGGAGGTGATGGAGGTGGTGGAGGTGATAATGGTGGTGAGGATGGTGGAGGGGGAAGTGTAGACGTGTTGGGGGAGGTGATGGTGATGGAGGTGGTGGAGGCGATAATGGTGGTGAGGATGGCAGAGGGGGGAGTGTAGACGTGTTGGTGGGGGAGGTGATGGAGGTGGTGGAGGTGATAATGGTGGTGAGGATGGTGGAGGGGGAAGTGTAGACGTGTTGGTGGGGGAGGTGATGGAGGTGGTGGAGGTGTGGTTGTGATGGTGGTGGGGCTTGTGATGGTGGCTATGGTGGTGACTGACTGTGCTGGTGGAGATGAAGAGCAGTAGAGGTCTGCAACATACTTAGAAGGTAAAATGAACAAGATTCAGTGATTCTTAGAGTCACTTAGAAATGAAGAATGCAGAACAAGGACACATCAGATGTATTTTGTAGAAGGTCTGGGAATGACCTGAAGTGGCTCTCAGCTTCATTGAACGTCCGTCTCTGTTGACCTGCCTTTTGTAGTTCAGCATCCCAGTGTGCCTCGAACAGCACCATTCAGGCTCCAGAAACACCTCTGCCTTGCACGCGTTCTTGGTTGCCATGGGGGGTTCAAGACAGCTGCACGCGTTCTTTGACAATCTTTCCATCAAGAGATGGGGTTTCTTTCCCTTCCTCCAAGACCTGGGCTGGCGTGTGACTGTTTTGACGAACAACTTACAGGAGAAGTGATGTGGGTAACTTCCTCCCATAGCGTCTTGCCTCTGAAGAGGAATCGAGACTCAGTGACGGATGCTCCATCCGCCAGCCTGGTCCCTGGGGTGCCGTGATGCATTGTCTAGTCGTTGAGGGTATTTAAATTACTCGGTCTGAACACTCCTCCCCATGCAAGAGCTTAAATTCCAACTCACAGGAAAATACATGAGAAGCAAGGGGCAAAAATCTGTCAGCGGTGCTCTTGCTTACTAACCCTCAGCTCATGGAACGCTGTCTCTTAAGTGAGTGTTCAGTTTGTAAACGCGCATGCGATTTCGAGGCTGCACAAAATGAGGAAAATAAGTTGATTTCATGTGGTGACTCTTAAAAAATCTAAAGAGTTCGTTTATGTTATTCTTGTTAACAGTTTCATTGTAAAGCGGCATTTCTTCCCAGGATGAAAGCTTATTGAAACGATGCCTTCCTAGAGCATATGTGCAAACTTTACACTCGGCTAATTTTATATCCGATTAAAACTTAAATGCATGAAGACATCCTTTGGAATAATTAAAGACACTTCAATATAGGCATAGAAATGTGTCCGAGTACATCTGAAATCATCAGAGACGGAGCCGGGGAAATCAATATGGCCTTATGTCATTTTACGGTAATTTAGAAGGAAGCAAAATTTGGCTTTCAAAGGATATGCTTTTCCATTTTGGGTAAAATAAGGTGCATTCTCCATTCAAAATAAGTGCCCCGCTCGTGTAAAGCTAATGTATGAAGGACAATTTATCTCCAGGCTGTTGGCGGGAAAGCAATCATTTAAGGGGCGCTGCAGTTCCCTGGGAAGGGAGCCTCGAAGACAGTTTTGATCCACTGATGAGTGCTGTCTAATACGCTCCCCGAGGTACAGTTTCCCTAAATCTATTAGCCTTTTACAGTCTTCCAGGAAGTGCAGTCTGGAGATGCTTCATCACACTGTATTAACTTGACAACGTAATGGACTGCTCTTTTTATTTTCATAGGAAGTGCTAGGATTTGACCTTGAAACTCTTAACCACACTTTATAATCCTCGGCCCATCCTGGCATGGAGGGGCCCCTAAGAAAAAAGCCCTGGCAAGATTTGAGTCCGTGAGACTTTGGATTTGAAGGATGGAGATAGACGAGGTGTTGGAGAGTGGGGGTCCTGGTGGCTCTGTCTGGATGGATGGGGGCAGGTGAAGAGGGGAAGTGAGTCACAGGCAATCTGTGGGCTCTCACCTTGCGCCAGACGCTCACATCTCAGGACTATCCTGTTTGCTCCTCATGAAGTTGACATTAGTTTTGCTCTATGGATGAGAAAACTGGGGCTCAGAGAGGTTACTGAGGACACCTAGCTACTAGGTGGCAGAGCTGGGATTCAAACTCGGGTCTTTAAAAAAAATTTTTGTTTATATTTATTTTTCATGGGAAGACACTTTATTTTAAACATAGCAGTGTGTGCATGCCAATTCCAAACTCCCAGTCTATTCCTACCCCGACCATCCCTCCTGGTAACCATAAATTCGTTCTCTGAATCTGTGCAACTCGGGTTTTTTTGACTCAGAAGCTTGAGATCTTAAGTGTGATGCTGTAAGAGGTCATGCTGAAATAAAAGCTCTGCTTTTGAGGAAGGTAAGTTGGTTTGGGCTGTGTTTCTGAGTACCTTTGTGTATCATCATGTAATCTTACCTTCACTTACCCAAGCCAATGGCTGAGCTGTCCCTTCCCGATTCTTCCCTAGGAAGACAGGACCCTTCCTTGGGGGCTGAGGACAGTGCTGTTGTTGTTCAGTTGCTAAATCATGTCTCTTTGCGACCCCATGGACGGCAGCACGCCAGGCTCCTCTGTCCTTCACCATCAACTGGAGCTCACTCAAATTCATGTCCATCGAGTGGGTGATGCCTTCCAGCCACCTCATCCTCTGTCATCCCCCTCTCTTCCTGTCTACAGTCTTTCCCAGCATCAGGGTCTTATTCCAGTGAATCAGTTCTTCTCATCAGGTGGCCAAAGTATTGGAGTTTCAGCCTCAGCATCAGTCCTCTCTGTGAATTTTCAGGGTTGATTTCCTTTAGGTTGGACTGGTTTGATCTCCTTGCAGTCCAAGGGACTCTCAAGTGTCTTCTCCAGCTCCACAGTTCGGCAGCCGGCAGTGTGCCAAGTTTTATTTCCTGCTCTGCGTCTCCAGAGCAAGACATTCAGTGGGGCTGAAATGGTCCCCCCATGAAAACCTCCTGGATGCTGAGCCCATTCAGAGCTTCCTTTTGCCTCCCTGGACCGATTGGGGTTTGCTTCCAAACCCCTGGGGACACCCTAAAATACTTGACTCTGCAGAGACCAGTGCCTTTGGATGGCTGAACGGAGATCCCAAGGGTCACGTCAGAGGGGGCCCATCACCATCCCCTGGCGGGTGTGGTCTTTGGCTGGAAGCAGTGTCCAGGTCCATGGTTGGTGCTCCCAAATTTGCTTGCTTCTGCAAGCCATAAAGGCTTTTAATTACTGAAGAATGATTCCTGCGTCCAGCCAATTTATCAGCCTCTGGCAAGAATGAAGAGTCAACTGGCTATGAATCCTACCTGATTACTAATAAGAACTACGTAAAATGACACCAGTGCTGAGGAATGCTCTTGCTTGGGCTCCAGCCAGAGCAGTTCTGGGTGGGCCGACCCCGGCTGAAGACAGCGCCTGCTTTCCCCGGTGCAAGGCAGAGGCTCCCTGGAGGCAGCTGTTCACAGGGCCGTGGAGGCTTGGGAAGCAGGTGCAGATGGTTTCCAGCAGGTCCCCCAGTGAGCCCTCCCCATCCCGGGAGCAAGCTCACTCCCTCCAGGCCACCAGCCCCTTCTCGGGGTGAAGAAGCAGCAGCGCTTCTTCAGCCGGACGCCCAGGTCTTGGTGTTCTAGGGCGCTCACAGTGTGGGTGATGCGGATTGGAGCCCGGATGCCTGGGTTCAAGTCACATGACACATACCCCAGGTGCCCACCGGTGAGTCACTGGACAAACTGGTCGTGCCATATCCGTACAACAGAAACTTGTTCATCCGTAAAGAGGAGTGAAGCTCTGGTACACACGGCAACGTGGATGAGCCTCAAAAACATGATGCTCGGTGAAAAATGCCAGACAAAAAGGTCATGTGTGGTGTGTTTCCAGTTACCTGAAACATGCAGAACAAGGAGGACTGTGGAGACAGACAGCAGACTGGTGTTACCAGCATGTGCGTGCTCCTTTGTGTCCGCCTCTCTGCGACCCCAGGGACTGTAGCCCGCCAGGCGCTCCTGTCCATGGAGTTTTCCAGGCAAGAATACTGGAGTGGGCTGCCATTTCCTACTCCAGGGGCAGTGGCAATGAGGAGTAACTGCTTGGTGAGTGAGAGTTTCCTTTTGGGATGACAAAGTGCTTTGGAACTAGACGGAGGTGAGGGGTGCACGGCATTGGTAGTATACGGAAGGCCACTGAATTTTTCACTTTGAAATGGTTATTTTATGTTACATGACTTTTAGTCCAAAAAAGCCAAAAGCAAAGCAAGTCAGATCATAACGATGCATTAAACAAGGTGGGGAAATGTTTTCCCTTCCAGCAATGGCCAGTAAGACCACCCGGGTTTGGATTCAAGGCCAGTCTGGGTTCTAGGAAAGCCATGCACTCCTGGTCAATGTTCAGACAGCTGGCCTCACCTCTGCTCCCTATTTCTTCCTCCCTTGAACATGGTTGCCCTGTCTAGGCCAGGGGTCCCCAACCTTCAGGATCTAATACCTAATGATCTGAGGTGGAGCTATTGTAATAATAGTAGACATAAAGTGCACAATAAATGCACACCTGACCCCGTGACCTGATCCCATGACCTGATCCCATGACCATCCTCCCTCTCCTCCGCCCTGCCTGGGTCGCTGGAGAAATTGTCTTCCACAAAACCAGTCCTTGGTGCTAGAAAGGCTGGGGACCACTGGTCTAAAGTCACAGGAGCCATTCACTGTGCGGTGATGGGAAGCCCTAGAGGACCACAGGGAGGGTGGGCCTGCCTCTGCGCGGCGGCTGCTGAATCAGCACTAGTAAGGACCCACCGCTTGTCCTGTTGTTATGGAGAAGAATCAGTTCTTCTTTGTTTAATCCTCTCTAAAAAAACAGCAGAAGCATGGATGGGGAAGGCCAGCTGGTGGGATTTGTTCCCCATCCTTGTCTAGACTCCTTAGCGCCTATGAACATTCATGTTCACAGCACCACTCATCCTCTTTCTTATATTTCTTCTCTGCGCGCGTGCTGCCTGCTAAGTCACTCCAGTCGTGTCCGACCCTTTGTGACCCCGTGGACCGTAGCCCTCCAGGCTCCTCTGTCCATGGGATTCTCCAGGCAAGAACACTGGAGTGCGTCGCCATGCCCTCCTCCAGGGGGATCTTCCCGACCCAGGGATTGAACTCGAATCTCCTGCGGCGCCTGCATCGGCGGGCGGGTTCTTCTCTACTGAGCACAAGATCTGTGTTATTTCTTATTATTTATTGTTTTCCTAACACATTGAAATAAACACATTGAAATAAAAAACAGAAGCAATTATCTAGCAAGAGCTTGCTGTGGGGCCCTGCAGAAACTCACAACATAGTGGGAGATGGATCTATGAATGAATACAGGGGTCCCGGGGGTATGCTCCAAGACCCTCAGGGATGCCTGAAACTGCAACTCGTGCCAGACCCTAGTAGTAGTATGTTTTTTCCTACATGTACATACCTATGGTGAAGTTTAACTTATAAGTTAGGCAGAGTAAGAGAATATTTGAATTGCCAGCATCACTACTATGGCACTTTGGGGGCAATTATTAAATGAAACAAAGGTGACTTGAACGCAAGCCCTGTGATGTTGTGGCAGTGAAGCTGATAACAAACACGCTCCTGAGTGACTAACAGCAGGGTACGCGGGACAGAGAGGTGACTCACGTGCCAGAGGAACAGAGCAGGACAGCAGGAGATGTCATCCTACAGACAACAGCGCGCAGATGAAGACTCAGGGATTGTCTAGTTCTCGAATTCTCCATTTAGCATCTTCTGATCGCAGATGACCACAGGTAGCTGAAGCCAGAGAAAGGGAAACCAAAGGTGAGGGGGACAGCTGGGTGGCAGGATCGCGTGGTAACCACAGCACGTGATGAGTTACTGTCGGGGATGCTTGGGAGCCCAGAGAAGAGGCCCCTGAGCCTCTCGCCCAGGTGGAGGGGGGGCTCAGTCCAGGAAGGCCTCTTCCCTGGGCCTGAGCCAACAGTGGGGCTTGACGAGGAGAGTCCTGGGAGAAGTAGGCTGCTGGGGGCGGACAGGGTGTTAAGTGGCGTGGCCTCTGCTGGGAAGTTACCACTGGTTTGGTTTGGCTGGAAGTGCAACATGAGTGTGATCAGGAAAACAGGTGTCAGCACCCATGTTTGCCGCCATCAGACCTCCCTCCACGCTGGACTTGGCCGTGCTAACCTGGCCGGGAGTGTAGCCCACGGGGAGGACCCCAGGGCTGGCCGCGCTGTTGCCCCGAGGAAGGAGAGTGGGAAGAGAAGCAGGGAGGCGTTTGAGAATTGATGCAGGAGAGAAGCAGACGAGATGAGCAGCTCCCATAAGACGGGGGCTTGAGGTGAGTGCGTTCCCGTGAGGGCTGGATTTCCTGCCGGTTGTGCTATGGCTACTGGAGACTCAGTCTCCTTCAAGGCAGGAAAAAGAACGGTGGATTTACCTTGGATTACAGCGAGGTATGGGCTTTCCCTGATGGCTCAGCCTGCAATGCAGGAGACGTGGGTTTGACCCCTGGGTCAGGAAGATCCCCTGGAGAAGGAAATAGCAACCCATTCCAGTACTCTTGCCTGGAGAATCCCATGGACAGGGAGCCTGGCAGGCTACAGCCCATGAGGTCACAAAGAGTCAGACATGACTGAGTGACTGAGCCCAAGATGCACGGTGAGGTAAGATAGGGGATGGAGGTGAAGTGGATGGCTAGAGGATCCCACCATGATGCCCTTGGGTCATCTCTAGCATCTAGGACTTTATCCTGATGGCAAAGGGGGACTTTTGGATCTTGAACAAATGAGCCCCACTAAAGCTCACTTGCTTCTTCTTTAAGATAGAGGTCATAATGACACCTGTCTTAGAGCTTTGTTGTGGGTATTACAGAAAACCACACAAGGAATAGGCCTAGCAAATTTCCTGGCACAGAGTAGCCTCTCAATGAATGCTTATTGAATCTGGACCTTTGTCTGCCCCATGTCCTATTCATCTAAGACCAACCCTCTCTCCAGAGCTGATCCATATTCTGGATCACAGAATGCCCAGGATGTGAGTAACATGATAATATCGTGTTTCAAAACCACCTTTGCTCCTTGAGCCAAAAGAGGGAGCAAAGTGGACATTTTTGCGGGCAGAGGAGAAACACACACGGTCTGTGTCATTCCAAGGTTCCGACTCTGGAGCAGACTCTTTATGAGATCAAGGGCCTGAAATGAGTAACAAAAGGCCCAAGAAACAGATTAAATAAAAAAATAACAAACATGTATTGCATGTCTACCCCCTGTGCCTCTGTGCAGTATCTCCCTTAATCTTTGCCACGGCTCTGTGACGTAATACTTGTATGAGCTCCTCTTTACTGATAAAGAAGCAGCCCGGAGAGGTTAAGTAGTTTGCCCAAGGTCACACAGGCAAGGAAGCAGCAGGTCCAAGACTTGAGTCCAGACTGTTTACCATCGGTCTGAGCTCTTGAGTCATCTTTCTCAGGAAAGCCAGGAAGGCTCTCTGGAAGAGGAGTGAATATCCAAAAGTGCATAAACCACAGTCCTAAGCTGACCTTAATGAGAGCCTATAGACTTAGCATTAAAAAAAAAAGGTATTTATACGTGCATCTTCACCCTCATAATCCATTCTGTTCAGATAAATTAACTGTGCTCAGCAATGCAGAGAGGCAAGGAGCAGCCCCCAGTCAGATGGCTCCACGCACACGCCGTTTCTCTGGAGGGTTTCCTGCAGCCCAGTGACTTCGAGTGTGACCACTGCAAAGTACAAACAGGATTAAAAGGAAAACATCTGTGTTTTTCAAGGCTGCTCTAACTCAAAGACAAACAAACTGTGGAGATACCCAAATGCTCAGTGACTTTTGCTGTGGAGAGGGATGATGACCGTCTGGGCCGGGCTTTGATTGGAAGAGGTGCAGATAATGCCCTGGCATCCTCACGCCTGAGTCTTTTGGGTGGCCCGGAGCATGATGACAGGGCGTGAAAGTATATGTACGATTCCATAATGTCAGATTGAGTTGGAGACCATCGTTTTTTTTTTTTTTTGGTTAAAGTCAGTGAGTCCTTAATATGTTTCCCTCCCAGGATGAAGTCTTTGGGGTTGTAGAAATACTCCAAATATGTACTACTGTTTTATTAACGAATCTCCATCCCATACAGGGCTCTGAACTTCAAAGAAAACTAGCCAGGATTTGATCTTCAAAAGAAGAGAAGAGTCCCCATTAAGATGCTTACATGCCTCAAGCTATGTGCTGGGTCCAGAAAAAGTCTCATTTTGGGAGGAGAAAAGAAAACTTAATTACCAATGAATGAAGCAACTCTCAGAGCATATGGTTTTCGAGTTTGCCAAACTCCAAAGCCAATTTGTTACTTTATTATTATTGTTGTTGTTAATCTTCACTTGAAAGATTTCTTAAACCACTGAGTCAGTCTCTTTCCTGAGGATGCAAAAGCTGAAATGTCTCTGGAAGGCAAAACCGAATGGGATGACAGATCAAAATAATATTTTCGTCATCTATCGACATTCAAGGGTGACTGTAAAGTGTGTCCCATGATGGTTTTTCCCCACTCCTAACAAAGAAATAGCCACTCTCTCTTGTTTGGGAAACCCACTTTGATGCCTCAGAAACCAATCTTTTCTGATTCTGATTCTGTTCTTTTCCTTTGGCAAGTTTCTGCACCATTTTTTGGAAGGGATATTCTTCCCTTGTTTATGCTCCCATGTTTCAGAGAAGACGTCATGGCTGAAGCAGACATGGTTTGCGAAAAGTCCTGCTCTCGGCGAGCCAAGGAAAACATGTTTCTAAAATCTTGCTAGCATTTTAGCTTTGGCATCTTCAAACCTCATATTTCTCCTCTTTTTCTGTCTTTCTCCAACGTGGCTGTCAGTGGACCGTGTGATCTTAAGAGTAACCAGGGCAGAGATGTGCCCTGGAGCTCCGCCACCAGCTGGAAGAGAGTGTGTATTATAAGATTCTTGCTCCCTCCAATTTGAGGGGCAATTTGAGGGGGACAGGGTGCTGCCTGGGTCTACAGAAACTGCCTGTGGTTGGGATTCTGCATGTGTGAGACGAGACATTTGAGAATTGTTAGAATTGCCCAGAGGATGGAGAAACCAGCAGCCCACAGGGCCCTGTGAGCGGGGTTTTAGGACTAAGGAGCAGACTAAGGGCTGTGACCCTCTCACGCTGTTGACACTCAGCTGACTTTTGCATCCCCAAGTGTGCAGGTCAGGCATCTCTTGAGTCCTAATAGTTTCTTCTATGGGCTTCCTTGGTGGCCCAGATGGTACAGAATCTGCCTGCTAATGCAGGAGACCTGGGTTCGACCCCTGGGTCGGGAAGATCCCCTGGAGGAGAAATGGCTATCCAATCCAGTATCCTTGTCTGAAGAATTTGATGGACCCAGGAGCCTAGTGGACTATAGTCTGTGGATCTGCTATTTCATAGGTGGCCAAATCGAAGTGCATTAGTGCTCTCAGGGGGGGCTATGTCTTTAAATGCCTCCTGGACAACGCCCTCAAAGGCCCCTACCTCCTTCCTAAGTGGGTCTTTCTGGAAAATCCCAGAGCATTTCCTCAAGCTGGGGCATCGGCTGGCTCAGCCGCGGTCCTCGCTGAGACCACAGCGGCAGCTGCTGAATATTTTATTAGTCACTGTGTCTGTCTGTGAAGCCTGCATCTGGATGTCATCTTTCCTGTTGTGACACCCTTTCCCTTTAAAGGAGCCACCAGCGATGATGCGTTGTAGTCTGTTTAGAAACAAGGACTCAGCCAGCTCCTAGTCAAGCTAGAGAACAGTCTCCTTTCTGAGGACAGATCTTTGAAAGTTTGTGAAGATTTGGTAAAAGGGAACACTCCCTTCTCAAGGAGAGTTTTGCTTTTAGGAAAGCTCCCTATCTGCCCCTAATTCCCCTGCAGCTAACCCCAGGTAAGAAATTTAAAAAAGAAAATGTGAACCTAGGGGTTTCAAGGGCTTCCCAGTGGCTGAGTGGTAAAGAATCTTCCTGTCAATGCAGGAGATGTGGGTTCAATCCCTGAGTAGGGAAGATCCCCTGGAGAACAAATGGCAAACCACTCCAGTATTCTTGCCTGGGAGATCCGTGGACAGAGGAGCCTGGCAGGGCTACTGTCCATGGGGTTGCAAAGAGTTGGACATGACTTAGCGACTAAACAACAGCCAAAGGGGACTCCAAAGATTGCTTTTCAAAAGGTACTGATTTCTAAGGTCACTGTTCTTGTGCTTTTGTTTTAGAACTTGGGTGAATTAGTTTATTCCATCAAACAAGTGTTTCCTTAGTTGATATTATGTCAGGGACTAAGCAAGGTACTAGGCCTCAGCCTCGAAGAAGACAGCTACCTTGTCATCACAAAACAGAAGGCCCAGTGAAGGAGTCATTCGCTCACTCTTTCATTCACGGCACACAGTTTATTGAGTGCCTACTGGGTGCCTGGCATTGCTCTCGAGACTCGGATACACAGTGGTGGGCAAAACAAACAAAAATCATTCTGAGGAGATGGACATTTTTCAGATAATCACACAGTGTGTATAATTATAAAACGCAATGAGCCCAATGAAGAAAACTTCTTAAAAATACCTTCCCTGGGATTCTATACCCAGCTAAGCCATCATTCAGCAGTCAAGGCTAAATAACAACATTTTCAGATGTACAACAAATAAGAGAGTTTATTACCAGGAGATACTCCATATCAGAAGTGAAAAAGAAGAGAAGTATGAAAAATGAGAAACAGCACAAAAATTCATTAAATACATTGGAAAATGCAATGAATTACTGCTTATCTTAAAATGTTGTTTTTTGTTTTAATAGAGAAAAAATGCAATTAATGAAAACTAGTGAAATAGAACACTGGGATCAAAAAGAAAGGATATTTTTTAAAGCTGGCTTTTTAATTAAACAGATAAAATAGACAAGCTTCTAGCAAGATTTAGAAGTGGATCAGAAAGGCATAAATAAATGCAGGCATAGAAATGGGTAAGCAGAGATACAGTTGAGTTTTTGTTTTTTTTTTTTTAAATCAGGAGGATACAATGAGTAACTGACACCAACAAACTTGGAAGCTGAAATGAAGTGAATTACCTTCTAGAAAATTAAAGACTACCAAAATTGACTCAAGAAGGTTTAAATACACTAAAAAAAAAAGAAAAAGAAATTGAATTGACAATCAAAAATACTCCCACAAGCCATATCCCAAACCCAGTACATACAGATCAGAGGGCTGGATTCTGTTTTACAGATGTGTCCTAACAAAACTTCAAAAAATAGAGAGCTCTCATCTCATGAAAGCTGTTACAGAGACTAGGAAAAGAGGAGAAGCTACTGAGATAATTTTATAAGCTTAGTATAATCATGATGAGCCAACCAGATATTCACGAGGCCACAAAGAAGGCTCGAGCACCTTTGTTCTACCAGCCAGTGCCCTGTTGTTGTCCTGTAAAGAAAGGGAGGCGTCGGCCACCTGGCCCATAGAAAGAGTCAGGAAAAGAAAGGTGGGTTACCATTGCCCATCTCTCACATTAAACTTTGTGTTCAAGTGAGAACTTTGTTTACTGCACAAAGACCTTGATGTCTCGGATGAGATGTAGGCAAGACCCCTGCAGAAGCTGGAATTACAAAGGTGAGGTCTACCAGGTCCATTCTGGTCTATGTAAGTGCAGTTGCTAAATACTATCACGTGAAGAATGAGCAACCCGAGGGAATTCCTCAGCGGCCCAGTGGTTAAGACTCCATGCTTTCGTTGTCGAGGGTGCAGGTTTGATCCCTGATTGGGGGAAAAGATCCCACAAGCCCCTCAGCAAGCCCCAAATAAATATAGGAGATCCAGGACTAATGCTAAACCCAATGGGATCCCAGGACAGCAAGTGAAAAACCAGAAAACTTAGATTCCATACTAATAAGAGATTGGCAATGTTGCGGATATAAAATCAAAATGTAAAATCAATAGCATTTCTCCATAACAATAGAGACCAGTTAGAAAACTTCATAGAAGGAAAAGGCACACAAAACAAATAGAAGAAAAATACAACATCAAACAAATGTGTTTTCAATAACTGTGAATAGATAAATCTTACAAAAACGTCATGAAGAAGGTACAGAATATGACCAGAGGAAAATTTGTTTTGTTAGAAGCAAGGATAAGTCATATGGAAGGTTGTTAATCTTTAATGTATTAATAATAAAGACATTAATTCTACTCCAATTTAATTTATAAATTGAATTCAACCTAAATAGTAATTCTTGTAGAACTTTCCCATACTTACTGAAAATGCCATGTGAAGGCCAAGGCCAAGAGTAGCCTACGATTTGTTGATGAAAGAAAACAGAGTGGGGAACTTGCCCTACTAGGTGTCAAAAGCTCTATAGCGTTTTTAGGTTTAAAATAGTATAATAATAGCACAAAAAATAAGGTAATAAGGTAACAGAATAGACTAGGAAGAAGAGAGGAAAACCAATGTACATGGAAACTAATGTTCACATTAGTGAGGAAAGGATGAAGGCCAATTAATAATCCATATAAAAATTAGTTCCCTCTCCATAATGTATACAAAAATAAATCCTGATGGATGAAAGCTGATATGTAAAAAATAATATTGGAAAACTCTTAATAGAAAATATAGAGAAATATATTTTTGGCCTCCATGTAGAAAAGGATTTCATAAGACACACAAAAAAGTACAAACTACAGGAAAATACGAATGGATAAATCTGATGATAATAAAACAAAATCTCTGGACATAAAGAGACTAAATTAAAATCTTAGGCACAGATGAGGAAAAGCAATAACTGATTCAGATGTGGTTTCTGGAGTATATGAAGAATTCCTACAAGAAAACAAAAACTCAATAGAAGAATGCACAAAGAAAATGAACAAATAATTCATTGACAAGGAGATCTGAATAGCAAATAAATACATGGGGGAAAAGGTCCATCTTACTAGGAGTCAGTCAAGTGCAAACGAAAGCAACAGTAAGATACTGTTTTTCACATCCATCAGATAGGCAAAAATTTTAAAGTGTCACAATATTAAGAGCGTCAAGAATGGGGAGAAACAGAAGCTCTCATTTATTCTGTACAAACACAAGTTGGCACAGATTTTAAAGAACATTTGGTGGTGTCTTGTAAAGCTGGAGACACACATGCCCTATCTCCCTCCAGTTCTGTTTCCAGGTGTGCGCTGAAATGTTTTTAGCAAAGGTGTGGCCTTTTTTTGCCTCACACCAGTTCTCCAACTCTCTGATACTGAGTGTCCTACAATTTATTTCAATTCTGATACTAACTAACTGGAGTTAGTACAGACCCCACAGGTGAACGGTTGAGTCCCTCAAGACTGCCCCCACCTACTTCATGCCAGGCACAAAGTCCCGATTGCCACCTGCTGTTGTTTAGTCCCTAAGTCGTGTCTGACTCTTTGTGACCCCATGGACTGCAGCACACCAGGCTCCTCTGTCTTCTGCTATCTTCTGGAGTTTACTTAAACTCATGTCCATGGGGTCACTGATGCTATCTAAACGATCTCATCTTCTGCTGCCCCCTTCTCCTTTTGCCTTCAGTCTTTCCCAGCAAGAGAGTTCCAGAAAAATATCTACTTTTGCTTTATTGACTATGCCAAAGATATGAGTGGATCACAACAAACTGTGGAAAATTCTTAAGGAGATGGGAATACCAGACCACCTGACCTGCCTTCTGAGAAACCTGTATGCAGGTCAAGAAGCAACAGTTAGAACTGGACATGGAACAACAGACTGGTTCCAAATCGGGAAAGGAGTATGTCGAGGTTGTATAGTGTCCCCCTGCTTCAACTTATATGCAGAGTACATCATGAGAAATGCTGGGCTGGATGAAGGACAAGCTGGAATCAAGATTGCCAGGAGAAATATCAGTAACCTCAGATATACAGATGATACCACCCTTATGGCAGAAAGCGAAGAAGTAAAGAACCTCTTGATGAAAGTGAAAGAGGAGAGTGAAAAAGTTGGCTTAGAACTCAAGATTCAGAAAACGAAGATCATGGCATCTGGTCCCATCACTTCATGGCAAATAGATGGGGAAACAATGGAAACAGTGAGAGACTTTATTTTGGGGGGGTGAGAGGGGCCTCCAAAATCACTGCCGATGGTGACTGCAGCCATGAAATTAAAAGATGCTTGCTCCTTGGAAGAAAAGCTATGACCAACCTAGACAGCATATTAAAAAGCAGAGACATTGCTTTACCAACAAAGGTCCGTCTAGTCAAAGTTATGGTTTTTCCAGTAGTCATGATTGGATGTGAGAGTTGGACTATACAGAAAGCTGAGCACCAAAGAATTGATGCTTTTGAACTGTGGTGTTGGAGAAGACTCTTGAGAGTCCCTTGGACTGCAAGGAGATCCAACCAGTCCATCCTAAAGGAGATCAGTCCTGGGTGTTCATTGGAAGGACTGATGCTGAAGCTGAAACTCCAATACTCTGGCCACCTGATGGGAAGAACCAACTCATTGGAAAAGACCCTGATGCTGGGAAAGATTGAAGGCAGGAGGAGAAGGGGACGATGGAGGGTGAGATGGTTGGATGGCATCAGTGATGCGATGGACATGAGTTTGAGTAAACTCTGGGAGTTGGTGATGGACGGGGAAGCCTGGTGTGCCGCAGTCCATGGGGTCACAAAGAATCGGACACGACTGAGCGACGGGGGTGAACTTTCCCAGCATCAGGGTCTTTTCCAGTGGGTCAGTTCTTCCGGTCAGGTGACCGAAGAATTGGAGCTTCAGCATCGATGCTGTCCCCTGTACACTTCTGTATGTTTGACAGTTTTCATTGTATATGAGCTAGAAGGAGAGAGAAATTATATGAAGACATAACTAATGAGCTGTAACTTACTTAACAGTGAATGAACCCATCCTAGGTGTACAGCCTGATAAATCTTTCCAAGGTAAACACTTCCAGAGTGTAGTACAGAACCCAGCACTGCAGGAGGTCCTCCCAGTGATAGACCCACCCCCTGGAAAGAATAATGACCATTGTGACTTCCATCAGCATCAATGAATTGTGTTTGTGTTTTTATGTTCAAATGAAGGAATCAAGTAGAATCCTACAGTAGATTCTCTTTAGCAGCTAACTGCATTTTCTCAGCGTTGTCTTTAAGATTCATCCTGAGAGGCTGTTTTTTAATCATCCTCAGTGCTGATCCAATCAGAAGGCAGGGGCTCCATGCTCAACGTGATGAAGAGCTCCTTGTTCATGCCCCCAGCCCTGCAAAGCGGCAGAGAGGGAGGGCTAACCCTTCTGAAGGATTTTTTCTTTCTTTCTTGTTTTATTGAAGGATAATTGCTTTAGAGAGTCTTGCTATTTCCTGTCAAACCTCCACATGAATCAGCCATAGGTATACACTGAAAACCATGGCTATTTAGGGAGCTGGTGTCCATCCTGCCGACGGCTGTAGGTGGATTTGATGATGCTCCCAAACCCCGTTCTGGCCCTCAGTTTTCTGACCCCCTTGCCTAAATGTCTGCTTTAAATAAAGTAATAACCAAGTGTCAGGGACTGAGGAGAGGCTTGGAAGAGCTCCCCAACTCAGCCTTCAGACAGCTCACCAGAGGTGTAAAAATAATTAAAGCTGCAAAGGGAGATGCAGATATTATTTTTAGACATACGTCCGAGGTTTGCCTCTCTTCAGCGCCCCGTTCCAAACCCTCACTCGCAGGCTGAGTTTTTAAATGTTAACCCTTCATGTTGTTTCCGTCCGCAATGTTAACTTACAACTCAGAGGACCTGGAGATAAGTTGTTGTAAAAGCAGAGGTACAGATGCGTGCTGGTGGGGTCTCACAGCTGGGCTGGAAGGATGCAGCACTTTGACATTTCCTGACATGTGATCTGTTTCCTGGCACTGCGTGTTGGCGGGCTATGGGCCATCTACCTGCCTCCAGGTGCGTGGGGACCATCCAGATGCCCCCATGGATGGTTCATTTCATTGAAATCTGTCATTGAAATGAATGGACTGATGGGAGTCTCTGCTTAAAACTAGAAAAATAGTGGAGGTTGGTATGAAACACACACAGACACACACAAACTATACAGAACCCAGCAGAATTCTACATCTCTTGTAAGGGAATCATTTTTCACTTCCATGTTATCACTTTGCTTTGTCTGTGACAGTGAGGTTAACTCAAGTTACACACACTCTGGGTGGTTTTCCTTGGAAGATGGATTGCCACAGATGCCAGTCTGAATCTGACCACCAGATCCACTGCCTGCATGGTTAGACTGTTCCCACTGACCTAAAGAATCAGTCCCTGGAGAAGGAAATGGCAGTTTCCATTGCCAGTGCTCTTGCCTGGCAAATCCTATGGACAGAGGAGCCTAGCAGGCTACAGTCCACGGGGTTTCAAGAGTAGGACACGGCTTACTGACTAAACTACCACATGCAAAGAATCTGTACCATAATTTTTAAAATATTCCTGTGTTCATTTGGCTGCCCTGGGCCTTAGTTGCAGCACTTGGGATCTTTGATCTTCGTTGTGTCTTTCGGGGTCCTTAGTTTGGCCTGTGAACTCTTAGTTGCTGCCTGTGGGATCTAGTTACCCTCTCCACCCTGAGGTCAAACCTGGGCCCCCTGCATTGAGAGCTGGGAATCTTAGCCACTGGACCACCAGGGAAGTTCCTACCATGATGGTTTTATTTTTGCGTCCGACAAGTAAAGTTTTAGTCACTCAGTCATGTCCAGCTCTTTGTGACCCCATGGACTATAGCCCACCAGGCTCCTCTGTCTATGATTTTCCAGGAGAATATTGGAGTGGGTAGTCATCCCTTCTTTAGGGGATCTTCCCAACCCAGGGATTGAACCTGGATCTCCTGCATTGCAGGTGGATTTTTTTTTTTTTTTTACTGTCTGAGCCGTCAGGGAGGACAGCACTGATGATCCAGGTAAAACAGGGCACTGTGAGGCTCAGAAAACTCTCTCGGTGAGGACAAGATTAAGAGACAGGCCTGTGGGAATCACAGAATTGCCATGTGGACCAGGAGGACAAGGGTGACATTTGTGGCCCTCATGAAGCTGATTTGCTCTCTGTGCAAGGGCAGAAACTGAGCTTATTTCAACAAAGAACCAAAACTGTGGAAGCATTCATTCCCCATTGGGTTTAACCCAAACTGGATGGTGTCTATTCGCTTGTTACTCCTGTTGGACTCGGGAGGCGAGAGAGAACGACTCCGGAGAAAGGATGCAAGAGCAGCAAGGGGCTGCTGCGATGATGAGATGCCAGCTGAATTATAGACAGTCTGTCCAGAAAGGCGGAGAGCTGGTGCACTTGAGGATTCAGCCGAGGAGAACAGTGGAGACCAATAAATTATTTTGGCTGCTGAGAATAAAAAGCTGTTGGTGGAAAAGGCAGGGAGCAGAGTGACTGGGTAGGAAGGAGAGGAGGATCGAGTTAGATCCAGCTTGGTGCCAGCACCTCTAAAGTTGGAGGAGACAGCTGGCATGGTGGCCATGCCCGAATTCGTGTCTGCAGCTCCTCAGGGCTGCCTGATGGGATCTGGCTTTTGCCTTTGCCATCTGCAGTTAGGAGAGAAAAGCTCCTTTTAAGATTTGAGCCACTTGTACATTTATCAAATCTTGGATCTTCTGGTTTGTGCCTGCACCAGGGATTAACAAACAACAGAATGCCATTAAAAGCGCCCTCAGAAGGTTGCCGACACCTCTGCAGAGTTCTCACTCAAAGTCCACGGACTTCCAGTCTTGTCGAAACCACTGCTAATTAATACCTTCTCACTTCCCCGCTGAAAGCAAAACAATTTACAGTTAAGTCAGGCAGTCTAGGCATAATCACTCTAACACCTCCTATGTATGTTTTGAAACGTGCGCTCACATTTCATGATCCGTTTGTTTTACAAGATGGGTAAACGGCAGACAATTATGGTGATAATATGGCTGAGGTGTTTGGTTTTTATCTCTTTGCAGTAAATTGTGGTTGTTCAAGCCTTCACAATAATGGTTTCCATGCCTCTCCCGTTTTCTTCCTACCACTTGACAATAAATATGCATTCTTTTTTTTAAACAAAAAAGAATGTTAGTTTATTATAATCACATCACCTATCCAAATAGCAATATAATTAAAAAATTTCTTGGTAGGCACGACTGAAATTAATTATACTAACAAATATATTCAATGGTATGTGCCTCTGAAAATAGAATATTAGGTGTGTTAAGTCTGTTGTGTCTCTTTTTTCTATGCAGTGGCAAAAGGTGCTACCTGGGTACTTGGGCAGGCAATTTTGCTTTTAAAAGATGCTATCAAAGGACATGAGGATTTAATTTAAGATTTTTTTATTAGAAGGGAGTGTGTCCCACATATGATTCTAGGCACAGGATCAGGGTTGACAGGCTTCAGAGATTCACAAGCAGTTGGAATGAACATGAAAAATCAAAGCCAGGGCGATGAGGAGAGTTGGACCACGGAGAGCTTCCTAGAATCTTAGACCTGTTCTCTTTATCGCTTGTTCCCTTGAAATGTCCTTAGTCTACTTTTGCCAGAGGCATCCTCAGACTTAAGAAAAAGGAGCCGGGTAGGCTGTTTGTAGAGGTCCAAAAGGATTAAGATTTGAAGGTGAAAGCCCTGTTAGAAACACTTCCCTCAAAACTCTCTAAACAGTTGACAGTAATATTCTCATTCCTTTTGCCCGCTGGCTCTCTCCTGGGGGTGGTCTCAAAACGTTCTTGGAAAATAGTGTTTCAAGAACACACATAGGCAATCTTTGAGTATGATTTAGAGATTACTTTCTGAATTGTCCCCTCTGCAGAGCACATCAGAAAACTATGGTGATGTCACCGTGAGCCTTCCTCCACCGTGACACCAGTGTCATTAATTAGGTTACGGAAACACAGAACTAAATTGCCATTTGGGGAGAGCAAAATGAAATACTCTCTTTTTGTTTTTCTGCCTTCTGAATTTTGAATGCGTTACAGTTGGCCATAGCCAAAGCCATCCTTTAAGACCCTCTGACATTTGAAAGTAAGAAATCTGGGGTCAGACTTTATTCTAAAGCCTTCCTCCCTAGTCCACCAAGAGCGCTGTGGATTTTACAAAGTGTCTTTGTACATATTAGCTCATTTGTTTGTGAACAAGATCCCTAGCACTTAGCACAAGGGTGGGTGGGTGGGAGGCGTGCTGGGCTTGATTTATTATTTTTTCCACTGGGACAGGAATGGAAGCAAAGGGAGGTCTAAGCATCCCGCTTCACAGAGATCTCTGCCCATCTCTCTCCCCTCCATGAACTTCCGATCTGTGTCGAGGCCCCCGCACCGTCACCGCATTTTATTTGGATGTTACTCTTTAAGGCCAGGGTGCTTTCCGTAGCAGTTCTGGGGGCCCCCTCGGAATGCCAGGAGGTGACCCCTTCCTGTGGCTCTGGGGTCTGCCCGTTCTGAAATGTGATCTCCAGTCCTGAGCTCTGATGGGGGAGCGACTTCACACCGCCAAGCCCGCACAGCTGTTTTGTGACTCATGGGAATATCATATTTAGCATGTTTCCCCCAGTGAGATGTATTTATTTAGATGACACATAACACTGTCGGAAAGCCAAGCCTGCGCTGCTCTTACGCTCAGCCTCACAGAGGAGAGTGGAGGAGTGAAAAAGGCAGAAGGAGCTTGTTTGGGAGAGCCAGCTGGCTGGGGAGGCCCCTTGGGCCGTTCGGGCAACGAGCTCACCGTGGAAATCTAAACAGCAGGGAGACGATACTGGGCCTGGAACTCCAGGGCAGAAGACAGAGGAAGTGCTTTGTAGCCAGTTCATCGTAAGCATTTGCGGCTCACAAATATTGCCACTGACCTGGGAGATCGCTGATTGCCCGCAAGCGTTCTGGAGAGGAAAATACAGTCATCTACCACTTGAGCTGATAGGGTGTTTTGGGAAGCGGTAGTAGCATTAGGGCCTTTTTCCACTCTGTAGGTCATCCTCTGGAAGGTAACGAGGCCGTTAGCGCTTGAACAAGCCAGATGGCCCACTCAGCAGACAGCAGACTCCCCCCTCCTCCTTGACCCAGTCCCCCAGTTCCGCTGTTCCCAGCCTTGGCATTACTGAGCTCAGAACATCACCCAAACTTAGGGACTGAGGGGGAAACATGGGAATGAAATTAACATGTAAGTGGCGGGCGACCTTCCCATTTTGTCTTTAACCTTGCTTAGTGATGTCTGGATCATGGGAACTTGGCCAAAGCAGCGTGCTGGGGACAATCACTGAGACCTCCCATTTTATGGAAAGCATCACCTTGAAGTTGCTCACATCGTCTCACCTCCCTCCCTCCTGCTCAAACTGCACAGAATCTTGAGTTCTTCCTGTTTTCCGTCATCAGTTTCCTGGCCTCGTCCTTTTGTCTGCTAACCCTGGGCCTTCTCTGCAACTCACCACACCCACTGCCTTCAGCTCTTGCAAGAGAATATTAAAGAAAACCGGGGCTGGCCCTGATCCTTCAGGAGTCTTTTCTCTACACCTCCCTCTGCAGAAAGGCTCTGTCCCTTCACCACTGGCACTTGTTCGCTGGTCTGTGTCATTCCCCAGCTGTGTCAAGACCGTCCCCATCCCAACTGGTCAGTGGCTCAATTATTTAAAGGGTCTTTAGTGGATAAGATTCCTCTTGAAGTCTTGAAAGTGTAAGGAGGTGTCTTTTGAAACTTGGTAGTAGTAAAATCCTTACTTACCCCACTGTTGTGCCACCACTGGGCATCTAGAAGGGTGTGAGTATATCAGCCAACTCCAGAAGAGGCATGCAATCAATGGGTAGCTGATCATGAACAGTGCAACACAGGAGACAAGCCTTTCCTGCCGGGGTCCCCTTTAGGCTGTTGCAGAATTGGCCTCAGATATAGGCTGCATGGCTTCCCTGGGGGCTCAGATGGTAAAGGATCTGCCTGCAATGCATAGACCCGGGTTCGATCCCTGGGTCAGGAAGATCCCCTGGAGAAGGAAATGGCATCCCACTCCAGTATTCTTTCCTGGGGAACTCCATGGACAGAGGAGCCTGGCGGGCTACAGTCCACGGGGTCGCAGAGTCAGACACGACTGAGTAACTAACACACACTTAAAGGCGATAAGGGAGCCTGTCTTTCAAGAGTCATCCTCCAGCTTCCCTTTTCAACCCACTCTCCAGTCCAGAGCCCTGGTCTGGTCTTCAGCTTCTGGTTCCCTGCACAAAGTCAGGGAACGATCGCTCTGTTTGTTCTATCCTGTAGGGCAAAAGAAATCTCAGTTTTCTGTGGGTGTAGTGAGGTTGATGGTGATAATGAAGAAGAAGATGATAATGAAGATCGTGTTGAAGATGGTGGTGATGCTTTTGGTGATGGAGATAATAATGATGGAGGTGGTACTTGAGATAATGATGATGATGATATGGTAATGGCATCAGTAACTAGAGTACGAGACACCAGTCTTAGCAGTTTGCATTTGTTAACTCATTCAATCCTCCCAACACCCTTATGAGCCAAGTATTTTTTATGATTGATCCCATTTTACGGGTGAGGTAATCAAGGCATAGAGTTGTTAAGTAACTTGCTTAAGGTGACAATAGCTGGTAGAAGCAGAGTCAGGATTTAGACCTAGACACTCTGCCCCAGTGCTCACACTTTTGGCCACTGCACTAAAGGTATAGATGCTCAGAGGCTTTGAGGTGGTAAATCTGGAAACCAATGAACTCGTATTTCTATTATGTAGAACTATCATTAATTAGGTTACATGACCCAACAGTGAGGATGAGATGGGAGTTGAGGGGACAGAGAATCCTACCATGTCACACCCTTTCTCAAAAAGAATCTCATGTAGAAAATGAAGACAAGCAGAGCTGTTTGGGAAAAACAGGTAAGGAGGCCTGGATCCTTGTTCAATGATCTTTCCAAAGACCCTCAAAGTGGCTCTGAAGGCTCTGCCCCGAGGGGCTGCAGAACTTGGATGGAAAATCTCTTGGTTGCAAGTGTAGTCAAGAATACTGGCCACCGCTTATTACATACCTGCTACCTGCCAGGTTCAGTTCAGTTCAGTTCAGTTCAGTCTCTCAGTCGTGTCTGACTCTTTGCGACCCCATGGACTGCAGCACGCCAGGCCTCCCTGTCCATCACCAACTCCCAGAGCTTACTCAAACTCATCTCCATCGAGTTGGTGATGCCATCCAACCATCTCATCCTCTGTTGTCCCCTTCTCCTCCCACCTTCAATCTTTCCCAGCATCAGGGTCTTTTCCAATGAGTGGGTTTTTCCCATCAGATGGCCGAAGTATTGGAGTTTCAGCTTCAGCACCAGTCCTTCCAAAGAATATTCAGGACTGATTTCCTTTAGGATTGACTAGTTGGATCTCCTTGCAGTCCAAGAGACTCTCAAGAGTCTTCTCCAACACCACAGTTCAAAAGCATCAATTCTTCGGTGCTCAGCTTTCTTTATAGTCCAACTCTCACATCCCTACATGACTACTGGAAAAACCATAGTTTTGACTAGACAGACCTTTGTCAGCAACATAATGTCTCTGCTTTTTAATATGCTGTCTAGATTGGTCATAGCTTTTCTTCCAAGGAGCAAGCGCCTTTTAATTTCATGGCAGCAGTCACCATCGGCAGTGATTTTGGAGCCCCCAAAATAAAATCTCTCATTGTTTCCATTGTTTCCCCATCTATTTGCCATGAAGTACCTGCCAAGTACTTTTTTAAAAATGCAATGTGTCTTGTAGCACAAATTCTGTTTTATGAAAGTTGGGGTAAATTTTCCTTGGATATTAAAAAAAAAATCAGTTTAAATCCTCAACACTGCTTTTAGAGTGAGGTGTGACTATCCTCATGGTATAGGTGAGGTAACAGAGGCTCAGCGCAACCAGCCTAAGTTGACCTCGTCTAAAGTGGTGGCAGAGCTGGGGTTGGAGCCAGGATGGAGTGACTCCGAACACCTGCTCTCTCTGGGTGCATCGCCCCGTGGAAACGAGAGCCTCAGCCCCCTCTGTGCACACGCTGACTCAGCTCTCGACCTCGAAGGACTGCAGTAGACCCTCAGGTGTGATTCCTCTGGGCAGCAGGTGGGCGGCCCCATTCCTTCCTTCCCCTGTAGGTTATTTCTGAGCCCACGGCCTTCTCTTCTTGATTCCAGTCGCCACCAGCTTGGTCCAGATGGAGGCTGAGCTGCATCATCTGTGCTGTGATTCCCCTGGCCCTGCCGCGGCGCTCTGAAGGCGGAGGTCACATCTGTGAGCCGACATCCTCTCTAGCTCGGTGGCCATTTGCGATGACACGTCCCCCACGCCTGTCAACCGACGTTCCCAATTTCATCCATGATCTCCTGCAGCTCTCTCAGGTGGACGCCATCTGCTTGCACTGATTCATCTGTGCATACTGCTCTCCAGTCTGGCTTGGAACATCCTGGTATTGACCAAGGTTTGATCTAGTACCTGTCTGCTATAGAAGCCATTCGAATAGCCTCTGTAGACCGAGGTTGGAAGTCCATTCACTCCGTTAGCTGTTTTCTTTTTCATCCTCTCCCCTATAGAGAGCATCTCTACCCATTAGTCGTTCCATTCTTTTAAAAAACGAAGTGAGCAACTGGATTGGTGGTTTCTCCTAGCAGGATATTGACCTTGACTTTGATCAGGAAGTTGTGTTGCTTAGTGACTGAGGGTATCGACTCTGGAGTCAGAGCTGACCTGGGCAGAAGCCCTGGTTCCATCACTTCCCATCTGGGGAGTCTGCCTGATAAGTACCATTTTCTCTCTTTAGGGAACCGCTCCTCCCACACTCCATCACAGGGGTTGTGCTGGGGTCGCCAGTCACAGCACATCATCTCCTTGGCTACAGTGATTGGTCCAGGGATGGGTCAAGCAGAATCCTTTCCCGAATTTTTCTAAATAGATCCTGATGGGGGGGCCATTTCTACTCATACAATCCAGACCTGCTCAGGTCCTTTTTTCACTTCTCCAGTGAGGGTCTCTCTGAGACAGGTAAAACAAGCTCAGAGAATGAGAATCAAGAGATGGGAGGACCTGGGATATAGGGAGTGAGGAGGAGAGTTGCCCACCCCCAGAGCTCAATTTCTGAGATCTCCAGAGCCAGCAGCATCACCTGCCTTTGAGTTACATGAATCAGTGGATCCTCCTTTTCCCCTTGCGCTGGTACACGTGGGCTCCTGCTGATTACAACCAATGTGCCCAGACAAATCCAGCACTCAAGTGAGTTTCCTACTGAATCTCTAGAAGCCTTTCCTCTTTCACATCATTCAAAGACCTCTTTTCTTGTGACTGGTGTGAGAATCTATTGCAAACTGCACAATCCTGGAGGCCCAACTGTCTGTCTATGCTTCCATGGAGTCTCCACTTCCACCTGGACAAGCTTTTCTTTTTCTTTCAGTGACCTAAACTGCTTATAAAGCACTTTTATAAGTTGTGGTTTGGTTTAGTCACTAAGGAGTATCTGACTCTTGTGACCCCATGGACTGTAGACCACCAGGCTCCTCTGTCCATGGGAGTCTCCAGGCAAGAATACTGGAGTGGGTTGCCATTTCCTTCTCCAGAGGATCTTTCCAACCCAGGGATTGAATCCAAGTCTCCTGCATTGCAGGCAGATTATTTACCTACTGAGCCACCAGGGAAGTCCATACGCCTCCATAAATGCCGTCAGCCACTTTCAGGATAGGAATCTACTCACAGGTTAACAAACTTACTCTGTCCAGTCGCTGTTCTTGGCACTGGGAATACACAGATGAGCATGACAAATCTCTTAACCTTCATGAGGTTACATTCCAGGGGGAGAGACACATGAGTGAATGAATAAATACATAATATAATTTCAGGTGACAGTAAGTCTGGCAAAGACAAAATAGATCAAGTCAGAGAGTGACTGGGGGCGTGGATGCCATTTTAGACAGGTGATAGTAGAAAGCGTTTCTGAAGAGTTGACGTTAAACTGGAGACCCAGATGAACCCAGGGAGTAAGCAAATGGGAAGAGGCGTCCAGGTCTGTGTACAGCAAGTCTAATGATCCTGAGGCAGGAGTGAGATTCCTAATAATCTGAGAAAGTGAGGCCAATGGCGTGAAAGTGAGGGGCAAGTCTGGGCATCTATTTAGCCTGTAGCGTGCCTTCCGGTTAATTAGAAAAAGGCACCGGCTCTGGGTAGGACACGACCTGGACAACTGTACCTGGCAGTCATGGAGATAGTCTTAGGGGATCAGGTCAGAGAGAGACAGGAGCCAGTTCATGTAACACAAATGCTGAATTTTACTCCAGAACCACCCAAAGAAATAAAACAGGAGCCACAAGTGTAATCCAAAACTTTCCCATAACCACATTAAAAAAAAAAGGTGAAATCACTTTACTCATATTTTTTTAAACACTTACACAGAACATTAACATTTCAACATGCAATCAATATAAAAAATTAATGAGATACTCGGCATTCTTTTTTCATACTGTTTTTAAAAACCTGGTATATATTATTTTGCACTTACATTGTGTTGGCCAAAAATTTTGTTTGGAGTTTTCCATAATGTATTACGGAAAATCCCAATGAACATTTTGGGCAACCCAATACTTAACACATCTGACCAAGTATTGAATTTTTATCAGAAATATTTGATCAGTATTTAGAGTTCATATGTTTATAGTGAGAAAGTAGATGCCTATATTCAGCTTGTTTAAAACATGCTGAAAGTTTTCCTAATAACTGAATTGGCCATCAGATCTGAAATTAATTAAATTAAAAATTGGCTTCCTAGGTTGCATGGGCCACATTTCAAGTGCTCAGTGGCCACATGTGGCTAGCAGCCGCCATACTGGACAGGACAGGCCTGCGTGTTCTGGGGTCCATGGTGGGGTGGACCACAGGCAGGGACGTGAACTGAATGACCTTTAAGAAGGATCTTTCGGGACTTCCCCAGTGGTCCGGCGGTTAAGAATCCGCCTTGCAATGCAGGGGATGCGGGTTCGATCCCTGCTCAAAGATCCCGCATGCCCCAGAGCAGCCACGCCTGCACGCAGCAAGGACCGCAGCTCACACACTCCGGAGCGCATGTGGCACAATCAGAACCCGTGCACCACGGTGAAAGATCCCGTGTGCTGCAACTAAGACCCGAGGCAGCAAATAAGTGTTTTATTTTTTAAGAAGAACTATTTCTGGAAGCTACATGGAGTCTAGAATGGAAACCGGGAGACCAGCTGTGACAGTCCAGGTGGGGGATGAGGAAGCCTTGCTCCAAGGAGGTGGGGCTGGGGGACGGGGCGCTGTGAGGGTGGGCAGATTTGGGATACCTTCCTAAGGCTGGGCTTGTGGGCATCTCAGGGAGGGATGGAGATTGACCGCAGGGTCCGGGAAGACTTTCTAGGATCCTGATGATGCCCAGCCTTCAAGATCCCTCACTCATGTGGGCTCCTCTCCAAGGTTTGGGTTTTGTGCTGCGCGTGGTACTTGTCAAATTTTACAACCGTGCTAATTTGTGATGACTTCTTTTCTCATTCCAAATAAATACTCACTTTTGTTTCTGATTTGATTAATACTCCCCCCCCCCCCGCCCCATTCCAGATTGAGTAAGCTTCAAAACCATGAAGACTGGGATCAGCCTCTGCTCTGGGATGTACTGGCCCATTTTGAAAATGAGAAAGCTGAGCCTCGAAGAGGTAAAAGTGACTTGACCTCAAGCAAATCGATCAGCTCTGATCACATGTTCTCCTGCATTGAGGCATTTTTTTTTCATCCTGTTAGTTGGCTTGAAACAGTGCTCTGGCTTTTATGGAGTTATTCATTCCTTTCAAGCTCCCTTCATGTTTTCAGAAAGTCCACTTTTGACTGTATTATCTGCATTATCGTTCTAAGTGGAGCAGGTAAGTAGGTAAACTAATTCTTGAGTATGTGTTCCCTGCACTTTCCCCCAGACCGTGAATTTGTTCTGTGATTGGGAAGTGATCTAACGTGATCACCACGGACAGGAATACATCCTGTACTGGGTGGTGGAGAGGATTAAATGAGACACTCCATGTAAAAAAAATAGGACAATGTGTTGTAAATTTTTAAAAAACGCTTATCTTTTTTTTTTTCCCAACTGTGAGGCATGTGGGATCTTAGTTCCCTGATCAGGGTTTGAACCCATGCCCCTTGCACTGGAAGCACAGCATCGTAACCACTAGACCACCAGGGGAAAAATGACCCCAAATGTCTCTATTTTTAAGAGATGCATGATGAAGTGATTGGGGGGAGGATGATAGGAATAGTTCCTCAAGGAGAGACACAGAGATGATGCTGGAGGGAGAGAGAGGAAAAGAGAGAAGGAGGAAGGGAGAGAGAGAGAACACAGACGATCTAGCAGAAATGTGCTATGTGCCTTCACTGTAGTAGTCTTTCAACTTGGCTGTGAATTTGAATTTTTTCCAAGAAAAAGCACAAAAAAGCCACTGACCTTCAAAGCCACTTGACCTTTACTTTCTGCTCAATAAGATATTTGGCTTACCGACGCGGGGTAGTGAAAGCTTTCCGTCAATACCAGGTCTAAACTGGCCTTTTTGCTAACACTGTTAATGTTCCTCTCTCATCATGGTCGCCCCCATCCAGGGCACGGCAGTATGCGGGTGGTGAGTGTCCCGCCCACGTTTTTTATTACCTGAGATGGAATCTCCACCTCCTGGGATTCCCTAGCACATCCTTGCCAGGTGAGGCCAGGGGCCCCCGCTGCTACCTACGTCATCCTTCTGCAAGCAGCTTTTCTCCTTCCAGCTGCTCTCTCTCTCCTTCTTGTATCATTTTTGGCCTCAAAGCCCATCTCATCAATTGCATCCCTGCCACCAGGTCTCCGAGATGCCAGCCATGTTAAGATCTCCATTTGCTGCCAAGGATCCATATGAGCCAGCCTATTATTTAGGCTCCTGGCATCAGGATATATAATCTGGCTTTGTTTATTTGTCCGCTCTCTGCCTATGTAATATCTCATTCAGTGGGTCAGCTTCTGTCTATTCCATTTTTTTTTTTTTTTTTTTTTTTTACGAAGGCTACAAGGCTTTCCTCCTGGCCTCTAGAACAGAAGCCTCATCAATCTTTATCACTCACTGGCTTCCTCCCATCTTATTTTAAGTTTGGAGAATCTAGTGAAAGAAGTGGTGGACCTTTTAAAACTCTTGTAATAGAGCCTATATGAGTTGAGCTGTGAAAGCAAGAGAATCACTTGTATTATAATCAACTGTTTCTCTGCGCGTGTCCTACTCTAAGCTGTAAATTCCTTGAGGACAGGGGCTGTGTCTTATTCCCTAACCCCAACCCTCAATCTGATTCAGGTACCTAATAACAGCTCAACAAATGTCCTTTGATCAAATAAAGATTCCCGGGCTTCCCTGGTGGCTCAGTGGTAAAGAATGCACTTATCAGTGCAGGAGACATGGGTTCGATCCCTGGTCTGGGTAGACCCCACATGCCACGGAGCTGCTAAGCCCGTGTGCTGCGGCTACTGCAGCCTGACCACCCTAGAGCCCGTGTTCCACAAGAGACGCCCTCGCACCGCAACCAGAGTGGCCCCTACTCTCTGCAGCTAGAGAAAAAGCCCGCACAGCAACGGAGACCCTCCCTGCACAGCCAGCAACAAATGAAGAAAATCGTTTTAAAAAAAGAAGCATCCTCATTGCTGTAATCATAACCCCTTGTTAACTGGACAGTCTTTCAGAAGGAACAAGCCATTTTCCTTTAGACATCAGACGGCTAACAATTCAGAGTCCTTGGCCTTTTAAGTCATCAGATGCCATCGTTAAGCAAAGTAGAGTGTCTGCAGGGTACCTTTCTGGGCTTAGGGCCTGGGGAAAAATAGGGAAGGATTCAATACAACCTGTATTTATTGATCTGCTACAGATCAAGGCCTCTTGCGTTCATTCTACAAACTCTATTGGGAGCCAGCATTCCAGGCGCCGTGTAAGGACCAATGACAAAACATGAAGAGCCACTGATGGCTCTTAAGGAGCTCCCAGTGTCTTGGGGAAGAATGACCCAAGCACACAAGTGATCATCAGACAAGACAGAGAAAAATTCATGCCACGAGAAGATGAAAACATTATCAAGAGTCCTGCTTCTGAAACGATCTTGAAAGCTCTCGGGGTAAGACACTGGCAAAATAATACCAACAGTATTTGTGGAACTTGTTGTAACTACCGAATATTTACAAGTTCTGGATTCTCCTCTACCATGAAGCCTGAAAGAGATTCCTCATTTTCTAGAGGAGGAAACCAAGGCTCACGGAGGGACAGTGACCTGACCTAGATCTCCCAGCCAGGGGTTGGCCAAGCCAGGACCTCCTCCCCTGCTTTCTTCTCTTGGGTTGTTGTTTAGCTGCTAAATCATGTCTGACTCTTTTGTGACCCCATGGACTGTAGCCTGCCAGGCTCTCCTTCCATGGGATTTCCCAGGCAGGAATACTGGAGTGGGTAAGTGGGTAGCTATTTCCTCCTCCAGCAGCTCTTCCCAACCCAGGGACTGAACTGGCATCTCCTGCATTGGCAGGTGGGCTCTTTACACCCAAGCCCCCTGGGAAACCCTTTCTTGTTTACCTCTGGGGAACTGGTGTGAGGGGCTGGTTCACAGCAGACTCACCAGTTACCCCCAAAGTCTGACTTAGTTTGCCTGGGGTGTGCTTCTAAAGCCCCCTGAGTGATACTAATGAGAACCATGTGTGTTCATCATATTTTCTCATTCTGTACTTTTGATGCTTTGCTCTCTTGGGAACTTGCAGACCCTGGAGGGATAGTCTCCCAAGGCTCACCAGTTTCTAGAGATGGTAAACAACTCACCCATTAGCATGCCTTTCATATGCAAACCGAATAACCCAGAGCTCATACCCCAACCCCTCCTAGGGGCTCCCACACTCTGGGCCACTGTCCACCTGCCCTCACCAGCCAGGGCAGCTGCCTGGATCTTTTTGATCATTTTCATATTGAGAACCCCGTGGATCTGCATGATGAGGGTAAAGGTTATTTGTTAAAATATCAAGGAGGGGACTTTGAGGACAGCAAAGGGAATGTCACTTCTGCTCAGGGCAAGATGGTGTCTCACTTATAAATAGTAATGACCGTTGAACACCAACCAAAGGAGATGAGAGATTCTGGGAAAAGAGTGCCATCATTTTGGTGTAGGAAACTGAGCTGATGACATCTCTGTTAGGGAGTAAATGAGCAGGAAAGGAAACACATGGAAAGAGTATTTTAGATTTTCCAAGAGCCCTTGACATGGTTCTGCCCCAACATCTATTTTTAAACCTTTAGTTAGCATAGGATGGGGTGGGCAGTGTGGGTTTTTGTTTCTTTGTTTTTTTTAATGGATGAGAAAGTGACTTAGAGACAGGGAGAAAAGAACAGTAATGAAGAGGCAACTCTGGCAGGAGCAGTTCAACTGCCGGGACCCCGATGAGGAGCCCTGGAAACAGTCCCTTGTGAAGCTTTGCAAACAGCCTGGAAGAAGACTTCCCAGTGAAGTCAGCGACTCGGCACACGGCCTTGGACCTTCCTGGGTGGTGGTACGTCAGGCCAGCGGAGATGAACGGCGGGAGGTCTTCAAGGCTGAGCGCCTGGGCAGGAAAGTGGCAAATGAGCTTCACTGGGGCAAACCCGGGTGATGCATCCAGGGAGGGGCAACATGGTGCTGTCAGCCGGGACCCAGGGAAGGGGCCGGCAGGCACCATGCACTTTTGCTGGAACATGTCAGGCCAGACACAAATAGAATACTGGATCTTCCTGGGAAGGGCACCAGGTCACTAGAGGACATCGCCCACTGTCCCACTGCTTCGTGAAATGCCTGTCTTTCACTGTTCTCCCCTCACGCCCTACCCGCTCCTTGCTGGGTGTTCCTTTTAACTTTCCGCGTTCTCCGTTTGCAGCTGTGCTTTTGAATGTTGCCTTGCCTTCTGCGGAGAGTACCGCTGCCTTGTGAGTCCCTTGTTGTTCAGTCACTCAGTCGTGTCCGACTCTTTGCGACCCCATGGACTGCAGCACACCAGGCTTCCCTATCCTTCACCATCTCCTGGGGTTTGCTCAAACTCATGTCCATTGAGTCAGTGATGCCATCCAACCATCTCATCCTCTGTCACCCGCTTCTCCTCCCGCCCTCAATCTTTCCCAGCATCAGAGTCTTTTCCAATGAGTCGGCTCTTGGCATCAGGTGGCCAAAATACTGGAGCTTCAGCGTCAGTCTTTCTGATGAGTATTTGGGGTTGATAGGGCCCCCCGAACTGGTGCTAAAATAATCTCTAATAACTTGCCCACACAGTTGGATATTTAAAAACAGCCACCAGATGGCACTTCCATGGCAGTCTGGTGTTTGAGGCCCCACACTTCCAATGCAAGGGGTGCAGGTTCGATCCCTGGTCGGGGGACTAACATCTCACAGGTTGCACAGCCCAACAAACAAAACAGACCCTCCACAAAACCAATCAATTTTTTAAAAAAATCCAATTAAAAAAATAAAAAGCCAGCAGATCCACGTCGAGTCCTCCCACCTTTGTCTCCATGCCCTTTGTTCTGCCAGCCTTCTCACTCGGCACTTGTGTCTCTAGCTTGTGACCCTGCCTCTTCGGCTGCACCACCAAGAACTGGAGACGAGGCTCCCGCTGTGGCCAGCGCGACCCGCTCTCTGCACACCAGGCTGACCGCCACGGGCTGCAGACCCCCACAGCGCTCAGAGGCGGCCAGGGAGCAGCCGGGAGCCTTGTCTCACATGCGTTGCTGTGAAACCACGTCCTCCCCGTCCTGTGGGTAGCAGATTTATGGAAATGGTACACTTGAAAATACAAATAGCTTGGGAAATGATGCAGACAACCTCATGGGCGAGAGACTCACAATGGCTTATTACGGCAAACTGGGCTGTTCTGCCGCAGTCTTCTTGCTTGTCCAGCCGACAGCAGGATAAATAACTGCTGCATGAGACGGTTTCGGAGGCCCCTTCCAGCGCTCAGATCCTGTGATTCTTGGTCCTCCCACCACGTGTTCTTTGGAGGCACAGTTGGCCCCAGCACGGAGCCAGCCGGGCCAGGAGGCTAACTCAGGTGTGATGGTTTTTGAGAGGCATGCACATACACACCCTACCAAGTGTAAAATGTAAAATAGCTCGCCAGTGGGACACTGCTGGGCCGCACAGGAGCCCGGCGCGGTGCTGGGATGGGCTGGCGGGGTGGGAAGGGGGGACGGAGGGAGGCTCAAGAGGGAGCACAGAGAGGTGTTCTCACAGCCGATTCACATTGGTGTACAGCAGGAACTGATACCACGTTGTAAAGCAATTATCCCCCAATTAAAAAGTAAACAAAGAAGTTAAAGGGAAAACAAGCAGAGGGCGGAGGATGCAGCATTACTGAAAGTTCCAGACGTCTCCCACTATGGGTTGGACGAATGCTCTTTGCTCCTCAGGTGGGCGGAGAGAGCGGCTGCTACCACCTCCACGTTAAAGCATGACTTATTTTTGTTTACTCACTATTTATTATCAAATGAAATGTATTCAGTCTAGAATTCTTAAATTTTTTAATGAAAATGTCACCTATAATCCTACACAGGAGCCATCACCATTAATATTTTGGTGCATTTTCTTCCAATTGTTTTTTAATATTTATCCATCTTTACAGCCAGCCATCCATCCAAAATATACCCATGTATTCCACATTTCTTTTTAGAAAAGAAAAATGGTATAGACAATTTCTCCCACTTATCTTGACCATTTTCCTAGGTCATTAAATATTCTTTGAAAATATAGATTTAATAAACTCACAGTATTCCATGAAGCAGATAAACCATGATGTATAATAATTTCTACTTTTAGACATTTAGGTGGCTTCCGATGTTTTTTTCCTATCACAAACAATGCCAAGATAAGCATTCCTGTATATGAATCTTCACATTTTCAATTATTTTACAGAGATATTTATTGGAATGTAGTCTTGGGCCAAAGAATATGAATTCCTTTAAAGCTTTTCATATACATGTATCACCAGAGCACTTCCCACAGTCTCTATGTGACCCTGCAGTCACGCACTTCTTTTCATTTAATAACTTCTCAGAATGATGGAGTCGATCAGCTCTCAGCTTCGCTCCCTAATTGAATAGAGCACAGGAGAGTGAAAGGTAAAAACACATAATAAATGTTCTACTTGAGGCTGAGATGCCAAGGAGCAGGGGTGGGCAGCGATGACCGTGCGCATAACCGTGACACTCACTGAGTCGCTCACGGTATCCGTTTGCTGGGGCTGCCCTGACAGATTCCAGAGTGGGTGGCTTAGGCAACAGAATTGAGCTTTCGCATAGCTCTGGAGGCCAGAAATCCATGTCCGTGGTGTCAGCAGGTTCCTTCCGAAGGCTCTCTCTTTGGCTGGTGGATGGCTGCCTGCTTTGCCACCTCTTCACTCTTCCCTCTGTGTGGGCATCCTGGTGTGTCTGTGTGCCCAAACTTCCGCTTCTCACAAGCACACCAGTCAGAATGGATTAGAGCCTTCCCTAATGACCCCATGGTAACTTACATCACCTCTTTGAAAGCTGCTCTCCAAGTATGGTCACATTCCAAGGTATTGGGTATTAGGCTTTACCTATGAATTTGGGGGGTGGGACACATAATACCTAGTAGTAGAAGGAATGGTTGATGTGGAGGGCTCTGTATTTCTAATCTGAAGCCTGGGTCTCTAAGGCAGGACTCCTGGACCCTGCAAAGTACTCTTCTTCCAAGTATTGGGTTGGCCAAAAAGTTCCTTCGGGTTTATCTGTACGATGGTAGGGTAAACCTGAACAAACTTTTTGGCCAAGCCAATACCTCCCTGAGTCCACAGGGATTGTCTCTGGGAGACTGTATTTTCCAAGAGGGCTACAACGGTATTTTGCAACTTGCCTGCTCTCCTGTGAGGTGACTTTGCCTCCCCACTACCTTCAGCCCAATCAAGAGAGAGCATCTAATCCTCCCTCTTCTTGAATATGGGCCAGTCTCAACCAATAGAGGAAGTGGTGGCTCATTCTCCAAGCCTAGGTCGTGCGAGGTCATGTGGTTGCCAGATACTCGCTCAGATGCAGCCTCTTGGGACTCAGCTGCCATGTCGTGTGGAAGCCCAACTCACGTGGAGGAACGGCATGAATGCAGTCTGGTTAAGAGCTGTGATCCAGCCCAGCCTGCAAGTAATCCCAACGCAGGCACCAGACATCGATGAGGATATTTCAGATGGTTCCAGTCCCCAGTCCTTCCCTGGCTGCACCCTGATTAAATCCCTGACCCTCAGGACCTGTGAGCAGAGTAAAGTGATTTTTCTTTTCTTTAATACCACATTTTGGGATGACGACACTGAAGCCAAAAGAGGGACCGTGGGATATTCACCGTTGTTCCCCGGGTAAATGAGGGCACTAGATTACTCTCCGGCTCTCACAACCTTCAGTCCACGACTCCTTCCACTATTTACTTTTAAACAAGCATTTGTTTTTTTTTCCAGTGAACCACACACCACTGGGGGCACTGGAGCCAGGAGGAAGTGGTGCTTGCATAAGCCTCTGAGTGCATCCAAGGACCAGCGGATGGACGCTGCAGCAAGGCCGATTACAATTCAGGGCAAGTGAGACCTTGGTCGTAACCAGAGCTTTCTCCAAATGGAACGATCTTGAGGGCTGACAAAGAGGAGCTGAGTGCCTCCGGCAGATGATTGGACTTAATAGGCATTAAGAGCCGTTCTGACTCTCCCTTTCAGCTCTGAGATCCCATCGCTTCCATGTCTTGTTCCCAAAGGGAATTAAGAGCTTTCTTGTATTTGACTTAAAAGTTCCTCTTTTAAACAAGATGCCCTTTGAGGTCCCCTCTGATCCGTTTTCATGAGGCTGTCTGTACAGTATTTTGTCTTGCCTGCCTCCGAAGCAGAAGACTGCAGCCGGACATAGCTTAAAACCCCCGCTCATTGGCTGGGTACCCTGGACAAGTGATGGAAGCTCACTGAACCTCAGTGAAGTGCAGAAACACATTTCCTATCACAGAGATTGTTGTGAGGATTACATATCATGCTTCTATGAAAACTGAGTTTCCCTGATGGCTCAGCACTAAAGAATCCGCCTGCAATGCAGGAGCCGCAAAAGACGTGGGTTTGATCCCTGGGTGGGGAAGATCCCCGGAGGAGGAAATGGCAACCCACTCCAGTGTTCTTGCCTGGAGAATCCCATGGACAGAGGAGCCTGGCGGGCTACAGTCCATGGGATTGCAGAGAGTCGGACATGCCTGAAGCGACCGAGCACCAACAGGAGCATGTGAAAACCAGGTGGGGAGATGTCTATTTGAATCTGTTGTTAAAGTCTCTCTCTTCCTCTAAAGTAAACACCCCAAAACTTCTCAAAGTCTGCCAATTCCCTTCCTCTTTCTATGCCTAAAATAACTAAGGTCCCCTGTTGAAGAGAGCGATGAAGAGAGAGGATAGATAAATAAACAGAAAATATCAACTGCATCTTCCTTAACTTTCTCCAACTGCTCACCAACTAAACGTGCCCCCTGCCCCTCTCCCTGGCCTCCCTTAACAGTGGACTGGATGGCCTTCCCTATTTATGGCCAAACCTGCACTTGACAGGACACTCCCAAGGGTCTGGGCTTCCCTGATGGCTCAGTTGGTAAAGAATCCATCTGCAATGCAGGAGACACTGGTTCGATTTCTGGGTTGAGAAGCTCCACTGGGGAAGGGATAGGCTACCCACTCCAGTATTCTTGGGCTTCCCCTGTGGCTCAGCTGGTAAAAAATCTGACTGTGATGCGAGAGACCTGGGTTCGATCCCTGGGTTGGGAAGATCCCCTAGAGAAGGGAAAGGCTACCCACTCCAGTACTCTGGCCTAGAGAATTCCATGGACTGTATAGTCCATGGGGTCACAAAGAGTCGCTACCCACTCCAGTATTCTGGCCTGGAGAATTCCAAGGACTTGTATAGTCCATGGGGTCACAAAGAGTCGGAACACGACTGAGCGACTTTCACTTTTCACTTTCCCAAGGGTCTTCAGGACCCTGAGCTATCAATTACCAACCCCTCCTTTTGGGTCTCCCTTTCTACAGAAAAGAAACTTCCCTCAAACACCAAATAATCTTGCCAGCTTCTCCCCTCACCTTCTCACTAAACCTCTTGAAAATGTCACCTCCATCTCCCACTCATTCATCCCCCACCTGGGGCTGGTTCTGGCTCCTGCTGAAACTGCTGTCCCAGGTCTGGGAGGACACCCTGGTCACTAAATCCGGGGGTCCCTTTTCCACCCAGAGCTCCTGGACACTCTGCTGTCTTTGCCACTGAAGATTCCCTGAACTCACCCATCTCCCCACCACCCGGACACCACCATTCTCTCCTGCCTTTCCCAAACCTCTTCTCGCTCCTTCTCGGTTTTACCCCCAGATCCACATGTCTAGTGTTCACGTCTGTGTGATGTTGTTCCACACACATCTCACCTCTAACATTCAAAATGGAATCAGTGTTTCTCCCACCTCCATCCTTCCAATTCTGTTCCTCCACCTGTGTTCACCCTCTTAAGAAACGAAAGGTGGTTTTGCTAGCTGCTAAAGCCAGAAAACAGGTGTCCTCTTTGACACCTGCCTTCCTCAAGTATGGATCCTACCTTCTAAATAGCTCCTTAATCTGCCCCTTCTCTGCCATCCCGTCACTGTCACTTCCTATTTTGGCTTCCAATCTTGCCCCACCTCCAGTCCAACCCACCATCCGAATGATGTTTCTTAAAATGTATCTCATTGTGTAACTGCCTGTTAAAAACCTTAAGTAGATGTTCATTGGTCTCATGCTAAAATTCACACTCCGGGCTTCCTCATCTGGTGCTCCCTCTGCCTGAAACGTCCTTCTGTCTCCTGGCTATTGATTCAATTCCCATTTATCCCTCTGGTCTACATTTAGACTTGACTTCTCCTGGAAAACTTTCCTTGATTCCCTCAGGCTTTGAGATCTTTTCTCAGATGTTCCTTTAAGTGCTTTCGCTTATCACACAATTACTGTAATTGCTTGTTTCTCTCTTGCCTAGCACTGGAGCTGGCACAAACCAGGAATTTAATAAACACTTGTTGAGAAGTAAGAATGGAAGGAATTACTTTCCAGTGGGTCTTCCACCTTGAGCATGCATCAGAACCCCCTGAGGGCTCACCCCAAGATTCTGATGTTTGGAGTGGTGCCCTAGAATTTGCATTTCTGACCAGGTGATAATGATGGTGTGGGACCACACATCAAGAACTTAGAAAGGTGACAGACAATTATCCTTAAAGAAGGCTGGTGAAGATTTTGGAGGCTTGGTAAATTTCTGGTGCATGCATGTGTGCATGCTCAGTCACTTCAGTCGTGTCTGACTCTTTGAGATCCATGGACTGTAGCCCACCAGGCTCCTCTGTCTCTTGGATTCTCCAGGCAAGAATACTAGAGTGGGTTGCCATGCCCTCCTCTAGGGGATCTTCCTGACCCAGGGATCCCGTGTCTCCTGCATTGCAGGCAGATGCTTTACCCACTGAGCCACCTGGGAACCAAACTTCTGGTACCTCTCCATTTTTTGCAGCCCCCCCTAAGAAGAGCACTTCATGAGAGAGTTCAGTCTCTGAAAAGATTCTCAGGAAACTGGGTAGGCTCTAAGGTAACCAACCAAAGCATGGGCCCCCATAGGAATCAAAGGCAGCACCTGGTGGCTTGTTAATGGGTTGCTAGGCAACAGAACAAAGGTGAGGGTGAGGGTAGGGTAGGCAGGTGGTGGGGATTTTAGGGTGAGTGAGACCAAGGCATTCAGAGGATAGCCGTCTATCAGAAGGCCATGGAGACCAGATGGAAGGAATCCCCTCCATCTTGCCTTGGTTTGCACGTGGACGGGCACACCATCCCTGTGCGGAGATGTTGATGCAGTAACTGAGCCTCTAATGGGATTGGGGAATATTTTTCTCAGAAGAGCCACTGAGAACCCATGAGGGACATTTCTTAATGAGTGATAGGTGAGAAATGACTCGGGCTCCTCGCCATCTGCTTTTTAAAAATAAGCTCTTTGTTTATTATGAAATACACATTCACATTTGAAATTTTTTTTAAAAGTAGAGAAAAATTATGTAATTCTAAATCCTCTAAAGGAAACATTTAAGTTTGGTATCCGCCCTTTTAGAAAAAAAGAATAAAATGAACATAAAAGGGATTATTTTATTTATACTTGCCCTATAACTTTAAAAGAGGACACTTAACTGAATATAGTGGACATTTCTGTATTGATTTTGTCTGCTTCATTCTTTTAACAGTCACGTGGGATTTTATTGTGTGGATTCACCATATTGTACTCAAACTTCATGGATGGGCAATTAGGTTGCTTTCCATTTTTGCTGTTATTAGCAGTGCTGCAATGGACAACCTTAGGCACACGTTTGTGCATCTGTGAGGTAGAATGGCTAGATCAAAGACAACTTGTATTTAAAGCTTAGTTACAGGCTGCAGGTTTCTCTCCAGAAAGGCTCAGTTCATATCCCCACCCACAACCCGAGTACCCTTTCCCACATACCACCACTTGCCACTGTCAGTCCTTTAACATTTTTGTAAGCCCTATTACTTTAATTTTTTATTTCTTGGATCACTCTCTTTGGGCATTCTTCAAGCATTGAGTTTTCCCTTTGTATTTGTTCCAGACTTGCCTGTTCGTGGGCTTTGCTCATCTTTCTGTTAGGAATTGTTCATCTGTTTTCTGTACTGACATAAATACCATTTATATAGAGTTTGTTGCTTGCTTCTCTCTCTTTTTCCTCCCATGGTCCCATAAGTGTATTGAGTCTACACAGTTGAGTCTCTTACGTTCTAGGAAGATGCATCTTTTCCTTTTAAAAGAGCAAAATTATAATTCTATCATGAAAAAAGTCTTTCCTTTTATCTCATGACCCATTATGGGCAAAAGAAGAGGGGGTAAACAAGCACAGAATGAAGGAAAGGAGGTCTGTAGGGAGGAAGATTGAGAAAAGAGAGCTGTATTCATCATGTTTATTAAGTTTTTGAGACAGCGTGATTCTTCAGCTTTAATTCATATGTGAATCCCTTGGAGATCTTGTTAAACTATGGGTTCTGATAAACTAGCAGGTTCAGGAAGGGATTGAGATTCTCCATTTCTTACCAGCTCCCAGATGAGGCTGATGGCCCATGGACCACATCTGGAAGAACTTCAGTTTATGACAAGTTGAAAATACCAGTGGTCTCAGCGCACAGTACTAACTCCACTTCAATTACCATTTGTTCTGAAAATCCTTCCTCTAAGTAAGCAGGGAAAACCCTAACTTCTTGTTCTGGGAAATAGGAACTAGCCATAGTTCTTTTTTTTTTTTTTTTTAAGAAAAATAACTCTGGTTTCATGGAGTAACATGCCTCCACACCTTGGTCCTTTAGAATACGTATATGGCTAAAGCTTTTAAAATGTGTATAAAATGTTTGCTTCTTGAGACCTCATTGGGCTGGATAAAATTACACTGAGAAATTAATTGGCCCTTTGGGGCAGAAACATTCCAGTCCTGTGCTGACCACCTCCTCGCCCCAGCATTATAGAGGGGTTTCTCTGTAATATGTTTTCAAGAATATCTAGAGTCTAAACATAAGACAGTAACCTAATGGGTCATGTAAGAGGTAACACTGTCTGGTGTGGAAAAAGTCTTAGAATTGGACTCAAGAGAGCTGGGCTCCTGCTTTGGCTTTATCACGGCTACTTTGCGTCTATTAAACTTCCCTGGCTTGGTTCCTTCGACTGTAAAATGAGACGCCATTAGAGCCTCACTTACTCAGGATGATACTGGAATAAAAAATTTCCCAGAGGTATCTCCAGACCTTTTGGAGTAGCAGTGATGTCAATGCTTCTGCTGCAACCTCCAGCATACTGGCTTGGCTTTCCAATTTCCAAGCAAGTTTCCATAAAGTTTCCTCTGAACTGCAAAATCAATCACAGCAAAAGAGGCTCAGGGCACTTTTTTGAGCGTCCAGACGTCCAAGAAGTTGCCCGAGCCACTGAAGGACAGGGAAGCCTGGCGTGCTGCTTTCTATGGGGGTGCAGAGAGTCGGACACAACTGAGCCACCGAACCGCAAGACAGGCACGCGCTGCCATTTGCAAGGAAGGTCACAGGCATGTGTTCCTGGACGAAAGGAAGAGGTTAAAATTAAATGTGGACTGGACTCAGCTGGCGCGCCGAGCTAGGGTGGTTTGCCTCAGGACAAACTGGTACGAGGAAAGGGAAACTAGCGTTTATTGGCTGGGAATTATCTCACTCCTTCCCAACAACCCTGTGAGATGGGACTTGTTCCTTTCTCTTTCCAGGAGCACAGAGGCAGCAGTTTGCCCGGATTCCACAGCTGGAAGGAGTGGAGCTGAGACCTCCAAACCCTCATCCGCTCCACAGGTTCCCTCCCACACCCTCCGCATCTCTGAGCAAAGCAGAGGTGCTCAGAAACAAAGCCACTTCACCTCTTTTGTCTCGCTCCCCGGCTGCACTAGGGGCACACCTCTCACACAGCGTGTGGTGGGGGTGAGTGTGATGCTCCGGCTCAGGGCTGGCCTGCCGGCGTGGTCAACGTCCTGTCGGCACGGCTCATTTTCCTCTCTAGACTCTTACATAATCCTGCAACTTAGAAGAGGCCCAGGGCTGCTGCAAACCTAAGAATAATTGGGGGTTCCCTGGTGGCTCAGTGGTAAATAATCTGTCTGCCAATGCAGGAGATGCACGAGACTCATGTTCGATCCCAGAAAGGGAAATGGCAGCCCACTCCAATATTCTTGCCTGGAAAACCCCATGGACAGGGGAGCCTGGTGGGCTACAGTCCATGGTAGGGTGCAAAGAGAAAGTACTTAGTGACAGAGTATACATAAGGGCTGCGGCAATGGAAACTAATATAGCCCCCCCCCCCCCCCAACCCACCCCTCAGTGCCCTTAGGACACCCTTGGTCCCCAGGGTTCTGCTATGGTATTCGAGTCAGTGCACACTAGTGTTTCAAGGCGGCGTTAGAGAACGCGCTAGCTTTGGGTTGCATCTCACTTTTCAGCCTTCCTCGCACGGTGTGGGAAGTGGGCAGAGGGCAGGCCCTGGGATCCCATCCCGTTCAGAATACACCTCCTCAGCTGGCTGCTGTCCTCGGCCCTCAGTTTCCCCACCTTTCCTTCTCAGGGTCACTGTTCAGACTTAGTAGAGGCTGGGGAGTGCACAGTGGGTGCTCTGAAAGCCGGAGCTAACCCCCGCTCAGAAACCTCGGCCATGTGGCCCTCTGTCCACTCTCCCACCTGGGTCGTCCTCGCCTGGAGCAACAAATGCAGCCCCAAGCAGGGCGCAGGCCCTGTCCGGCTGCCACCACTTACGCGATCGCACTCAGTCATCACAGGCCCCGGGCCTCAGACTGCGTGTCACCTTCCAGGCCCTCCTCCCACAAAAATTCTGGCGTCCCAGCCTCCAGGGCGCTTAGTTCACCCCATAAACTCGGCTAATGCTTACCACATGCGGCGGAGCTCCGCCGACCGCGCCCACCCCGCTTTGCGGGCGCCCAAGGCTCAGAACCAGGAGACTCTTCCCAGCAGGAGACCCTCCCTCTAGAGGACCCTCATCTGGGGGACCCTTGCTCTAGGAGACCCTCTTAACGCAAGGACCCTCCCCCTAAGAGACCCCCCCTCTAGTGAACCTTCCTCCTGGGAGACCCTCCCCCTAGTGGAGCCTACTCCTGGGAGATCCTTACCCTAGTGGACCCTCCCCCTGGAAGACCCTCCCCCTAGCAGATGCTTCCCCTAGGAGACCCGCCCACCCCACGCTGGGAAGCATCCCAAGCTGTGCTCCCCGCCGGCCGCTCATGACCTTGGACGCGCCTCCAAAGCCAGTGTCCACTCCTCTCAACAGGCGGCGGGTCTGCACCCAGAGGTGCCTCTAGTTGCTGGGATCTGAAAACCCGATCCGGCGTGTTTCTCGCTTGCAATCCCGGCAACTTGGCGCCTAACCACCCGAGCGCCGAGCGGGCGGGAGGGGGCGGCTCCCCGGGGTCAGCGGGGAGGGCGGGCCGGGGCGCTGCGAGAGGGGCGCCCACTAGCCGCCCGCCCGCCAGCCAGCCCGCCCCGCGGCCGCACGTCAGAGCCCACCTGCGAGCGGGCGCGCCGGGGCAGGGCGAGGCTGGACCGCCCCCGCGGGAGCCGCCCGGGTCGCGCGTGCAGAGCCGGCGCCAGCCTGCAGTGCCCACCGCGCGTCCCTAGGGGGCGCAGCCGGCGCGGGAAGCCGCCCGAGTGGAGCCCCGGGGCCCGGCGCGAAATTCCAGGCGGGCGGGCGCGGCGAGTTTGAAAGCAGGCGAGGGCGTGGGGGCGGGACGCGGGGGGCCGCGAGCCGCCTCCCCTCGGCCAATCAGCGGCGGCGGCGGGCGCGGGCGGGCGGCGCGTGCGGCCGGGCTGTGAATGGGGCGCGGCGGCGGCGGGCGAGCGAGCGGCGGCGCGCGGGCGGGCGCACTTTCTCCTCAGCGCCGGGCGGGGGCGGCGGCGTCTCCTCAGCGCCCGCCGGACCCTTGTAGAGACGCGGCGCGGCCCGGGCGCTCCGGCCGCGGAGCCGGCGTGACAGGCGTCTCCTCGCGGACAACTTCTCCCCCGCCGCGCCCCTCAGCGCCCGGCGCCCCTCAGCACTTGGACGCCCGGCTCGGAGGCCCCCGCCCGCCGTCCCGCTCTCGGGGCCCGAGGCCGGGGCCGGGGGCGGCGGCGGCTCCTCGGCATGGCCCGGGGCGCTCGGCTGGCGGCCAGCGGCGGCGGCGGCGCGGCGGGTCCGGGGCGGCCGCGGGGGTCCCGGCCCGGTCCCGAGCGGCGGCCCCGAGGAGCCCGCGCGGAGCCGGGGAGCCCCGGCGGGGACGCGGGGGAGCGCGGCGGGCGGCCGGCGACAAAGTTGAGCGCGGGCCGGCGGCGCGGGTGGTGGGCGCTCGCGGCGCTGCAGCTGCACTTGCTCCGGGCGCTGGCTCAAGGTAAGCGCGGCGCGGACGCGGGCCGGGAGCGGGGAGGCGCCCCGAGGGCCGCTCGCCCGAGCCTCCAAGTTGGGAGCCCTTCGCCCCTCAGCGCGCCGGGCGGCGCCCGCCTCTCGTCAGGGTCCGAGGCGCCGGCCACCTGGAGCCACTGCGCGCCCCCCACCCCCAGGCCCCGCCGCCCCTCAGGTCCGGCGCCCGAGCCCAGGGGGAGCCCGGCGGCTGGCGGAGCAGAACTTCGGGTGCCCGCGGCCTCGCCCTCGGCCCCGCGCCGCCCCCACCCGCCCCTGTGGCCCCCGGAGACCGCGCTGGTCTGAGGAGGTGCTGCCCCTTTGCCGGCGCCAAGTGACCACTTGAACGGGGAGGTGGCGTCTCTCCCGAGCCGAGCCTGGCCCCCGAAATCTGGGTTCTTTCCAAGACCCGTAACGTCCCCCCCCCCCACCCCCCGGCCCCCCGAGCATCCCTGCTCGCTGAAGTTTGCAGGTCTGGGGAGGATGAAGGTGGAGGCGGGAGGCGGAGAGGTGGAAGTACCTGGCTGCACGCGCCCTCTCGGTGCGGGCTTTCACGGGGCCGCGGGCGGCTCCAGGGGCTTGGCTTCAATGGTCCTCGGCGACGCGGGAGGCAGGGTGGATGGCAGATGCGAGCACTGAACTTAAATTAGCCATGTTCGGTGTCCAGAGAAGGTGATGTGTGTGTAGCGACGGATGATGGTTTAAATGGAATCGCATCTCAAAGGTCTGATCTCAAAACTATCATCAGATCGTGAAACAGCAGATAACTCATCCTTCTCCTGTGAATGTTAACCTGATTGATCCGCACTGAGGTCCTCCCCTCCCTCTCCCCAAGGCTTTCTTAAGGGCCCGCTCTCGTGTTTTGCTACATGGAAACAAATTGCCATATTTCTGGTTAATTTAACTCTCCTCCATTACTTGGAAAATTTTCGTTTCGTTTGTTTGTGCTTTTTTGCTTAATGACTGACTTTGGTAGAAAAGCATTTATTTAGTCGTTTTGTAAAATGGGATCTGGAGATTGCCAGCGAAGCCAGGTTCAAATGAGGAAATCTAAATCAGTTAGGGATGACCTTTAAGATAGAAAGGGTGTTTATTAAGTTTTCCTTTTTTGCCCGCCCCCCCCCCCCCAAAACAGTGACTTGCACTTTACAGTAAGCTCTGAACCTTAATCCATGTAAAGATTTGTGTACAAGTTCAGAGTGGAAAAATCTGGCTTTGTTTTGAAATATATACATTTCAAGTTTTTATCAGTTTGAAGGCTGTCAGTGTGTTGCTTTTTACAACTGTAATGTTAGTGACATTAACTTAAAACAAGTACTAAGACAAACTTTGTTAGGGAGGAGTATTTTATTCCTCATTGCCAGTTAAAAAAAAAAGAGGGGTATTTTACATTTACATGGTTTATAAAGTGTACAGATCTTTTAGTGTAAAATTTCAAATAGGTTGTCACAAATTTTAAGTTCATTGACAGGTTTCTGTTCTCTGTGCTCTGTGAAATGTGTAATATATCCATCATTTTTTATATCATATTGAAAATTCATATTACAGGGGAGATGTCACCATTTGACAAAAGCTCATGTATCTTGAAAATGAAAATTCTGGGGCTGCAATAGATTTCTGATGGAATGATGAGTTGGCCATATGCATGGGGAATGTATTCTCTTGAATCTTATCAGATAAAATGTAACATTCTAAATGGAACACTTACCACTAGGTTAGAACCAGCCAAAAGTACTATATTACTATGTAGCTAGGTGAAGCAATTCCTAATTTCTCTTTAACTGTTTCCTTCTAATGGCCTTTCATGTGGCTAGGCTTGGCCTTGATACCTTGGGAGAAAATAAGGGCCCTATAGACTAGTAAAAGTTACGTAGTTTCACAACCCAAGTTTTAAGCAAAGTAGGTAATTGACGGTGAAGTGAAACACCAAGTTCATGTCTTCTAACTGTAACTTTTTAATAGTCCTGGAGTTTCTTTCTGCTCAGTAATGATAATTTGAATTACATAGTCTGCTTACTGGTGGGTGTTTGGGACTTTCCTCCATTGCTAAAGAGCCAAGTCTTTTTAGTTGTACAAGGCAGGTGGCAATGCATGCTTTCCGTGTGTTGTCCACTAGGGAGCCACACTTGAGTGTTAGAGAGGGTGCTTTCTGGGGCGGAGGATGGCAGGGCCACATGTGTTATTTGTGTGAAGTCTGTGGTGCCTTAGCTTTCCTGCTGGACGATTACAAGCTTCTTGATTCTGATAATGCTCAGTACTGCTGCTGCTAAGTCACTTCAGTCGTGTCCGACTCTGTGCGACCCCACAGGGGGCAGCCCACCAGCCTCCCCCATCCGTGGGATTCTCCAGGCCAGAATACTGGAGTACGGGTTGCCATTTCCTTCTCCAATGCATGAAAGTGAAAAATGAAAGTGAAATCGCTCAGTCGTGTCTGACTCTTCGAGACCCCATGGACTGCAGCTGACCAGGCTCCTCCCTCCATGGGATTTTCCAGGCAAGAGTACTGGAGTGGGGTGCCATTGCCTTCTCCGAATGCTCAGTACAGCCTTGTGTTAAGGTTGTGTTCATCGAGTGGAGAAGGGTAGGAATGCACTTCTCAGTTACTGCTTGGGGTGGTTCACAGTTCTTTCTTAGTTTCTCCTTTGGAATTATTTCCAGCCCCTTGGACTCATGGTTCTCCAGCTGTGGTGTGTATCAGAATTACTTGGGGAATTGGGTGAACTTAAAGAGAGCCTGGGTGTTCATTGGAAGGACTGATGCTGAAGCTGAAACTCCAATGCTTTGGCCACCTCACGCAAAGAGTTGACTCATTGGAAAAGACCCTGATGCTGGGAGGGATTGGGGGCAGGAGGAGAAGGCAACAACAGAGGATGAGATGGTTGGATGGCATCACCGACTCGATGGACATGAGTTTGAGTAAACTCCGGAAGTTGGTGATGGACAGGGAGGCCTGGCGTGCTGTGGTTCATGGGGTCGCAAAGAGTCGGACACGACTGAGCTGAACTGAGAGAGGGCCAGCTCTTTCTGTTCTTCAGTGAGTCACACTGAAGTGGTGAACTTGCTCCCAGGTGTCCCTGATGATACGCACCAGAGTTTGAGAACCACTGTCTTGGCTTGCTTAGTTTTTCCTCATGCCATCACCTGTTGATTCCCCATGTTTCTCAAATGTGTTTGCATGTCCCAATCACCTGCGAGCTCTAAGCAATATGGAAGGCCGACTCTCATTCCCAGAATTTGTTTTAATTGACTTTTGGTTTGACGTGAGCATCAAGAGATTTAAAAACTCAGGTGGTTCCAGTGCTCAGTCAAGTTTGAGAACCAATGTTTTAATTTTTTTTAAATCTACGATCGCTTGATTTTTCCTTTAACCTTGTTTCTGGCTGATCTTGCGGTTCTGTAGACTGTGCACCCCCTTGCTGGACCACCCATAACTCTAGTGAGCTTTCTACACTTTTAGCTGATTTTCACTTGTTCCATGTTCAAGATCTCAAACTTTGAAATTTCTTCCAGACTTAATTAGCTTTTGAGTCACTCATTCTATTTATTCCTACCGACACTGTCAAGTTCCTGCTTTGTGCTAGTCTGGGGTTTGCATCAGAATCACCAGTGCAATTTAAAAATACCCTCATCTCTCTGGGCTCTACCTCCAACCAGCAGGTCTTTGGAGGGAGAATGTGTGTGTTTAAAAACTCTGCAGGGGATTTCTTGTGTCTTTGTGTTATGGTTTTATCCTTGTAGGCCAGTCTGATGATCATATCCAGTTCTCTGTCATCCATCCTTACCCTGACTTGCTGTGACCTGGCCTCCTACCTGGATTCCTTTTCTTGGGCAAATCTCAGCCTTCAGTAAGGTCTACTCTCCCCCTGGCTTGCTGAAGAAATCTCAAAACAGAGCTGCTTTGGTTCAATACAAATCTACCTTCATTTTGGGCCCTCCTTGCTTCCCATCCTCCCAGAGTGGTTTGTTTCCACTATTCGTCTTATTCCTACACCCACTTCTCCTCACATCTTTGTAATTTGAGTCTCAAGTGGAACTTGAGTTCCAGGCTGCCAGCTTCACCACAGTCTTCATGGTGCCACCCTTAGTAGCGTTCAGGTGCATCTTATTAGCCCACGGCTGGCTTAACAGATGGCAACTGGCCACTTGGTTGGTGGCCATCCTGTAGCTCTAATAATAAGCGATTATCACCCTCTGTGCAGTCTTACGAATGGCCACCTGTACCTCACCTTCCTGCGCCCTTATTATGTGCCAGGCACGATGTGCTTTACAGGTAGGCTCATTTGTTCTTCACAACAACCCCAGGGAGTCAGGTAGCATTTTGTACTCACTTGGCTTACGAGGAAGCCGAGGTCCTGAGCTATTAACTAATTTGCTTAGGGTCTCAGGGCTAGTGGTAGAACCAGATTGGAAGGCAGACTGCCTGATTCACGGTTTCTGTGCATAACCAGTGGACTGGGGGGTCTCCCGTGCAGCCTGTGGCTTTATGGGGGAGGGGGCAGGAGGGGGGACCAGTCTGATCGATACCAGAGGGAAGATGGCGGCTGATGTTTTCCAAACGCTGTACTGAGTTACATGACCTCAAGGTTCAGGTTACCTTATTTACTGTTCCCATAGAACAATAAAAACTACATTAAACAGTCTGGGAAATAGAGAGGAATATGCACAACCCTCTGCATATACCTGTACCTCTCCTATAGTAAAATGACTTGCCGTTTTGCCTTTTCTTTTTGAAGATTTTTTTCCCTCATAATGTAAATACCAAATTACAATTGAGAATGGGATTTTGGCAGTCCGTTGGCAGATTTGAACCCCCCAAAACTGACCACTAGGAGCATACTAACCATTTCTTTGAAAGACACTTGGAAAATGCTCACTCAAGTACACGTATTTAAGTTCCTTAAATGGAAATAGAGAGGTGGGGTTTGTGAGGTACTGATCTTTTGTTAGCAGGCATTTTATCTAACCCCAGTTCAGTTTAGCTACATATTGGGATTATATCTAACCAGAAAGTTTCTTATGTCACCAAATATTGGAGTAAAGCAAAGTCACTCTGGAAAGCTAAATGGGTGATGAAGTGGAATCAAACAGGATATTATACTTTAGTCCTACCTGTGTGTGTGCTCAGTCACATCCGACTTTTCGAGACTCCATGGACTGTAGCCCGCCAGGTTCCTCTGTCCATGGGAATCTCCAGGCAAGAATACTGGAGTGGGCTGCCATTGCCTTCTCCAGGGGATCTTCCTGACCCAGGGATCAAACCTGCACCTCCTGCACTGGCAGGAGGATTCTTTACCACCAGGGCCACCTGGGAAGCCCTCTAAATTCTACCTACTAGTTGCCTTCATATTCTGTCCATCCTGAGTCCTCGGGTTGTTTTCCTGGGGGACCTTGGAGGGGGGAGGGAGTGCCTTCTTCCAGGTGTCCCTGAGGTCAGAGACCAGTAATGTCTGCTAAGTACATCTAAAGACTGAAACAGAGTGAAAACTCAGAAACTGGATTTTGACTAGGCTATGAGTTAAATTTCTGTAAGAAGTAAGGAAAGCAGTAGTTTTGAAAGTAGACTCTTTTAAGAGTCCAAATACATGAAAGATGAGTAAAGTGAGGATGGGGAATGAAAATCAGGTTGAAAGGTATAGTATAAAGAGGAGTTAAAGTACAATTATCTAAAAAATAAAAGTAAAGTTCTCGATGTAAGTTTTATGTTCTGGCTAAGACTTGGGGTAAGCAGTCACTGTTTTTACCTAATGTAACTGGGCATTTTAATACATATATAGTCCCCTTCATTCTAATTTGACTTCCTCATTTCCATAAGGTATTTTCTTAAAATTTACCCTCAGTTTGTAAATCTTTTAATAAAACAGCTTTTATTTTTTATTTTAAAATATTAATTTAAAAAATTATTTTAATTAAATAAATTATTTTAAATTAATTAATTAAAAAATTTATTTAAAAAAATAGTCTCTTTTAATATAAACATTTGTACCTTATTTTGTCACATGGGGCTGCAGTGATGGCATCTCATGTCATTCTTTTGTAGTAGTGCATAGAAGTTAGTCTTATGTTTTTTTAATGATTCCCTGAAATAGAAAAGTCTCTCATAGTTTGATAAATACCACCTGCCAGTTATTGATCCCATACCTGACACCTGTTCTGGAGAAATACATTGTTACTAACCTTGCAGCTTCGCTACTTGGATACTACTCTTACCATGTCCAAATACCGAGTTAAGGATGTATGGGAGCAGTGCTGCAGGAAGCGCTTGCTTGCTGTTTGCTCCTCTGGTGTTGAGGCGGTCTGACCCCCTGACAGGCCGCTCTGAAGACAGACTCATTGCCTTGGTCTGGCTTCAGGCTCCCTGTCCCCAGGGTCTCCTGTGGGTATTGTGGGAATGAGAACAGTTTATAAAGCTTTCCTAGGAAAAAGGTTATGGTGAATGCAAAAGGCATTGGGATAAGGGTTAGTAGACCCAGTTTTTATTTCATTCTGTAACTAACTTGTCTTATTAGCAGGTCTCTTAGCTTCTGAGTTGATTTTTTTCTCACCTGTGAAAGTTGGAGGTTAAACTACACCTTCAGAATTGTCCTGCCATGATTTTTTGATCTGTATTTTGTCACATCTTTTCTGCCCTTTACCAAGCTTCTGTGTCCTCCATCTGGGGATTCTATAACTCCATATGTCTTAGCTCTTAGAACCTAATTCTCTTCATTTTGCTTTTGCTGTGGTGTTTACAATGTGGAAGACAACTAAGATGCAATATGATATTTCTCCTTAGGTGCTGCCATCTTACACATGATATATTTACTCTAGCCTGAAAGTGGTTCATACTCAAAATTTTAGGTTCTCTAAAATGAATTAGTGCCGCAATTTATCAATGTAGACCTGAAGTTTGGAGGAATAAATTTCTTTAAAATGTGAGATGCTTATTTATTTAAATGGCTGGAAGAAAAAAGGGCAAGACTAATTGAAATCTAGGAGGTAATTAATGCAGTGAGAAAATTTAAAAGAGATGAAATAGTGATATGAGAATGTTTGTGTTTGCTGGGCAGTGACCATCAGTAATTGACGGGATTAGTAGATGCTGTCTGTTTCTGGGTGAAACCTAGCTGTGTTGGTTGCCTTCATTAGGGACTTTCAGTAAATCAAATGGTTCTCAAAATTCACAATAATTATTTTTCACTTTAAAAGGCTTAGCTGGCATGCTGTTGGTATACAGACAATGTCTAGTGAAGATAACAGCTATCAATTAAATCTAGTTTCTTAATAATGAATGTCAGTCAGATGAATCTTCTAATGTACTGATATTTGGAGATGAGCTTGTTGAACACGGGCCAGGTCTGTAGTTTCTGCAGTGTTTTGGGGATGCATGAGTGTGTGTGTGTCTCTGTATCTTTGGGGATGTAGGCTTATGAGAATGGGCTAGACTCCTGGGCCCATATTATCACCTAGATAAATTTAGCCTTTGATGTAGTGTTTTGTTGCCTTTTCTCTCTTCCAGAACTCTCCTCTGTATTCTAGACATGATTCTTTATTGTGAGAGGCTTGGAAGCTCTCATATATGTAAGCTTGATTTTTATGAAGATGAATGATCTTTCCAAGAGAAAAAATATAGGAAGGCAACTAAAGAATGACTATGGCATTTGGAAGAGGAATATGGCTACTCAGAGTGATGTTAGTTACCTTTCTTAAGAATTTTACCAACCTAAGCAGGCTAGTTGAGAAAGTTAGATTTCGGGTGAGGAGAGATAGCATAGCTTATATCACATGGGTATAACCTGTTCATGTGTTACATCCACAGGTATCTGTGGGTTTTTCTCTTTAGTGTGAGCCTTAATTTTGTATATATTTGCGGTTGAAGGTCAGTTCTATCTCACCTTCCCTCTAGGTGTTAAATGTGATGCAAAAAGAATAGGGAAGTTTTGACTTTGTGGACCAAGCCCTCTGTAAATGAGTGTCAGTGTTGATTTAATACATGAACCACCAGATGGCAAGAGGAAAAGTATTTATGTAGGATGTAATCTCTAGTTTGTGTAGCTATTTTTTTCCCCTCCCTTCTATGGTACACTGCTTTTCAGCACTTCATGCAATATATAAAATTCTCAGCTATAAGCAAGGTGAATTCATAATACCTTACAATGCAAATCATAGCCAGGAAATAAAGTAGTGGTAAAGTATTACTTGGGAGAAAAAAGACATTTTATTTACATGAGTGCATATGTAAACTGTTCCCAGAGGGAGTGGGTTTCCAAGGATGCAACTTTATGATTTATATTATTGTACAGTTATGCTTTTTCTACTAATTTTTTTAATTCAGTGTTTAGCTCTACAGCAATCTATGATGATTTGCAGAACATAAAAGAAAACATGGCTCTTAGCCTCCAGCATTTTATGTAACACCTTTAAAAGGAGGAGATACATGAGTTAACAAACATTGTGTGTGTTTATGTATTTTCTGGCCAAAGGTATTTTCACTTTATGTGGAATTTGTTTTTGCTCTGTATGTGTGTCCCCCTTTTCTAAGTGTGTCTTCTTGGCTTTTCTAAGGTTTTTTTTTTCCCCCTTAGCTAAGACTCTCTTGGTTGCAAACTAGAAACTCAGTCTGAATGACTTAAGAAAAAATGATTTTATTGAAGGCATCTTGGGGTGTCAGTGTTACAAGAAGAATACTTTGAAACTTGGCAAATTTAGGATTCAGCTCCATCTCTGGGATCAGTTCAGTTCAGTTGCTCAGTTGTGTCCAACTCTTTGCAACCCCATGGACTGCAGCACACCAGGCTTCTCTGTCCATCACCAACTCCAGGAGCCTACTCAAACTCATGTCCATCATGTCAGTGATGCCATCCAACCACCTCATCCTTTCTTGTCCCTTTCTCCCACCTTCAATCTTTCCCAGCATCAGGGAATAAAGTTCTTTGCATAAAGATGAGTCAGTTCTTTGCATAAAGTGGTCAAAATATTGGAGTCTCAGCTTCAGCATCAGTCCTTCCAATGAACATTCAGGACTGATTTTCTTTAGAATTGACTGGTTGGATCTCTTTGCAGTCCAAGGGGCTCTCAAGAGTCTTCTCCAACACTATAGTTCGAAATCATCAGTTCTTCCACACTCAGCTTTCTTTACAGTCCAACTCTCACATTCATACATGACTACTGGAAAAACCATAGCTTTGACTATATGGACCTTTGTTGGTCAAGTAATGTCTCTGCTTTTTAATATGCTGTCTAGGTTGGTCATAGCTTTTCTTCCAAGGAGCAAGCATCTTTTAATTTCATGGCTGCAGTCACCATCTGCAGTGATTTTGGAGCCCCCCAAAATAGTGTCTCACTGTTTCCATTGTTTCCCCATCTATTTGCCATGAAGTGATGGGACCGGATTCCATGATCTTAGTTTTCTGAATGTTGAGTTTTAAGCCAACTTTATCACTCTCCTCTTTCACTTGCATCAAGAGGCTCTTCAGTTCTTCAGTTTCTACCATAAGGGTGGTGTCATCTGCATTTCAGAGGTTATTGATATTTCTCCCAGCATTCTTGATTCCAGCTTGTGCTTCACCTAGCCCGGCATTTCTCATGATGTACTCTGCATATAAGTTAAATGAACAGGGTAACAATATACAGCCTTGATGTACTCCTTTCCTGATTTGGAACCAGTCTGTTGTTCCATATCCAGTTCTAACTGTTGCTTCTTGACCTGCATACAGATCCTCAGGAGGCAGGTCAGGTGGTCTGTATTCTTATCTCTAAGAATTTTCCACAGTTCGTTGTGATCCACACAGTCAAAGGCTTTGGCGTAGTCAATAAAGCAAAAGTAGATGTTTTTCTGGAACTCTCTTGCTTTTTCAGTGATCCAACAGGTGTTGGCAATTTGATCTCTGGTTCCTCTGCCTTTTCTAAATCCAGCTTGAACATCTGGAAGTTCACTGGAGCCAAAAATTCAAAACCTCTCAGGTGCTGTCCTCTTTGTCTTCATCTCTGTTTGCTTCTGTTCCTGTCTTGGGGTCCTTCTTGATGCTCACTGAAATTGCCTTTCTCTTTGTGACTAAAATGGACTGCCACCAGTCTCTGCATTCTTACTGCCTCAGACTCTGAAATAAAGATTGAATTAATGCTTTGGTTGTGAAATAGTCAGGTTTGCATTTTAAAAGCATTATCTTGAGAAGAAAAAAAATTTTTTTGATTGCAAAATTGAGAATGGGTTGGGAGAAACCAGAATGCCTATAGACAAGTTAGACGGTGTCACCTTTTGACGTGAGAGAAAGTTGTAGCTTGGGCCAGGGTGGTAGAGTTGGAGATGAGAGAGGAGGACGGATGGGTTGAGAGAGAAATAGGGGACAAAAGATGAACAGGATTTGGCAATAGGTTGGATACAGAGGCTGAGTGAGAATGTCGGGGGGTAGCACCCAACTTTCCGACTTGCCTGACTGGTTGATTAGGGGAGTCAGTCACTGAGGTTAGACTACCTTAATTTGGGCAGGGTGATCACGATTTTCAGTGTACTAATATGAGGTACCTTTGAGGCATCCAGACAGACTTGTCAAGAAGATGTTTGGATGTTATTTTTGCAGTTAGAGGATAGCTCTGGGCATTTGATATAATTACTTGTGGAGATAATATAGCCTGTTAAGAGGATAGACTTGGCATAAAATAAAATCGACCCCTAAAAACTAGCTGTGCTTCCTTGGGTTGGCTACTTAATCTTCTTTAAGCATTATTTCTCATCCCTGAAGTATACTTGTACAATGTACTTTCTTAATTGTACCTACTTCATATAGCTTTTGTGAGGATCAGTTGATGTGATCACAGATAAGGAAGGTAGTTAGAACCTAGCCAAGTACATAGTACCTCTCCAGTATATGTTAGGCAGTGGTATGGTTGTTTACACTTTCATGAAGAGGAATCATGCCTCATTCATTTTGTCTTTTCCCATAGTTCCGAAGTGTTAGTCACTCAGTCGTGTCAGACACTTTGTGACCCCATGGACTTGTAGCCCACCAGGCTCCTCTGTCTATGGAGATTCTCCAGGCAAGAATACAGGAGTGGGTTGCCGTTTCCTTCTTCAGCGGGCTCCTCCTGACCCAGTGATGGAACCTGGGTCTCCTGTGTTGAGAGAGCCATCAGGGAAGGAACAAGCCACTAGGACAGAATGGGGGCCTGTAAACAGTTGCCGTGGCCAGAGTGTGGTCATGTCAGTGCGGCAGTGACTGCCTGGTTACACTGAAGGAGGAGGAGAGGGACTGATGAGAAGGGGTTTAGTGTGAGGGCCGAGAAAAGGTCGTTGGACTTGTTGATACAGTGGTAAATGTTGATTCTGTTTAGTATAATTTCACTAGAGTTGTAGGACTATAAGGCAGATTGAAGTTGATTAAAGAATGAATGGATGGTGAGAAAATGGAGTCAACAGGTGTTTTTCTCATACAGTTAAAACTCTAGCAAGCAAAGAACTACAAAGGCATTTGAAGTGTATAGTGACAATGCCTTGGGAATATTTATTTTTTCCAATTTAAAAACTGTTCTCAAGGCTGAAAAAAATTGTGGGCTGTTGTCATCTGGCAAAATTGTAAGTAATCATCACAATTCTCTGAAGTGATCAATTCACAGTTTCATAGTTTGTGACTCCTGGAGGCTTCTAGCAACTTGCTACTGGAGCTGATGTAGAAGACTTCCACTCCCACCCTGCTGTAAACACATTGCAACTGTGGACAAAAGAGAACAGGGCAAGTGGGAGCATTCCTGAGCCTGGGGAACCAGGGATCCCAAAGGTCAGAAGTGGAAAGAGAATTCAAAGCCAGGGTATAATTGGGAGCTCAAGGGCAGGTGGTTTTAGATCTGGGTATAGGACCCAAGGGTCTCGTGAAGGAACAGGAGACATGGTCTTAGGTCTGCTTAAAGAAGGAAGGCGGAGTTGGGGTCTTCCAGTATAAAATCTTGAGGGGTGTCCCATGTGTGAAAAGAAGACTAGAAAATCTCACCCACTAGACTGAGGGAGTACAAAGAAACGTGTTGTCCTCCTGAGGTTGTGTGTAACTAGGAATAAAAAAAGCAAGTCCATACATCACATTGAGGGTAGGTTGAAACTTAACATTTCTTGCAGTGTAACTTACCCTCAAGCTAAGAAATTAGCACAAAATCTGGTCCAGAGCTGTGGGAGCCCTCAGAAATAAGTGTGAAGCTGTCCTGCAGAGCAGGGGAACAACCTGGGACTCGATAGAAGAAACCACTCGTGCTCAGGATGGACTTGGAATAGAGCATGCCAGTCACACAAGGGAATGAATCATTATGAAGGAGCTGTGGCAGACGTTATAAATAGGAGAGAGGTGCTCCTGGGACATGGGACAGAAATCACTTGGTTAAAATTATTAGCGATAATAAGACTACAATGAAAGAACATCACAGATTGGGAAGAGAACACATAGATTTGGAAAGGAACCAAGTAGAATTTCTAGAAACCTCAAGTAACCTCAGTGCATAGGTTAAACAGCTGAGTGGATATAAATGAAGAGAAAACTATTGATCTTTGAGGGGTTCTGAAGAAATTGCTTGGGAGAGAGAGTGGAAAATGAGTGGTTAAGACTTATGAAATTTAGTACAAGAAAGTTCACTGTTACCTTCTGTGAGTTTCCTGAAAGAGAAAATAGAATGGGAGAGAGACTCTTCAAAGATATAATGGTTGACATTTTTCCATAGTAAATGCAAGGCTTACTTCTTAGGTTCAGGAAGCACAGTGAACCCCAAGCAAGATACAAACAATTCCATACTAGACACACTGTACCTGAAACACTAGAAACAAGATAGAAGTAACTGGAGGAAAGTCATTGTCTAGACTAGAAAATGTTTTGTTGGTGGCAGACAGTGATAGACTGCTATCTTCAAGGTGCTTTTGGAGGCATCAGCCTGGCATTCTGTATCCATATGAAGTAATAGTCAAGGGTAAAAATGAAACAGAAGTTTTGTAGATGAAGACCTAGTCAATCACTTTTGCTGAAGGAACTACTGCAAGATGTACTTCAGGAAGAGAGAAATTGAAAACTGAAAGAAGGAGTGAAATACAAATAGTGAAGTGCTGTCAGAGGGTTCAGAATCTGGCGGATCAGCTAAACAGAATCCTGGTAGGGCTACGAGTAGGCAGGTCGGTTAAAGTCTGGAATTCAGCTTAGCACTTGGGAACACAAAGATGAAGGATTCAGGCAAAAAAGACACTGGGCAACAGCAGTGATGAATTCCTTGTCTACATGATAAGATTCATGCCACTCTGGACCAATGTTAAGACCTCCATGTTTAGCCAACACATTCCATAGTGACCTCCTTAACATTCTGAATTGGGGTCTTAGCTGTGGAAAAGTAGGACTTGAATCTTAGCTATCAGAGATTCAATGCACAAGGGTAAACTACATTTAACATTTGAAGGAAAGCATACATATGGAGGGAGGACCATGGTTAAGATACAAAGAAGCTCAGTGGATGAGGATAAATTGCAGATGAGAGAGTTGACTTTTGCCATTTTGTGTCAACTTGATATGATTGGCTAGTGGTTTTGACCAACTCCTGGACTTTGAAAATTGCTTAAATCTAGTATCACAGTATTATAAAAACAACAGTCATCTGGATCTTAACTTTGCTGTTCCCTGTGGGATCACAAGTGTGAGAAAGGAAAGTTGTGGTATGCTTTTATGTGGATAGATACTTTATAGCAAGTTAAAATCTATAGTTTAGCATTTTTATTATCTGGAAATACAGCTCAAGAGGACTTTTAGAAACTACAGTTCCTTGTTTTGCAAGTTGCTCTTTCTTGGGTAAATAAACTTAATTTCATCATAGAGACTATTGAGAATAAAAAACTCTAAAAAATAAACAAAACCCAAACCCCATTTGCCCTTCTCCGAAGTCAGCTAGTGAGGAAACACTGGGAGTCTTAACCTGCTCTGACCCCCATCCCCCCACTTTTAGGGACTAAGTTGGGTTGGATGGAGTCCCGTGCCCTGTATGTAATAGTCAGCGTCAGGCAGCTCTTACCAGAATGGTGAGACCCAAATTTTTAAGGCATCTTTTCTAATGGCTGATGTAGCACATGAGAAAACTACTGTACTATGTTGGTATTAAAAAGATGGTGTAGAAGTGAATCTAATTGACATGGAAGGATGTTCAGAATATATTAGGTCAAAAATGAGGTTATAGCATGGTTTGTACAGTGTGATAGCATGTCTTTATTGAGTGCTTCTCAATATGTGCTGAGGCCTGTCTATGCAAGATCTTATCTTGTGACAGTCCGTATTTCGTAGATGCGGAAATTGAGGTACAGGGAGTTTGAGGTCACCACTTAGTAAGTGATGCAAATGGTCTTTGAACGTAGTTCTGGCCCTCTCCAGCACCCCTGCTCCTGCCCCAGCCCTGTGCTGCCCGCTGCGTGTGACCGAGCACGTGTGGTGGGGTGTTTCTGATGCTGGGTCGTTCATTCATGCATCAGTAGAAAAGGACCTGGGACGTGGTGTGCTGGTACGTTGGGAGCACTGGCTCGCGATGACTTTATTTCCTTTTAGTTTCCTCTAATTTCTAATTGTTCTATAATGGCCTTGGGTTGCTTTTGAAATCAGAAATAGCATAAAATCTTATAGAACGGTATAACAGACTAAAGAAGGTAATGGGGATATAATTTTAAGTCAGAAATGGATAAGAAATTACTGTTTTATATTCAGCAAGTATGGTTGAAGGAATAGACTAGTCTGCTTAAAGTGCTTATCTCTCTATTATGGGAAATTTTTCTTTTTTTCTGTAAGTTCTAAGTTTCAAACAATAAGCATTTATAACTTTAAAAAAATTGTGAAAGCAATTATTATTTGCCATAATGTGATATTAGTGAATTTTGGGAGGAATATGGTATTAAAGTAATTTAGTGGTTCAGCCTGAGATTGCATTAATGGAGACTTGAGATTTTGGTGCTTTTTTTCTATTCAAGGAAAATTAAATTATTGTTTTGGGCCTTATTTTGTTCACCTACTTGAAAAAGGCATTCAGTATCTTAAATTACAGGCTTATTGTAAGAACAAAAACTCCTTTGAAAGGTGAGTTGATAAACACATTTGTACCATCGATTTTTTAGTTAGTGATGTTTAATATTTTATGATTCTGGTGTCACTTCTCCCAGTAACAGCTCTGATATCAAATACATTTAATAAGTTTAAATTTTAATGATATTATGTACAAAAACTTTGCAGCATGTAGCTTGTGTTCAATGAAAATTAGTAATTTTAAATTTGTGTTTTATATAAATTATGAACTAATACATATATATTAAATATAAATGCAAATCACAAGAGTATTATGTATGAATGCAGTAGTATAGTTGGCCACAAAAGATGCTGTCTTCTAAGAATGACTCTGGTACCCAGCAGGGAACCCCATTGGCTGTTTTTCTGCTCTGTCATTTCTTGATTTGTTTTCATGGAGTTTTGCAAAGTCCTGCAGCTTCAGAGCTTCTCTGGTTCTTGCTGACCTTGAAGTTTACATGCTTGACTTTTCCTCAGGTTTGTTTTCCAGTATGACTTCCTTTTGCTTAAGCTAGCCTGTGTAGTTTTTTCTTGGAGCAAACAATATTCAGACCTTTTCAGCTTGAGTTTTAGAGCTGGGCTCAAATCCTGGGTTTGCCATTTATAAACTGTGTCACTTTGGGCAAGGTACATAACCTGTCTGTTTCAGTTGCTCATTTATGAAATCAGAAGTTAGTATCTCTTCACAAGGTTTTTATAAGGATTAGAAGAGAAAATGTATGGGAAGGCATAGTAAGCACTGTCAGTAATTTTGAACCGTATTATAAATTAAAATACTGTACAAGTTCTAATAGTAACTATTTCAAGGCAAGCAAAGGAACATGTACTGAATTCTGAATGGGCATATTACTCATTAAATTACAACAAATGGATTTGGTCTTTGCCTGTTTTGATCTTGCTTTCGTCTTAACCACATTCTAGATTAATTGGAAAGTGAAAATTCCCCCCTCTAACCCTGCTTATGGCACTGTTGTGCCTTCAGCTCCTCCTCCGTTTCTGTGGCTTGGCTGCCTCCTGTGGCTGTGCTCCCCTTGGCCTCCAGGCGTGGGCTCTTCTCTGTTCCTGTCCTCTTGGCTTTCTGTTCTGAGGGGCTTGTTCTCCCCTTCCTCACCAAGACCGCTTCCCTGAGTCTCTCCTCCACGTTCACCACAGTTTCTGTGTGTGGCAGCATGTGCGGGCCACGTTTAGGATGTGAGCAATGTTAATAGGTGCCCTTTGATTGTGAAAACATCTAGAAATGGTGCTTTATTAAAGTAGATGTGCCTTTGTGGTTCTTAAGCCTCTTTCTTTCATTTAGTTTTGGTAAGCAAGGAGGCTTAAGGTGTCTTTTCATGACAGGATTTTAGTTTACAATTATGTGTTATTATGTAGTGCTTATTCCTTATGAAAAATTATGAGTGGGAGAAGGATCTACTTTTCTCATCCTGGTCCTTTCTACTTGAGGTCATCACTGTTCTCTGATTATTCTCTCAGTGATAATTTTTGTGTAAGGCAACCACATATGTGTATCCCCCCCGCCACCCTTTAGCATTATACAGATGGTAGCGTACTGTTACATACTTTGGAGACTGGCCTCAGCGTAGTTAGTTTTTCACTTAATAATGTGTCATTTCATGTTAGCAAATACAGATGTATCTTATTTTTAAATACATACATAGAAAATGTGCTTGTAAGTCATTGGCTATGGTGTATTGGCATTATAACATGATGATATCTTGAGTTTTAGAGCTGGGTTCAAATCCTGGGTTTGCCATTTATAAACTGTGTCACTTTGGGCAAGGTACATAACCTGTCTGTTTCAGTTGCTCATTTATGAAATCAAAAGTTAGTATCTCTTCACAAGGTTTTTATAAGGATTAGAAGAGAAAATATATGTAAAGCACTTAACACAATGTCTTGCTTAATATTAATAAATCATAGCTGTTTTTATGCTCCTGAATTTATCAGATCAAATGAACCACTAATGTGTTTCTCCTTCCTCAACGAAAGTAGAATACACAGGAGGCATTACATGTTTCTTGATCTCTTAACTAAGCTTGGTTGTCCTTTTTCTTCCAGTCTATTATTGTTTATATTCTGTCCCGCTCCCCTCCTCACCCTCTCCCCAGTCAATAATATGTATTTCTTTTACTTGTGTGGTTTCTTACTGATCAGTGGTATCCTCCTGCCATTGCATTGTTGCTTTTCAGTTGCTAAGTCGTGCTGACTCTGTGACCCCATGGACTGCAGCATGCCAGGCTTCCCTGTCCTTCACTCTCTCCCGGAATTTGCTCAGACTCATGTCCATTGAGTTGGTGATACCATCTGACCACTCACCCTCTGTTGCCCCTTCTCCCCCTGCCGTCGGTCTTTCGCAGCATCAGGGTCTTTCCCGGTGAGCTGGCTCTCTGCCTCAGGCGGCCAGACTTAGGTGCTGTCATGTGTGCTTTAGTATAAACCTCAGCAGAGAGGGCGTATTTCTGTTGATGATTCTCTGGAGTGAATTTAATGTTGGCAATCACATTTAGTCATGTCACTAGACCGGATGATTCTTCTTGTGACTGGGATTTCAACTGGGATAGAACTGAGATTTGGATACAGATGGCAGAGAGGGTTAAGTGTGGGCCTGAGATTCTAAGGAGGCACTTCAACTGTGGCCCTAGGAGGCCGAGCCGTACCGGGGGAGTGTGTGTGTGCATGGGTGGATGTATGCAGTGATACACTGTTCACTAAAAACTATCAGGAGAAGTCAGAGGCAGTGGGTTCTCATGGGGAATAGTATGCAGGGTATGGTGTGTTTTTATAAAAAAGAAAAAAAATTGGTGTGTATAAACCAGATGAGCTTCCTTACTGAGCTCTTTTAATGTTCTGCTCCAGGGTACAAGCTGTCTAGCTGTGGGAAGCCCCCAGCCTTTTCCACAGGGGAGGCATGAGTCTCACTTGATGGTGTCTGCCAAGCTGTCACACTTGGAGAACTGAGGATTGGTGCACCCAGGAATACTTGTGGACCTTTTAAGGGGGTTGAGTGCCTGTAAGTGTCTAGGGGCTTAACTGCCCAGTTTAAGGTGTTAATTCACATCAGTGTGATTTCATCTGTTCCCACCAACTTGTGTGGCCTAAACAAGCTGGCTTATATTTGAGAGGTTTCTTTTGTCCTCTCTTCGAGATTGCATTTTCTGGCTTCTTGGATTTGATAGGTTTCCGTTACCTGAATAATACATATGTGCACTGTTTGATAATCTTAACATTTTGTCCCCATTGAGTTTCTATCATATGTTGTGGTCATGAGTGAGGGTCTGTTATCTACTCCCAAGGTATCTGGTGATGGTCTGCATGTCCTTGGTCTGTATATTGCCAACTCAGATAGCCTTTCTGCCATGGAACTGTAATCACTGAAAGAAATATATAGATGTAGCAATTGAAATACATTTGAAATGTTCTGTTCAGGGAGTTCACTTTTGTTATGGTTTCTTTACATTAAAAATCTGATTTCCTCCATTTGTCTAGATCTATTCCATTCTTAGAAATTCTTTTTTTTTTTTTCATTTACTTTTCTGCAAATTTGAACATTTAAAGAGATGACAGCTCAACTCTGTACCAAGGCTTTCTGAGAAAGTGAGAGAATGAATTTCATTTTAGAATAGCTCAGAAGTGGTAGAGGGTGTGGTGTGGCAGAATCATAGTTCTTCTGCCTTTTGAAACCAGCCTTCCAGATTCATTTCTCCTTGCCCCATTCTATCTGATGTGTGGGTTTAAGAAGCACCAGATAATTCTGCCTGTTACACAATTTCCCTGTCTCTCCCTCCTCACCCCTTGTACATGGATAAATACACTCAAAGAGTTAGCCATTCTAATTCCAGACATCTTTGTCCTCTTTTGCAGTTGGAGGTTCCTCGCATCCCACCACCCTGCCCCCTGCCATCCCATGTTCTTACCTTACACATAATACCTTGAACTCTATGAAGAAAGCTACAAGTAAAATTAAAATATATGCATTTTTCTATTATACAGAATGAGAACTTGTGTTCCTGTAGTTTGCTGCTTAGCATTCAGAATTGTGTATTTCAGCATCAGAGTTCCTTCTTTAAAAAACTGGCCATGTTTAATATTGAGTTTTTGTTTGTTTTGGTTGGTATATGAACACTCTAAAGATAGAGGAAGCTGTTTGACTAATTTTTGTTGTTACAAATAAGTCATTAGAAATCAAACCAAATCTGTAGTGCCAGTTCATGGTCTTTGTAGACTTTTGTCAAATATCTTACACATTTTAAGCAATTTCTGTTTTACTCATAATTGCAAACATCCCAGAATTACTCCTTCCTGAGGTACAAAGTTTGTTCAACTACTTATCTTTGTTAAGAAAGGAAATAAAAGACCTTTCATATATCTTTTGCTGATTATAGAATAATACCAGACTTTGTTTATAGTGTTAAACTTGACAAAAAATGTTTAAAGTAATTTTGATCTCAGGAATTAGATAAATTAGTACTTTGGTCTGGCTTAGAATTATGAAGTAAGGTTAGGCAGCCTTACTTTAAACCTTGTACTTGATAAAAATTGAATGTTGCCTGTACTTGATAAAAATTGAATGTTGCCTGTGGACTCGGACAGAGAGGATCACAAAGTTCTTGAAGTTTCTGTGTTTTTCTTCTGAAATGTAACTTTTCTAACCTAACATAGGGTCTAGATATGTCTTGCTGTGCTAAAATTTTAAGATACATCAGAGCATGTCTACTGAAGGCTCTTGAAATGAAGATTAAGTGTATTTATTGTACATAAAAAGAATCCTTTTTTTTTGAAACTCAAAAATCTTTAAAAAATGACCTGGAGAAAAGATGATACTACAAAATCTTTTGACAGATTGCTTAGAAGCTTCAAAATCAAAGTCAAAATGAATTAGGAGGTCATCTTTGATTTTCCTGGGTCATTTGATTTGTGTAGATTTCCCTGTCACGTGTAAGGTGCTAATGACAGAGTAGAGTATAGTGCTCGTGATGGGGTCCTGGCTGGTCAGGTGGTTGGCAGTGAGCTTTGGCTGGTTCTGCTAGCCCTGGCTCTGAAAGCTCAGCCCAGGAATGTGAATTGGGTAAGAGTGTCAGGACCTGTCATGCTGTTGTGAGAGGAACTAACCTATGCTATTGCAAGAACTGAAAAAAGCCGTGCTTTCTCCTTAAACAACAACAACAAAGCAGCTAAAACATGAAGATTTTACAGTGTCTTAAGAGCCTCTTGATGAAAGTGAAAGAGGAGAGTGAAAAAGTTGGCTTAAAGCTCAACATTCAGAAAACTAAGATCATGGCATCCGGTTCCATCACTTCATGGCAAATAGATGGGGAGACAGTGGAAACAGTATCTGACTTTATTTTTCTGGGCTCCAAAATCACTGCAGATGGTGATTGCAGCCATGAAATTAAAAGACGCTTACTCCTTGGAAGGAAAGTTATGACCAATCTAGAAAGCATATTTAAAAGCAGAGACATTACTTTGTCAACAAAGGTCTGTCTAGTCAAGGCTATGGTTTTTCCAGTGGTCATGTATGGATGTGAGCGTTGGACTATGAAGAAAGCTGAGTGCCAAAGAATTGATGCTTTTGAACTGTGGTGTTGGAGGAGACTCTTGGGAGTTCCTTGGACTGCAAGGAGATCCAACCAGACTATCCTAAAGGAAATCAGTCCTGAATATTCATTGGAAGGACTGATGCTGAAGCTGAAACTCCAGTACTTTGGCCACCTGATGGGAAGAGCTGACTCATTTGAAAAGACCATGATGCTGGGAAAGATTGGGGGCAGGAGAAGAAGGGGACGACAGAGGATGAGATGGCTGGATGGCATCACCGACTCAATGGACATGGGTTTGGGTGGACTCCGGGAGTTGGTGATGGACAGGGAGGGCTGGTGTGCTGTGGTTCATGGGGTCACAAAGAGCTGGACATGACTGAGTGACTGAACTGAATAGTATCTGAAGAAGTTTATGCAAAGAAACACTCTTTGTGTTGTGGCAAAAGTTATTTTTTAAACCTTTGGTTTAGAAAGATGAATGTGGAGCTGTTTTTGACTGCTTTGTGAGCTTATTTACAGGACTCAAAGGTGGAACTGTGTAGGAGTGTATACAGAGAGGTCTTGCTTTACACCCTTGCCCTCTAGCCTGTTTGCCCCCACCTCCTGTCACAGGTAACCATATTAGCTTCTTTCTTTTAAAGATAATTTTAAAAATTGAGATGAAATTCACATAACATAAAGTTAGCAATTTAAAAGTGAGCAGTTCAGTGGCTATTAGTACACTCACAGTGTGGTGCAGGCACCACCTCTACCTAGCTCCAAAACATTTTCACTGCAACCAAAGGAAACTTGTACCCATTAGCAGGAGCAACCCCCAGGGCCCCCAGCTGTTTCCCCCTCATTAATCTACATTTTGTCAGTCTGCGTTCACCTGCATTTCATATAAATGGAGTCATACAGTGTGAGAACTTTTACTATGGCTTATTTTCCTTAACTATGTTTTCAAGGTTCATTCATGTTGTTGCATGTATCAGCACTCCATTTATTTATTTAAATTTTTTAATTGGAGGGTAATTGCCTCAGAGAATTTTGTGGTTTTCTGTCATACATCAACTAGCAGCAGCCATAAGTACACGCATGTCCCCTCCCTCCCAGACCGCCCTCCCGTCTCCCTCCCCACCCCACCCTTCAGCCTGTTGCAGAGCCCCTGTTTGAGTTCCCTGAGTCATACACCAAATCCCCATTGGCGATCTGTTTCACATGTGGTCTTGTAAATTTCTGTGTTCCTCTCTCCATACATCTCCCCTTCTCCCTCCTCTCCTCCCACCTTGTCCATAGGCCTGTTCTCTATGTCCAATTCTCCATTGCTGCCCTGAAAATAAATTCATCAGTGCTATCTCTTCAGACTCCATATGTATGTGTCAGTATATAATATTTATATTTCTCTTTCTGACTTACTTCATTCTGTATAATGGGCTCTAGTTTCATCCACCTCAATAGAACAGATTCAAATGTGTTCATTTTTATGGCTGAGTAGTATTCCATTGTGTATATGTACCACAGCTTCTTTATATCCATTCATCTGTCAATGAACATCTAGGTTGCTTCCATGTTCTAGCTATTGTAAATAGTGCTGCAGTGAACATTGGGGGTACATGTGTCTTTGTCAGTTTTGATTTCCTCAGGGTATATGCTTAAGTGGGATTGCTGGGTCATATGGTGGTTTTATTCCTCACTTTTTAAGAGCACTCCATTTATTTTACAGGCTAAGTAGTAGTCCATTTTTATGTATGTGCCTTAATGTGTTTATCCATTCTTCCATTAATAGACATTTACATTGTTTCCACCTTTTGGCTGTTGTGAATCATGTCGCTGTGAAAATGTATGTACATGTGTCTGAGTACTTTCATTTCTTTTGGGTATATTCCTAGGAGTAGAAGTGTTGGATTGTGTGATACTCCTCTGTTTGACATTTTGAATAATTGCCAAATTGTTTTCCACAATGGCTGAGCCACTTGCGAGTCTCACTAGCAATGTATGCGTTTTGCTACATCCTTGCCAATCCTTGCTATTCTTTCTTTTCTCTGTAATCCTGGTAAGTGTGAAGTAGTATGTCTTTGTGGTTTTGATTTACATTTCTGTAATAGTTAATGATGTTAAGCATCTTTCCATAAAATCATTGGCATTTGTGTATCATTTTTGGAGAAATGTCTCAAGTTTTTTGTCCATCTTTAAACTGCATTGTCTTTTTGTTGAGCTGCGAGAATTCTAAATTCTATCTGAACCCTTGCCAGATATGATTTGTGTATTTTCTCCCATTTTCTTACTAGTTTCTTTTTAGTGTTTTTTGTAACTTAATTTTTTTGACCTAACAATATAATCTAGAAATCAGTCTATATAAGTACATAGAGTTTCTCTCTCCTTCCCTCACTACCCCCTCTTTGAATAGTTCCTCACTATATGGATATACTGCAGTTTATTCAATCTGTTCCCCAGTTACTTGGGTTCCATTTTCAGTCTTTATTCCAGATAGTCCAAGTTGTGTCTAGCACTAAAAGCTCTTCACCTGCCTCTAGACATGACTAAGCACTTTTGCAGTTGGTTCTTGTATTCTTCTGTAACCTAGTCTGATTTTCAGCCAGGATTTTCCATGTCTTGGTGTCGCCATTGTCCACTGAGTCACCTCAGCTAGAAACCTAAGATTCACCTTGAGTCTCCCTCTTCCTTCTTGATCCTTCCCCATCCCTTGGCATTCTATCCCTTACCTCCAGTCAATTTTAAAATCCTGTGGGTTTTCTTCTCTAAGTATTTCTAAAATCTGCTGTCACTCTTACTGAATTTTCTGCCCAGTTCTTGGTCAAATCCATCCTCCACATGGCTTCCAAAACAAATCTCACCAGGAATCTCTGCTTACAGTGGCTCTTACCAGGGAGATCTTTGTAACCTGAGCCTCGTCTCCTTCTGCTGTGTAATCTCCTGGGGTACATGTGGCCTATCAGAATATTGGGTTGCCAGTAGTTCCAGTCTTCTGCTCCCTTCTCCCCATCTCACTATGTTGTTTTTACCTCCTCTGTTTTTGCAGGTCCAAAGGGGAAGTCCTAAACACTTTCTCTTGACCCCTCTCTCTCCCTTTGCGTTTGGCCAGGCAAACTCCCACTTATTCCTTGAGTCTTAGCTCAGTTATCACTGCCTTTTGGATTTGTGTCCTCCACACAGACAATTGTTTTGATTTCCACAGTATCCTGTGCATCTCCCCACCTTTGTACTTTGCTCGTTAGTTTATCATGTCGGTCTCTTTTCACCAGTTCGAGAACCTCAAAAGATAGGATTATTTTATTCATTATTATATTCCTTACTCCTGGTGCAGTGCCCAGTACATAATAGGAAGCCCAAAAAATACCTGTTGAGTGAATGAATTTGTTGTCCAATTTTTCCTTTACCACCATTTATTCCTGTGCTTATTAAATTTCCAGATCTTGCTGTAAAAGATAGGAAGAAATGATATGGTTAACATGGGCCAGCCTTTGAGTAGCTCATAATATAGTTGGAGATTCTAGAGGAAAATCTCCTGCCAAGTTCTTTCAGCAGTTGATAACCAGTTCCTCGTATTTGTAGAACTGAGGTCCCTTTTGCACGTTGGCTGGGGCCACTCTCTGGGTCTAAGAGGCTTTCCTTCTTGTACAGCCCCTCCGTCTTTAAACCGGCAACAGCATACTGCACTCTTCTCATTCTCTGAAAGCCTGACTGCTGCTTTCAGCCAGAGAAGCTCTGCTTTCCAGGGCTTGTGTGCCCGGATCAGGCCACTGGGACAGTCTCCCTGTCTGTGTGCGTCACAGTGCTCTCAGGCTCCAGAGGGTCGGGTGGGACATTTTTGGAATTCTGCCTGCTGCAGTGCTCAAAGTTTAGTGATGTTTTGACAGATTGGGTAAGGGTTCTGCTTTGGCCAGTAAAGTAAGCCTTTCCCTGCCTTTTAACGTGAGGGTTTGTGTGACTTGTTTGCATTTCTTCAAGCCCCTGGGCGTCCTATTGCTGCGTATATGACAAGGATTTTAGTCATGTGATGTAGCTCATAATGTGGAAATAAGCTTGAGAGAAATGAGCTTAAATGGACTGTTGGTCCCCATAATGAAATCTAGTATGTATTGTTCTAGGGAGATGAGATTCATGTTTCTTTCTTCAATTTCAGTTTTAGATTCAGATTGTTTTTCTTGTCTTTCTTCTCCTTTAGCATTTGAAATAATTGAGTAGGTTGTTCTGATTATAAGCATAATATTGTTTTTCTAAAGTAAGTGTCTTATTGAAATAAACATACAGAAAGGTACACAAATAGTATATCACTTGATAAATGTTCACAAATGGAACAAGCACATGTAATTAATATCCAGATCAAAACATTAGAACATGTACCAGTATTCCAGAAGCCTGACTTCTGACAGTATTCCAGAAGCCTGTCTTATGGTCCCTTTGAAAGCAGTGTTTTGCTTGCCTATTAGTTTGATGAACTTTGTATTTAATCGGTTAAAAAAACTTTTAAAAGAAGCAGGTACAAAAGATAATCCTTAAACTGTTTGGAGCATGGAATAATAGTTAGGAAGTTGCTCTTGCAAGTCTGCTGCAGAGGATGGGACTTAGTGACCAGAGGTGATGTGGGGCTAGGTTCCTTACCTTTTTGATAATAAGAAATAAACTCTCATTGTATCACTGACTTTTAGTTATAAAAATGGGCTTTGCATTCTAAGCAGTAGTGGGCTCTTACTTTTGCTGTTAAGATAGAAACTGGAATTGCTGTTTGGCCTTTTGGTTAAGATCAAGTGTAAAATGGAAAACTGGAAAACTGTTCTTTAGGAAAGTCAACCTAATAGGGTCAATGTGAAGTGGTGGTTGGTTTTTGTATTTTATTTCTAAGACCAGAGATTTTAGTTTTTCTCTTCTATAATTATGTTAAACCTATGCTCAGAAAATAGAAAAGGGCAAAATTATAGAATTTATATGTTTGAACATTCTTCGGAGCCAGTGTTGAAAAGGTAGTCCTTTTCCATGCTAAATTTTTCTATTTTAACATATGGCAAGTTTTCCATGTAGAACTTTCTTTTTTAACAGAACAAATTTTAGGAAGCTATATTCAAGCCTTGTATGATGTGGTAAGACTTTGATAATGGCATATCTATTAGTTTGTGTGTCTTAGAACTTTATTTATTCTCTATATTACCAAAAGAATCCTGGCCCCTCTGGGGAAGACAGCTTCTTAACCTTCTTTACTCATCCACACTTGGGTGATGTTTAAGTGTCACAGGTCCATGTTAAGCCACAGATTCTGATTCGGTGTTCTGAGGTAGAAATCTGAAAACTTAAAGTGATAGACCATATCATAAATACTGATACTGAGGATTCATGATCTAAGTATCAGTAGTTTATTTTTCTAGTTATATATAACATTCCCAGTCTTATGTATAATATCCTGACCTTTGTATGTATCATCTTAACCTATAACTGTGTATTTCTCTAACTTCATGGATTATTTATTGCCTGTATCTATACATGACATAAGTAATTTTACTTATTTTTCTTAATATTCAAAGAATATGAACTTTAAAAATATGACTACATCTTAAATTGAGAATTTTGATCTTACGCTTAAAGCTCTTTTTATTATAATCATATGAAGAAGCTCTTTTTGTGTAACCCTGTTTCCCAGGGACCAAAATGACTTTTATTGTAGATGATAGAATATGAAAACAACTATTTCCATTATAGAACTGAGGGATTAAAATGCGTATCAACAAAATAAGCCAGCTTCTTGTGTAAAATTATTAATTTTGCTAAATAATATAGTTTTATATAGCTATGAAATAGTATTAATCATTGCTGAGTAATGTCTTACACATTTTTACAATCTACATGAATAGTTCTCAGACTTCTTGAATTTCTCATGTTTTGTTCAACTAAGTTTTTGTGAGCAGGATGCTCTTACAGGTGGAGGCTGTGATGAAAGTGGCAGGCTTTTAAAAGTCATGGCTAGTTGCATGAGTCAAGTATATTCCCTTTGAGAGACCTAAGAAAGGCCACCTTGCTTGGTTGATCCATATACATTCTCAGTGGGAGAAAGAGCCGCCAAAGTGAAAATTACTTAGGCCTTCATGTATCTTGTCAAATACCTCTTCATGTAGCAACAATAATGTGGTTAGCTCTTCCACTCCCGATGACTTAGGATTTGTGAAAATGTGACTTGTTCATTAAAAAAAGTAGAGTGTAGAAAACTATAAAGAAAGTAAAAATTAAACAGGAGAAGATAAGACAGTAAAGATCAACAGAAATCTTCCTCCACAGAGATAATGGTTGTTAGCATTTTGGTGAACTTGTTTCTAGGAATCTCTCTGTGCTTACATACATATGGAAAAGTATACACATCCCCAATGAAGTGGGATCAAAGTGTGTGTTTTTTGTTACCTTTCATCCAACAATGTGTTTTCAAACCTGTAAATATAGACATGCACCGTTATTTTCAATGGGGGAGCGCATTCTCCTCCAGTGTGAGTCAGATTTTCCTTCACTCTCTGGTAGACATTGAAGTTGTTTTCATTCTTCTCCATGTTAAATCATAATGTGGTGAATATGGTTGGGTATACATTTTTTCCTAGTTGTCTGTAAATACCTTGGAGTAGGATCACTGCTCCCAGAGTATTTCCGTTTTGTTCCATATCACCAGGTTGCCCTTGAGAAGGTAGTGTTAATTCACACCTCACTAAGTCCTCATTTCTACATCTTTTCACCAACACTGCTTTGTTGGTCTTTTTTGACTATTATAAATCAGAAATAGGCAAACTGGTGTCTTCTTTTTTTCCATTTCATCTTTCATTTTTATTGTTTTAACTTACATTTAAAAATGTAAATGTGTGCAAGATTAGAATATGCACCTAGCACCCAGTTTTTTCACCTAGTGATTTCAGCTCGTGGCTAATCTTGTTGCAGCAACATCCCACTTGCTTCTCTCTGTCCATTCATTTGAAGCATGTTCCAGACATTATCATTTAATCTGTGTCAAATTATTATTTAATACCTCATTTTTATTTACATCTCTCTGTTACTGAGAATGAGTATCCATTTATATACATGTTGGGTGCCAAGTGGTTATTCATTTTAATTTAGTAGTGAATTAGTTGATCTTTTCTCTCTCATTTTATACCAGTTGCATTAGTGTGATTTAGCACTTAGGTTTAATAATCTTAAGATGTTAGAGGTAAAGATAATACTCGGTTCCAGGAAAGTGACTAGACTCTGTGCTGGTCAGATACTGTCAGCATTTGGTCCTCAGTATGACATCTTCAGGATGTTGACAAATGAGTGTGCCCTCAAGAGAGTGATCAATGTGGAAAAAATTATGGAATAACATCACACAGAGGATGGTTGAAGAAGCCTGGCGGGCATCTTTAGTTTGGAGAAGACGAAACCGAGGGAAGAGGGTGATGAATGGGGGTAACTCTGATGATGTATCATGTGGAGGGGTTTTGGGGAGATAAAGAGGAAGAAGCTGCTGATTAAGTAGCAATAAATGATATTTCTTCTCTGGCTTTTCTCCTTGGATTTTACTGATTTTGCTTATACACAGCTGATAAAAGAAAGCAAATGATCCGTTATGTGATGCTTTTGAGTTTCCAGGGAAACCTGAGATGATCTTTGTCAGGTATACACCCAGCACACCCCTCGCTCCAAAAGAGGACTCAACTCTGAGGCTTAAAGTGATTTTGCCATACAAGAAAATACGCTTCAGTAGAAAAAAATTTTCCAGCTAGAAAACTGCCCAGTATAGGCCTAGAATTCCATATCCATCATTTCGGCATAAAGTTTTGAAATATTTTTGATAACTCATTGGAGGCGAAAGTTGACGTGAATGGATATGTCTTTATCCCCCTTGGTGTGAATATTCATACATTTCTTCGCAGAAATAGTAACGTGTTAGATTATATTGTGCTTTGCCATACCCCAGAGGGTGTTGTGTACTGCTGTATTATTACTGATCTAAAACCCAAAGAAATCTGAATTCTAAAACACTGGTCCAAAGACTTTTTGTACCTATAATATAATGGCTGTTTTTTCATATATTGAATGATGCACTGTGTATTTTGGTACCTGATCACTATATGTGTATAAAAAGAGGATGATAATAGTTCCCCCCATTTATCCTTTGGAGGCTATGAAAATAAGGTTAGGATGTAGAGCATTCAGAATAGGATTGCCTGAAAATAACATGTTATAAGTATAGTATTATTACTATTTTTTCCCAATTATTTTTATCAGTTGGAGGCTATTTACTTTACAATATTGCCATACATTGACATGAATCAGCCATGGATTTACATGTGTTCCCCATCCTGAACCCCCCTCTCACCTCCCTCCCCATCCCATCCCTCTGGGTCATCCCAGTGCACCAGCCCTGAGCACTTGTCTCATGCATCCAACCTAGACTGGCGATCTGTTTCACACTTGATAATATACATGTTTTGATGCTGTTCTCTCAGATCATCCCACTCTTGCCTTTTCCCATAGAGTCCAAAAGTCTGTTCTATACATCTATGTCTCTTTTTCTGTCTTGAATATAGGGTTATTATTACCATCTTTCTAAATTCCATATATATGCGTTAGTATACTGTATTGGTGTTTTTCTTTCTGGCTTACTTCACTCTGTATAATGGGCTCCAGTTTCATCCACCTCATTAGAACTGATTCAAATGAATTCTCTTTAATGGCTGAGTAATATTCCATTGTGTATATGTACCACAGCTTTCTTATCCATTCGTCTGCTGATGGGCATCTAGGTTGCTTCTATGTCCTGGCTATTATAAACAGTGCTGCGATGAGCACTGGGGTACACGTGTCTCTTTCAGATCTGTTTTCCTTGGCGTGTATGCCCAGGAGTGGGATTGCTGGGTCATATGGCAGTTCTATTTCCAGTTTTTTAAGGAATCTCCACACTGTTCTCCATAGTGGCTGTACTAGTTTGCATTCCCACCAACAGTGTAAGAGGGTTCCCTTTTCTCCACACCCTCTCCAGCATTTCTTGCTTGTAGACTTTTGGATAGCAGCCATCCTGACTGGCGTGTAATGGTACCTCATTGTGGTTTTGATTTGCATTTCTCTAATAATGAGTGATGTTGAGCATCTTTTCATGTGTTTGTTAGCCATCTGTATGTCTTCTTTGGAGAAATGTCTGTTTAGATCTTTGGCCCATTTTTTGATTGGGTCATTTATTTTTCTGGAATTGAGCTGCAGGAGTTGCTTGTATATTTTTGAGATTAATCCTTTGTCTGTTTCTTCATTTGCTATTATTTTCTCCCATTCTGAAGGCTGTCTTTTTCACCTTGCTTATAGTTTCCTTTGTTGTGCAAAAGCTTTTAAGTTTAATTAGATCCCATTTGTTTATTTTTGCTTTTATTTCCAATATTCTGGGAGGTGGGTCATAGAGGATCTTGCTGTGATTTATGTCAGAGAGTGTTTTGCCTATGTTCTCCTCTAGGAGTTTTATAGTTTCTGGCCTTACATTTAGATCTTTAATCCATTTTGAGTTTATTTTTGTGTATGGTGTTAGAAAGTGTTCTAGTTTCATTCTTTTACAAGTGGTTGACCAGTTTTCCCAGCACCACTTGTTAAAGAGGTTGTCTTTTTTCCATTGTATATTCTTGCCCCCTTTGCCGAAGATAAGGTGTCCATAGGTTCGTGGATTTATCTCTGGGCTTTCTATTCTGTTCCATTGATCTATATTTCTGTCTTTGTGTCAGTACCATACTGTCTTGATGACTGTGGCTTTGTAGTAGAGCCTGAAGTCAGTCAGGTTTATTCCTCCAGTTCCATTCTTCTTTCTCAAGATTGCTTAGGCTATTTGAGGTTTTTTGTATTTCCATACCAATTGTGAGATTATTTGTTCTAGTTCTGTGAAGAATACCGTTGGTAGCTTGATAGGGATTGCATTGAATCTATAGATTGCTTTAGGTAGTATACTCATTTTCACAATATTGATTCTTCCAATCCATGAACACAGTATATTTCTCCATCTATTTGTGTCCTCTTTGATTTCTTTCATCAGTGTTTTATAGTTTTCTATGTATAGGTCTTTTGTTTCTTTAGGTAGATATACTCCTAAGTATTTTATTCTTATTGTTGCAATGGTGAATGGTATTGTTTCCTTAATTTCTCTTTCTGTTTTCTCATTGTTAGTGTATAGGAATGCAAGCGATTTCTGTGTGTTGATTTTATATCCTGCAACTTTACTGTATTCATTGATTAGCTCTAGTAATTTTCTGGTAGAGTCTTTACGGTTTTCTATGTAGAGGGTCATGTCATCTGCAAACAGTGAGAGTTTCACTTCTTCTTTTCCTATCTAGATTCCTTTTATTTCTTTTTCTGCTCTGATTGCTGTGGCCAAAACTTCCAAAACTATGTTGAATAGTAGTGGTGAGAGTGGGCACCCTTGTCTTGTTCCTGATTTTAGGGGAAATGCTTTCAATTTTTCACCATTGAGGGTAATGCTTGCTGTGGGTTTGTCATATATAGCTTTTATTATGTTGAGGAATATGCCTGCTTCTATGCCTGCTTTCTGGAGAGTTTTTTTTTAATCATAAATGGATGTTGAATTTTGTCAAAGGCTTTCTCTGCATCTATTGAGATAATCATATGGTTTTTATCTTTCAATTTGTTAATGTGGTGTATTACATTGATTGATTTGCGGATATTAAAGAATCCTTGCATTGCTGGGATAAAGCCCACTTGGTCATGATGTATGATCTTTTTAATATGTTGTTGGATTTTGTTTGCTAGAATTTTGTTAAGGATTTTTGCATCTATGTTCATCAGTGATATTGGCCTGAAGTTTTCTTTTTTTGTGGCATCTTTGTCTGGTTTTGGAATTAGGGTGCTGGTGGCCTCATAGAATGAGTTTGGGAGTTTACCTTCATCTGCAATTTTCTGGAAGAGTTTGAGTAAGATAGGTGTTAGCTCTTCTCTAAATTTTTGGTAGAATTCAGCTGTGAAGCCATCTGGTCCTGGGCTTTTATTTGCTGGGAGATTTCTGATTACAGTTTCGATTTCCGTGCTTGTGATGGGTCTGTTAAGATCTTCTATTTCTTTCAGGTTCAGTTTTGGAAAGTTATACTTTTCTAAGAATTTGTCCATTTCTTCCAAGTTGTCCATTTTATTGGCATAGAGCTGCTGGTAGTAGTCTCTTATGATCCTTTGTATTTCAGTGTTGTCTGTTGTGATCTCTCCATTTTCATTTCTAATTTTGTTGATTTGGTTCTTCTCCCTTTGTTAGCCAGACTCATTAAGAAACAGTTTGTCAATTTTGTTTATCTTTTCAAAAAACCAGCTCTTAGCTTTGTTGATTTTTGCTATGGTCTCTTTTGTTTCTTTTGCATTTATTTATGCCCTAATTTTTAAGATTTCTTTCTTCTGCTAAGTCTGGGGCTCTTCATTTCTTCCTTCTCTAGTTGCTTTAGGTGTAGAGTTAGGTTACTTATTTGACTTTTTTCTTGTTTCTTGAGGTAAGCCTGTAATGCTATGAACCTTCCCCTTAGCACTGCTTTTACAGTGTCCCATAGGTTTTGGGTTGTTGTGTTTTCATTTTCATTCATTTCTATGCATATTTTGATTTCTTTTATGATTTGTTGGTTATTCAGAAGCATGTTATTTAGCCTCCATATGTTTGAATTTTTAATAGTTTTTTTCCTGTAATTGAGATCTAATCTTACTGCATTGTGGTCAGAAAAGATGACTGGAATGATTTCAATTTCTTTGAATTTACCAAGGCTAGACTTATGGCCCAGGATGTGATCTATTCTGGAGAAGGTTCCGTGTGCACTTGAGAAAAAGGTGAAATTGATTGTTTTGGGGTGAAATGTCCTATAGATATCAATTAGGTCTAGCTGGTCCATTGTGTCATTTAAAGTTTATGTTTCCTTGTTAATTTTCTGTTTAGTTTATCTATCCATAGGTGTGAGTGGGGTATTAAAGTCTCCTACTATTGTTGTGTTATTGTTAATTTCCCCTTTCATACTCACTAGCATTTGCCTTACATATTGTGGTGCTCCTATGTTGGGTGCATATATATTTATAATTGTTATATCTTCTTCTTGGATTGATCCTTTGATCATTATGTAGTGTCCTTCCTTGTCTCTTTTTACAGCCTTTATTTTAAAGTCTATTTTATAATAATCTGATATGAGTATGGGACTCCTGCTTTCTTTTGGTCTCCGTTTGCATGAAATATTTTTTCCAGCCCTTCACTTTCAGTCTGTATGTGTCCCTTGTTTTGAGGTGGGTCTCTTGTAGACAGCATATATAGGGGTCTTGTTTTTGTATCCATTCAGCCAGTCTTTGTCTTTTGGTTGGGGCATTCAACCCATTTACATTTAAGGTAATTATTGATAGGTATGGTCCCGTTGCCATTTACTTTGTTGTTTTGGGTTCATGTTTATACAGCCTTTCTGTGTTTCCTGTCTAGAGAAGATCCTTTAGCATTTGTTGAAGAGCTGATTTGGTGGTGCTGAATTCTCTCAGCTTTTGCTTGTCTGTAAAGCTTGAATTCTCCTTAATATCTGAATGAGATCCTTGCTGGGTACAGTAATCTGGGTTGTAGGTTATTCTCTTTCATTACTTTAAGTATGTCCTGCCATTCCCTTCTGGCCTGAAGAGTTTCTTTTGATAGATCAGCTGTTATCCTTATGGGAATTCCTATGTGTGTTATTTGTTGTTTTTCCCTTGCTGCTTTTAATATTTGTTCTTTGTGTTTGATCTTTGTTAATTTGATTAATATGTGTCTTGGGGTGTTTCACCTTGGGTTTATCCTGTTTGGGACTCTCTGGGTTTCTTGGACTTGTGTAACTATTTCCTTCCCCATTTTAGGGAAGTTTTCAGCTATTATCTCCTCGAGTATTTTCTCATGGCCTTTCCTTTTGTCTTCTTCTTCTGGGACTCCTATGGTTCGAATGTTGGGGCATTCCACATTGTCCCAGAGGTCCCTGAGGTTGTCCTCATTTCTTTTGATTCTTTTTTCTTTTTTTCTTTCTGCTTCATTTATTTCCACCATTTTATCTTCTACCTCACTTATCCTATCTTCTGCCTCTGTTGCTCTACTGTTGGTTCCCTCCAGAGTGTTTTTGATCTCATTTATTGCATTATTCATTTTTAATTGACTTTTTTTTATTTCTTCTAGGTCCTTGTTAAACATTTCTTGCATCTTCTCAACCCTTGTCTCTAGGCTATTTATCTGTAACTCCGTTTTGTTTTCAAGATTTTGGATTGTTTTTATTATCATTATTCTAAATTCTTTTTCGGGTAGATTCCCTATCTCCTCCTCTTTTGTTTGGCTTGGTGGGCATTTTTCATGTTCCTTTACCTGCTGGGTATTTCTCTGCCTTTTCATCTTTTTAGATTGCTGTGTTTGGAGTGGCCTTTCTGTATTCTGGTGGTCTGTGGTTCCTTTTTATTGTGGAGGTTTCTCCCAGTGAGTGGGGTTGGACAGTTGGCTTGTCAAGGTTTCCTGGTTAGGGAAGCTTGCGTCAGTGTTCTGGTGCGTGGAATTGGATTTCTTCTCCCTGGAGTGCAATGGACTGTCCAGTAATGAGTTTTGAGATGGGTCTATGTGTTAGGTGTGACTTTGGGCAGCCTGTATGTTGACGCTCAGGGCTATGTTCCTGCATTGCTGGAGAATTTGCGTGGTATGTCTTGCTCTGGAACTTATTGGCTCTTGGGTGGTGGTTGGTTTCAGTCTAGGTATGGAGGCTTTTGGATGATCTCTTATTGCTTAATGTTCCCTGTAGTCAGGAGTTTTCTGGTGTTCTCAGGTTTTGGGCTTAAGTCTCCTGCCTCTGGATTTCAGTCTTATTCTTCCAGCAGCCTCAAGACTTCTCTAGCTATACAGCACTGATAATAAAACTTCTAGGTTAATGGTGAAAAGATTCTCCACCGTAAGGGACACCCAGAGAGGTTCACAGAGTTACATGAAGAAGAGGAGAGGGAGGAGGGAGATAGAGATGAGCAGGAGGAGAAAAAGGGGGACTTAAGAGGAGAGAGACAGATCTACACAGTACTCTGTTCCCTAAGTGTTCTCTGTAGCCCAGAACACCCACAGAGATTCACAGAATTGGATTGAGAAGAGAAGGGGGAGGGAGGAAATAGAGGTGATCTGGGGGAGAAGAAGAAGAGTCAAAAGGGGGAGAGAGTAATCATCACACTCATGAGTAAAAATGGGTACTGAATATTGGATTATTAAATGTCCAAAATTGATATCAAATACTGAAAAACAAAGATTAAAAATCTAGAGTAGAGGTTAGACTCAAAAATACAATATTAAAAACAAAAACAAAAAATTTAAGAAATATATATGGAGTTTGCTTTAAAAATAGGGTTTTTTTTTGCAAGGTTATAGTGAAATGAAAAGGAAGGAGTAATAGAGGATTTTAAAAGAAAATAAAAGAAAAAAAAGAAAAATTTTTTAATTAAAAAAATAGTAAAAATATATGAAAATGAAAATTAAGGAGTAATAGAGGAGTAATAGAGGACTTTAAAAGACAATAAAATGAAAAGGAGTAATAGAGGAGTAATAGGGAATTTTAAAAGAAAATAAAAGAAAAAATAAAAAAAAGAAAAAAAATTTTTTTTTTTAATTAAAAGTAAAAATATATCTAGGAATTTCTCTGGAGCTGTTGCGGGCAGTGTGGGTTCAGTTCAGTTTCAGATATAGCTCCTTGTTCCAGCTTACACTTCTCGATATCTATAGGCCCCTTCCTGTGTAATCGGTGTTAACTACAGGGATTTTAATCTGTTGCCCTTCTAAAGCGGTTCCCTTTGCTTATTTGACTTCTGTTTGCCGGTCTCTTCAGTGTCTAATTTCCGCCCTGACACAGGTGGGCGGAGGTGGCCTCTTGTTTAGGTTCGCTTGTTCAGTCCTGCTGCGGGGAGGGAGGGGCCCTGCAGACAGATGTCACTGGCATGTGTGGGGAGCACTCACAGTGTTCCGGCCACCCTGGGTTTGCCCCCGCTCACAGGTGTGTGCTTTCCCTGTCTACACTGCTCAGGCTCCAGGCTGCTCTCCAGGGAGCGGGCCCTGTGTTGTGTGGACTTCCTAGGCCTAAGCCGCTCAGATTCAGGTTTTCAGGTATTCCACAAAAGCGCAGACTTGGTTGGGCCTGCGTTTTGTGCCTTCCCCGGCCCCGAGCAGCTCAGGCAGCCAGGAGCTTGATGGGCGCACTCTCCCTGGGTGCATTGTGCCTTATCCCCTCCGTGGTCCCAGCCTCAGTTTCCCTGCGTGCCAGTCCGGTGCGCCTTGTGTCTGTTCTTGGGAGCTGGCCTCTAGCCGCGACTCTCCCGGCAGATGTCGACCATCCAGAATCTCAGGAAGTCTTTGGTTAGAGACTGGGAGCCTGTTTGCAGTTTGGTAGGAGATGCCCTCTCAGGGGCCGAGTTTGCCCCTTTCCCCTCCCCGCTGTCTCCTGCCTCAGGCAGGGGATGGGCTGATCTGCCGCTGGCTAGCTCTTCTCTGGAATTGCTCAGTCCTTCCTTTGTTCTGTGAATGGGCTGGCAGTGTGTTTGGTTAGCGCTTTTCGCTGGTTAATTTTCTCTCTCTCTCTTGCTATCCCACAGTTAAAGTTGCTATCTCACGTTAGCTCCCTCCGATGGCCCTCAGGGCATTCGGGCCTGGTCCTTACCCTAAGCAATGCCGCCCGCTCCTCTCCGTTCAGCCCCCACTTGCTGGTGGTGGATGCGAGCATCTGGGGTACTTTTCTGCTGGGAGTTGCTTTTAGGCATCTAATATGTGGGTTTTATTTATTTTTCCTCCTAGTTAGGTTGCCCTCCAAGATTCAAAAACTTCCCCCAGAGCCGCCCGTGAGAGGGTTTGCTGGTGTTTGGAAACTTTCTCTATTAAGACTCCCTTCCCGGGACGGGTCTCCATCCCTAACTCTTTTGTCTCTCTTTTTCTCTTTTATATTTTATCCTACCTCCTTTCGAAGACAATGGGCTGCTTTTCTGGGCACCTGATGTCCTCTGCTAGTGATCAGAAGTTGTTTTGTGGAGTTTGCTCAGCATTCAGATGTTCTTTCGATGAATTTGTAGGGGAGAAAGTGGTCTCCCCATCCTATTCCTCCGCCATCTTAGCTCCTCCCTCAAGTATAGTATTATTATTCAGTACATGTTTAACATTTCTTCTGAAAATGGGAAGAATAATGTTGAAATGTATAGCTGAAATATTATAGATGTTTAACAAAGAGATGTCTTCCAGAGGCAAGTGACATATTTCAAGATATTTTCACTTCATCTAGTCTGATTAGTGCATTATAATGCTATTTTGAATTATTTGAAATGAAGTAATGTATCATAAAACAGAATCAGGCCTATTTTAAGGTCCACATTTATGAACTCTTTGAATTTTCTTTTAGGCATATATATTGAAGTTACTTGTAAATGATGATGATTTCATTTTAGCTCATGCTACCATCCTAGTTCAAGTGATCTAGGTTGCTTATATTGTAAGCCACACACCAAACATCACACCAAAAGGTAGTGTGGTTTAAAAATGTATTTATAAAAACAACTCACCTGGTTGGAAAAAAAAACAAACTGCAGAAAAACATGTTAAAAAAAAAGTCTTCCTTCCCTAATCTACTCCAAGATAACTGTTACTAAAATTTTTGTGTGTATATTTTTAACCCTCAAAATCTTTATTCATGTTAGCTTATATGTCTTTAAAAAAAATGATACAAATAAGCTTGTATATTCTCTATAACGACCTTTGGGCTTCTCTGGTGGCTCAGTGGGAAGAATCTGCCTGCTGTGTCTGGGTCGGGAAGATCTCATGTAGAAGGAAATGGCAACCCATTCCAGTATTCTTGCCTGGGAAATCCCATGGACAGAGGCTCCTGGCAAGCTACAGTCCGTGGGGTTGCAAAAGAGTCAGTCGGACATGACTTAGTGGCCAAACAACACTGACCATTACTTTTTCACATATGTTTTAGAAATCTTTCTATAAATGCACATATAGATCTTGTAGTCACTGTGCAGTATTCAACATGTATCATAACTTTCATGAATGGTCCTTGATGGACCTTTAGGTTGTTTGTTTTTTTTTATTACACATGATCATGCACCAAATATCTTTGTGTGTAGTTTGACATATTTTTTTGCAAGAAAATCCAAAAGGCAGATTCTTACCATGAAAATACTGGATATGTACGTCTAAACATACTGATAGTGTTGAATTCCCAAACAGGTCTCACCAGTCTATTTACTTTGCTCATGAATGTATTTATCTCCTCTCATGCTGCTGCTAGGTATTATTTATGCAGGTATGTTTTACTTTTTCATTGAAATAATTCATATTTTGTTAATGTCAACTTGAAAAAACTTATGTGTGAGCCAGGCCATTTCTTCATGTTCCAGACAGTGGTTGGTACTCATGTAGGTTCTTAGCTCCCATGTCTTTGAACTACCTTCATGAGGCACTCTAATGACATTGGAGAGAAACAGATTCTCTCTCCTCTCTTCATTGTGAGCTCCTAGTTCATATACTTGTAAAATTAAATGGCTCTATTGAAACATAATTTACATGCCATATAATTCACTCATTCAAAGTGTAAAATTCAATAGCTTTTAGTATAGTCAGAGTTGTACAACCAACCAACAGTCAATTTTAGAACATTCTCATCACCCTTAGAAGAAACCTCACACTCCTTAGCTGTAATCCCTCCATCCTTAGAGTCCTGGGCGGACAGTGGGGTGGTGGTGGTGGTCTCACCTAAGTAGCAGTTAGATTATTTACTAATTTACTTTCTGTCTCTATAGATTTGCCTGTTCTGGACATCTAATATAAACAGAATCATACAGTATGTGATCCTTCTGTGTCTGGCTTCTTTCATTTAGCATCATATTTTCAAGGTTCATGTAGCTTGTGTCAGTGCTTCATTCTTTTCGATAGCTGAATAGTATTCCATTGTATGGATATGGCACATTTTATTCATCCACTTATCAGCTGATGGACAAATACTTGGAAGGTTTTACGTTTTAGGGTTATGAATAACGCTGCCGTTCGACTGTTTGTGTGGCTGTGTTTGCTTTCCTCTTGGGTGTATACCTAGGAACAGAATTTCTGCATCATGTGATGACTGAGGAACTGCCAGGCTGTTTTCAAAGTGGTTGCATCGTTTTATATTCCCACCAACAGTGTGAGGTGCTAACTTCCCCAAATCTGTGCTGGTAATTGTCATTTTCCACTTAAAAAAACAAACTATAGCCACGCTAGAAGCAGAAGTGGTGTCTCACTGTGGTTTTGACTTGTGTTTCCCTGACTGCTAGTGAGGTTGAGTCTCTATTCATGTGCTTACTGGTCATTTACACGTCTTTAGAGAAATGTGTATTTGGATTCTTCGTACATTTTAAATTATTTATTTTTCAGTTGTAACAATTCTTAACTAGTATATGATTTCCAAGTATTTTCCCCCCTTCCTTGAGTTTCTTTTCACTTTTTGATGGTGTTCTTTGAAGCACAGAAGTTTTAAGTTTTGATGTCCAATTTATCTTTTTTTTTTGTTTCTTGTACTTTTGGTGTGATATCTCAACATACATTTTTAGACGGTGAATTTCAAGAAACATGTTGCACCGGTATCCAAAGGGAAGGTGTTTCACTAAGGAAATTCACCGTCACTTGTTGTTACTTACTTTATAGGTACTAAAAAAATCTTTTTTAGTTTGAGAATGTAGCTTTCTTGTGCTTTATTTTGATTAGCAGTAAGCCTCTTTTTTTAAAAAAGCTAAGATGGTGATTAATTTATTGCAGATTAAAAACCACTTTATCCAAACTTATCTTTAAAGTTAATACCTCTGACATTTTTGAGTAACACTAGTTGACACTGAAGTTGTTTGAGCTTTTTAAACCGATTTATTTTTGGTCATCTGCAGGAAGTTAAAATTTCTTTTCTTTATTGTAGTTTTAAATCTCTTTTTTCTGGATAATTAATGTACAGGGCATGGCTTACTGATAAGTATGACTAAGTTGTACAAATTACTCCTAGCAGGGTTCCATCCTTTAATGTCAGTGCTGTAAATTGTTCTCACAGTCTTCCTGTTACTCTGGCATTTTATCTTGTGTAGATACAAATTTTTTGTTTTGTGGGCGAAAGGGATATGGTTCAGTAGGATTCAGGAACTTAAAAATTGCCTTCCTTCACATTTCTAATATGTATTAATAATAACTCTTTCAAATTTCAAAGTGAAGTCAGAGTAATTATAAAGGAATGATAATGGAATCTGTTATCTATTTGGAAAAACAAATTTACCATTTGTTTTAGAAATAATATATTTCTAGACCCTAGAAAGACTCTGCATTTCATAATTAAAGTTAGTAGAAGCTGAAACAGTTTCTAGGAATGTCATATTATGCTGTAGGGACAACAAAACTTTTAAAGAATCTGACATTTATTTATTTGTTTATTATGACAGTTATTTCTAAATAACTCCCCCTCCCCTAAATAGATAAATATTTTTGGTAAATCTATGGAGTTTTTTTTTTTTTTAAATGATTCTCATATCATTGAACCCACTCCAGTGTTCTTGCCTGGAGAATCCCAGGGACGGGGTAGCCTTGTGGGCTGCCGTCTATGGGGTCATGCAGAGTTGGACACGACTAAAGCGACTTAGCAGCAGTAGCAGCATATCATTGAAGGTACCTAAATAATATTAGCATTTTAAATTAAATCTTATCACTCTGACATTACCACTGATTAGGACTGAAGGCTAAATTGAGCCTGGGGATTAGGCTTCACTGTCCAGAAAAGGCTATTCTGTTTCTCCTTGTCAGTATGTCATACTCTTTTATAAGGGCATTGCCAAGATAGGAAGAGGCTGCTCCTTTGGGCAGGGTATTTGGTTATGTCATTCTCACAGGTGGGAGCTCTGTGAATGAGTTCAGACCTCTTAAGAAATTGGGAGCTCTGGATCTGTTGCTCTGAGGGTGCGATTCCTAATGAAGGTCAAAATGCACAGAGCCCATGGGGCCAGTTCCTGGCAAAATCCTGATGCTCAGAAACCACTTGTGGGATATCTGGGATCTTTTACTTTTAAAACCTCTCCTGTCATGCAAATCCCTACCACCAAGATAAGCTCACTTTATCTGCTCTTGTGGCCACATTGCTGAGCACTTTGGAGTTAGTCAGAACAACTTTGAAGAGTGTTTGTATTGGTCAGGATTCAGTTGTAGAGAATAGAATCTAATTCTTACTACTTCAAACAGGAAGAGGTTTATTACAGGGAATTAAATGTGTTTCTGCCTTATCAGTAAGAAGACTGGAATAGCTCTGAGTGAGTCAGTCTACAGTGTTCCCCTAGGTGTGTGTTCCTACTAGACCTGGCTCCTCAAAACTGCTCTCCTGTCCTTTCACTTGTCCTTGTTGGGTGATTCTTCTGTTCCTTAAAGTGTCAATTCCTGCTCTACTTCACTCTGGTCCCTTTTAATCTTAGCAGCTACTACAGTCCAAGCGTGAAAGAAGTTGTGGTGTGAACTTAATAATTCTTCTGTCTTCTTTCCTGTCCCTTTCAAATGACTGCGAGGAGCTTGCAGCACTCAAAGAATGTAGGAAAAAGGAGGCATGAGTCAGCAAAGTTCCTAGGAGCCCAGAGATTCTTAGAATTGGAGTCCAGAAAGTGAGAAGAGTAAGCATGAGGAGGGAAATAAAAACATTGTTGAGACTCCAGAATCAGCCTCTCGGAAGCATTTGAGACCATCAGGGTCCTCTTTACTTCTTGAAAACCTTTCTTCAGAGTCTAGGACATTTCCGTCTCTTATCTCACTGACTGAAGCCATTTCTCTTTCCTTTGTTGAATCCTCTCCTGGCTTCAGGGCTCAGTCCTTTTTTTCTTCTCTTTTTGTGGGTAATCAATGGAAAACAACAGAAACAGTGAGAGATTTTATTTTTTGGGGCTCCAAAATCACTGCAGATGGTGACTGCAGCCATGAAATTAAAAGACGCTTGCTCCTTGGAAGAAAAGCTATGACCAACCTAGACAGCATATTAAAAACCAGAGACATTACTTTGCTGACAAAGGTCCATCTAGTTAAGGCTATGGTTTTTCCAGTGGTCATGTATGGATGTGAGAGTTGGACTATACAGAAAGCTGAGTGCCGAAGAATGTATGCTTTTGAACTGTGGTGTTGGAGAAGACTCTTGAGGGTCCCTTGGACTGCAAGGAGATCCAACCAGTCCATCCTAAAGATCAGTCCTGAATATGCGTTGGAAAGACTGATGCTGAAGCTGAAACTGCAATACTTTGGCCACCTGATGCTCATTGGAACTGACTCATTGGAAAAGACCCTGATGCTGAGAAAGACTGAAGGTGGGAGGAGAAGGGGATGACAGAGGATGAGATGGTTGGATGGCATCACCAACTCAATGGACATGAGTTTGAGTAAGCTCTGGGAATTGGTGATGGACAGGGAAGCCTGGCGTGCTGCAGCCCATGGGGTCCCAAAGAGTCAGACACAACTGAATGACTGAACTGAACTGACTGTGGGTAATCACCTGCCTAATTTATCTCTAGCCTTAATCTTCCCCAGAGGCCTACACTGATTCCTCTTAGATATCTCAGATCAGTCCAAAACCAAACTTTTTTTTTTCCTTCTCCCAATTCTGCCCTTTACCCAGTGTCCTCTATCTTAGTCAATGACGTAATTTATCCAGTAACTCAGGCCCAGAACCTTGGCATTATCCTTGGTCTTCTCTTTCTCATTCTACATGCAGTCCATTAACCACTTGGACTTGAAACTTTCAAAACACACAGTACCGAATTATATAGTTACCATGCCATACATTACAACTCCAGGACTTTTGACTGGAAGTTTTGAATCTTTTGATCACCCTTGTGCTTTCGTCTGCCCCCTAGTCTATTGTTTACTAAAGAAACGAAACAATTTCTCTCCAGATACTGAAGTCTGTGGTGAAATTCTTTGTTTGCTGCTCCCTGCAAGACTGTCTTCTCATTCTGTTCATTTGTTCACACTGTTGCTTCTGATCTTTTTGTTATCTCCATCATCTGAGTTAGCCTGTTTTCTTTAAGTTGTAGTTCTCCTTACAGACTCACTCTTTCAAAGAGTTCCTCTCCATTTGCACCAACCAAAACTGATTTTTAATGTTCTTGCTTTTCCTATATTAATAGCTGTTTTGTACTACTCTGATAATATTTGAAGTAAGTCTTGTGATATTCTGTAGTATATGGAGCTTTATAGGTTAAAGAGCGTATTTAATGTGACATTGGTAGTGCTTGTTTTGTCTTTTTTTTTCCCATTTATTTTTATTAGTTGGAGGCTAATTACTTTACAACATTGTAGTGGTTTTTGCCATACATTGACATGAATCAGCCATGGATTTACATGTGTTCCCCATCCCAACGCCCCCTCTCACCTCCCTCTCCATCCCATCCCTCTGGGTCTTCCCAGTGCACCAGCCCTGAGCACTTGTCTCATGCATCCAACCTGGGCTGGTGATCTGTTTCACCCTTGATAGTTGTTTTGTCTTGAGTAAAGAGTCCGCCTGCTATGCAGGAGACCCTGGTTTGATACCTGGGTTGGAAAGATCCCCTGGAGGAGGGCATGGCAACCCACTTCAGTATTCTTGCCTGGAGAATCCCCATGGACAGAGGAACCTGGTGGGCTACAGTCCATAGGGTCGCAAAGAATCGGACATGGACACGACTGAGCGACTAAACAGCAACAAACATGCAATATATACAGTGAACTTTAAATTGCTGGAGACTTGTGAATACTGATATGCTGTTACTGTGAAGACAGTGACAAGGACTGCTGCTGGAAGACAGACTGTGATAGGTTAGAACGCCTAAATGAGGAAGTTGTGGGAGAGAGTGGGGAGGTCGTGGTGCCGGTCGGATAGCTGGTGACTCTCCCTAAAGCCGCTGCTCTCCTGCTCTCGCTGCTGAGCGGGCCTGCTGAAACAGGAGCAAGTTAGCTTTTCCTTTCGTCTGTTCTCTAATGACTGCGGTCAAGTGTAGCCAGGATACTCTGTCCAAGGTGGTTTTCTGTCCAAAGGACCTGGATATTTACAACCTCCCTTTAGTTTCATTTCTGCCAAATTCTTGAGGGCCCAGGGCCCATCACTAGAGCAGTATTTCCCTATAGCTTGTTTTTTAATTGTATTCTGAATTTGGTTTATATTCCTAAATGGCTTTATATGTTTTTTCTCCCCATGCCCTCAGAGGTAGTTAATGTGCTTCTGAACCACTCGGGTACCATTTTAGTAAATTAAGAATTTAGTTCACTGAATGATACCCCTGTGGCCTGAAAGAGTTAATACAAGTTTCTTAAGTGCCTTATTAATTCCCAGGGAATAATTTATGCATTAGAGTGTAGCTTAGTATCTAGCCAGTTACACACACACACTATGGAATTTTTTTGCCCCCATTTTGGAAAGTAAAATTGAGCCCTTGAAAGCAAATGGAGATTGAGCTTAAATCTAGGACTCCTGCTTCATAAATACTTAAACATGTGTAATGTTTCAGTGAGAGAAGGAGTGTGTTATAATAATAAGGATGAAGCAGGTTCATATCCCAGCTCAGCACTGTACTTCTGTGAGACTGTGGTATGTTAACCTCTCCACATTTTTCTCATCTTTAAAGTTGAGGATCATGCTTATGTTAGAGACAGCACAGGACAATTGTTAAGAACTTAGGTTTTTGTAAAAATTTATTTTTAATTGGAGAAAAGTTGCTTTACAATGTTGTGTTGGTTTCTACCATACAACAATGCAAACTAGCCATAATTATACATATATCAACTCCCTCTTGATTGTCCCCCTGCCCCCACTTCATCCCATCCATCTCGGCCATCGCAGAGGGCCAGGCTGCACTCCCTGTGTTACGTGGCAACCTCTCACCGGCTGTCTGTTTTACAATGGTAGTGGGCATGTGCCAGTGTTACTTTCTCTGTTCGTCCCACTCTCTCCTTCCCCTATTGTGTCCACAGTCTGTTCTCTATGTCTGCATCTCCATTCCTTCCCTGCAAGTAGTTTCATCAGTGCCATTTTTCTAGATTCCATATATATGCATTAATATATTATGTTTGTTTTCCCCTTTCTGACTTCATTCGATATAACAGGCTCTAGTTCATCCACCTCACTAGGACTGACTCCAATTCATTCTTTTTTACGGCTGAGTAGTATTCCCTATTGTATATATGTACCACATCTTCCTTATCCATTCATCTGTCAGTGGACATGACAGGTTGCTCCCATGTCCTAGCTGTTGTAAATGGTGCTGTTATGAACATTGGGGTACATGTGTCTTTTTCAGTTATGGTTTTCTCAGGGTATGTGCCCAGTAGTGGGATTGCTGGGTCATATGGTAATTTTATTCCTGGTTTTTAAAGGAATCTCTGTACTGTTCTCCGCAGTGGCTGTATCAATCTACATTCCTACCAACAATGCAAGAGAGTTCCCTTTTCTCCACGTCCTCTCCAGCATTTCAGAACTTAGGTTTTACTATATAATTCGGGTGCACTGAGTTTGGTTCCTGGCTTCTCTACGTTAACTGTGTGACCTTAAGCAAATTAATCTCCAACTCAGCCTTTTTCACTTGTAAACTGGAATACTACTAGTACCTAACTCATAAGGTTGTTTTGAAGATGAACACCTTGGTAAATGTGAGCTGCTATGTCTATCATTCACCATTATGACTTTTGGTGAGTGATAAAAAGCGCTCTGCCCGGGACATGGCAGCAAGCCCTGAGTAGAGGACAGCTTTGCCTTTAGCATCACTAGCAGCAGAAGGTTCATCTGCAGTGCTCCACTTTTAGGGTGCAGATGGAGTCGGCCCCTCACAGAGCAGAACATTTTGATGCTCTGCCCCTTGTTTCTCCCACTGCTCGCCTCTGTCCTGTCTGCGGAATGCACTCCCTACAGGTTTGTACACGTCCCTGTAGAATTGTGGCTGGCTTGCTTCTCCCCTCCCTTTTGCCCCCTAGGCAGAAGTAACTTGAAAGTGAGCTTTAGTTTTGGCATTTTCTTCATTTCCTTTCTGTATCTTGCGCCTTCGCTACTTTTGCTGCCTCTTTCCTCAGTCTTCAGCTGCCATGTGGTTGCAGTTAGAAGAAAAAGATCCTCTGTGTAGCTGTGTGACGTGGACTTCACGAGTCCTGTGGTTCTGTGATAAGATGGGTCTCACTTAAGGGGAAAGTCACTCTCGGACTCACTTATCTGAAAAGGAGGCTAGCTTCCGAGACAGGAGAGTGAGTGGCACTGAGGCTGGAGAGCCTCGGGTGGGGGAGGAACTCTGGGTTCCTGTAGGAGGGAACTTCACTTGACTCTTGGACCCAAGTGTGACTGACCAGGATGTCCTGGAAGGCGCTGCACTGGTGGGTGTCTGTGAGGGAGCAGCTGTGTGGAGGCAGCTAGAGGACTAGGAGGTGAGGAATATGGGCACGAGGCCTGTGACGTTTTATCTGCTTTTGGGGACCAGAGTACGTCTGTCTTAGAGAGTTCCCTGTTGGTAGAGTTAAGAATTTACTCCTTGAGCATGGTTAGGCTGCAGATAAAGTAGCAGGAGGAGGATGAAGTTTGACTTTTCTCCTTTACGTCTCATGTTTGTGCCATCTCTTTATGGAGCACAATTATGTGAGTTCATGATGTTGGTGGTATATAGATGAGGCACTCCAATAACAGTAAAGTTAGTTTGAGGGTGTGCGCGTGTGTTAGGTCTCTTCATTCGTGTCCAACTCTTTGTGGTCCTGTGGACCATAGTCCGCTAGGCTCCTCTGTCCATGGGATTCTCCAGGCAAGAATACTGGAGTGGGTTGCCATGCCCTCCTCTGGGGGATCTTCCTGATCCAGGGATCGAATCGGTGTCTCCTGCACTGGCAGGCAGTTTCTTTACCACTAGCGCTGCCTGGGTAGCCCTTGGTTTGAGAACGGTAAACTCTTTTGAGTCAACCAGTATATAATGGATAAAAGGGGTGAGTGAGAGACCCCCCAGCCTGGCCAATAACATGATCTAAAAGTAGTAACAGCAGAGATATGCATATGCCATTCAGCACTGAGCTCAAAGAAGAGCTTATTAGTGCTTGTGTGAGCATTTTCTGTTGAAGAGTGTCTGTTGGAGAGGACAGGCATACTCTGATACTGAAAATGGATAAAACTTTTGAAGTCAGTAAATAACTCTCTAGTGTGATTCTGTATCTGCCCACTGAGCATCTGTTGTTACTCCACTGTAGTTCTTCAGTATGGTACACTTATGGGGACAGGTTACAGTGACGAGAAAAGTTAAGTATTTAGTCATCTTGGATGTTATTTTCTTGTAAATTACCAACATGTCATTTTGCTTAATGTTGTTGATAGACTGTAAGTTTGGACTGAGGTGTCTTTCCTGAGACACTGTAGGACTGTGATAAAGTTTCTGGAGTACAAGACCAAGTCTTACTGTGTACTACTAGCCGTGGCCATTTGTAGCCTTTTCCTAGCGATGTTCCAGCTTTAACTTCTATAGTCACCCAACATGTCATGTTAATTTTGCTGTGTTTTACAATGCAGAACCTTGTATCAGTTTATTCACATCTCACAATCGATCATGTATATGGTAGTTTGCTTGAAACTTAAAAAAAATTAATTATACAATTATAATACTCATTTTTCCCCCATTAAAAGTGAAATAACACTGTTTTTGTTTCTGAGGAATTTGGCTTCAGTGGTTTTTGTTTGGGGCTTAATGTTAAAGAGAATTATGATAGAATAGTAAACACAATTAGTGACAGCTGGTTGCTGCAAGGATCAGTAATATCTGATAAGTAGACATTTATTTTGTGATAACATACTCTAGTGAAACTAGAATTTCATCTAGTTTCACTAGATATAAAACTAGAAGAATAAAACCAAATTTGAAAGCAGCTTAGTTACTGCCTAAACAGCAGTTATTCTGAGAGTCTGTTGCCATCTTTTTAAATGGGTAGCCTTGTACTTCAATGGATTGGTTAATCTTAAAGACCAGATGGTAGTTGTATCAAAATTTCATAAAGATTTTATGTGTTTTGCTATCAGCTAAAAGCATTAGAATTTATTAACTAGGAAAGTTAAACATCACCCCAATCCCATTGAGAAAACAAGCATATAAATAATAAGAATAAAAATTGATGAATCATTTTATTTACCTAATAATTTGCTGTCATTATTCACAAAGAACACGAGGTGGAAACTTAGAAGAAAATGAACCTTAACACCACTGTCTTCTCAGAAGAGGAAAAATAGAGAGGAGGCGGGAAAAACATGCAGAGTAACATCCTTATAAGTCCAAGTGTCAGTGATTACAATACATGTAAATAGACTAGGTCATTCAGTTAATAAAGCTTGTCAGATTAGATTAAAAAAAACCCAGGCTAATGAGATGCCAGGTTTACAAGAAGCATATCTTAAAAATAAGGATACAGAAAGTGAAAGAATGGAAAGTTATATTTCAGGTTCTTCCTAATTGAAAGAAAGCTGGTACATAACTATATTGATGGCAGACAAAATAGAGATTAAGGTCAAAGGCATAGTAGAGGTGAAGAAAAGCTCTGCACAATGGTAGAAGATTCAGGTCATCAAATGTAAAGAACTTAGGTACTCTGTGACATACATGATTACATAAGGAAACATACGGAAACAGAAGGAAAATGGCCAAATCCACAATCCTGTGGGAAGTTAGCCCAACTTTCTGAATAATTGATAGAATTGACAGGTAGAAAATTCAGAAATATATAAAGGATTTGAAGAACATGAAGAACAAATTTAACCTAATAGATGTATATAGAATGTTATATACACTTTTTATATAACCCATTCTTTCTAAGCACATATAGAATTTTATTTGACATTAACTATGAATAGGACTGTAAAGCCAGTCTCAACAAACTTCAGATGATTGAAAATCATGTAGAGTATATTCTTGCAACATCATGGGAAGAAGCAATAATGAAAAGATAACAGGAAAATCTCCATATGTCTAAAAATTAAGAAATATGCTTCCTAGAGAGGTGGAATGGGAGGGGTGGAAGGGATGCTCAGGAGGGAGGGGATATATTTATATATATAGTTATGACTGATTCCCGTTGTATGGCAGAAATCAATACAACATTGTAAAGTAATTATACTCTAATTAAAAAAAATATACTTCCAAATGTTTTCTAGATTAATGAAACTTTATAGAAGCACTGGAAGGACAAAAAACAATCATTTAAAATGTTTTCTAGATTAATAAAGTTTTATTGAAGCACTGAAAGGACAAAAAACAGTCATTTAAAAAACATTAACAAATCCCTGTAGTTGAACCCAGTAACTAAAAATTGTCAGCATTAGGGTATGTTTTTCTTAACGTCCAAATTTTTTGATAATTCTATATTCCAGAGATCTCCAGTATGTTGAAAATTCTCCTTTCCCTGGAGCCCAGTGATCATCTAAACTGAATCGTCTACGTCTCTGATCTAAATGGGGGAAAGGTCACTCCTGCTGGTGGCAGGAGAGTGTTGACCAGGAAGCATGGATTTACCGGAAGCGGGATGTTCCCGTGCAGGCTTCAGCTCACAGCGCTCTGGAGACCCCTGAGTCTGCGGTGCGGCTGTGGGCTGGAGACGCGGAGGGGACTTGAGACTCAGACAGCTGAAGTGGGTTAGTTCTACTTCTGTTTTTAAATGATGGTAGCAGAGACACCTGCAGGCCTTCACCGATGTGTTTGAGATTTAACCACCCCTTCCCATGTCCATTTCTGAGGAAAAGAGGGAAGAGGTGTTTTAGATCATTACTGATAGCTCGTGATCTGGAGACCCTCCTTCTCCCCCCACCCCCACCACCGTTTCCTTTTAAAAGGGTTGCGTAGCATGAAAGGATTCAGGCATTCACAACTTCTGAAGAGGCAATGAGTTCTGGCCCATTTTGAAAGAGTGAGGATCTAAAGAAGTACAGACACCAGGTTGAAGAAATTATTTGTCATATCATGCAGGAATACACTGTATTTGGAATAGCTTGTTGAAGTAGAGAGGGTTTGACTTGACCAGTGCATGGAAGGGCAGGTTAAGTGTCAGGGGGATACATGTGCTTTTCTGGTGATCATAGCCTCATTTGTTTCTTTCTTTTTTTTTTTTTTTAATTTCCACATTATCCCAATTTACAGTTACTGTTCCTAAAGCAGTTTCTTTGTTTCCTGTTATTGTTACCTTTTTTGAGTAGAGGCTGGATATCTGAGTGATGTAGATGATGACATGGAAAATGTCAAGACCGTGATAGTAGATTACGGTTGGCTCTTAAACAACACTGGTTTGAACAGCTCACCTCCACTTGTTTTTTCACTATCCCTAAATACATATGACAGATATTTTTCACTAAATACATACTACACTACTACACAGTCTGCAGTTGGTTAAATCACAAATGTATAACCTCATAGAGGAGAGGGCTGACTGGTCTGTAAATTTAAATGCAAATTTTCCTCTGCTTGGGGTTGGCACCCCTAATTCTTGCATTGTTTAAGGATCAGCTGTGTATCTTCTTTGACTCTTCTTAAAATATTGGATTAATCCTGGATAGATACTTGTACATTTTAATGAATGTCTTTCATTTTGGGGTTATTTTGAGAATTGTTGACATTTAGAATAAAAGTTAATATAAATAAGTACCACATTTGGGTTTATAAAATGTACTGAACATGAGTCCCAATTTTTGAAATAACCATAATTTTAAAAAATTAAAATGCTTATTCAGTTCAGTTCAGTCACTCAGCTGTGTCCGACTCTTTGTGACCCCATGGACTGCAGCACACCAGGCTTCCCTGTCCATCACCAATTCCCGGAGCTCGCTCAAATTCATGTCCATCGAGTCAGTGATGCCATCCAACAATCTCATCCTCTTTCATCCCCTTCTCCTCCCACCTGCAATCTTTCCCAGCATCAGGGTCTTTTCCAGTGAGTCAGTTCTTTGCATCAGGTGTCCAAAGTATTGCAGTTTCAGCTTTAGCATCAGTCCTTCTGTGAATATTCAGGACTGATCTCCTTTAGGATGGACTGGTTGGATCTCCCTGCAGTTCATGGGGCCCTCAAGAGTCTTCTCCAACACCACAGTTCAAAAGATCAATTCTTGGATGCTAAGCTTTATTTATAGTCCAACTCACATCTATACATAACTACTGGAAAAACCATAGCTTTGGCTAGATGGACCTTTGTTAGTAAAGTAATGTCTCTGCTTTTTAATATGCTGTCTAGGTTGTTCATAGCTTTCTTTCCATGGAGCAAGCATCTTTTAATTTCATGGCTGCAGTCACCATCTTCAGTGATTTTGGAGCCCCCCAAAATGACGTCTCTCACTGTTTCCATCATTTCCCCCTCTATTTGCCATGAAGTGATCAAACCAGATGCCATGATCTTAGTTTTCTGAATGTTGAGTTTTAAGCCAACTTTTTCACTCTCCTCTTTCACTTTCATCAAGAGGCTCTTTAGTTCTTCTTCACTTTCTGCCATAGGGTGGTGTCATCTGCATATCCGAGGTTATTGATATTTCTCCCGGCAATCTTGATTCCAACTTGTGCTTCATCCAGCCCGGCATTTCTCATGATGTACTTTGCATTTAAGTTAAGTAAGCAGGATGACAATATATAGCCTTGATGTACTCCTTTCCTGATTTGGAACCGTCTGTTGTTCCATGTCCAGTTCTAACTCTTGCTTCCTGACCTGCATACAGATTTCTCAGGAGACAGGTCAGGTTGTCTGCTATTCCTGTCTCTTTAAGAATTTTCCACAGTTTGTTGTGCAAAATGCATATTGAGAGACGTTAAATTTTACTACTTGGAATTAACAGAATAACTCATTCTCTTTCTGCTCTTTGTAAAATAAAAAAAATATACATAGCCCTAATTAGTTGTACTGTGCTAAGTCCCTTTAGTTGTGTCTGATTGTTTACAAACCTATAGACTGTAGCCCACCAGGCTCCTCTGTCCATGAATCCCAGGCAAGAATACTGGAGTGGGTTGCCATGCCCGCCCCCTCCAGGGGATCTTTCTGACCCACAGATTGAACCTGTGTCTCTTATGTCTTCTGCATTGGCAGGTGGATTCTTTACAACTAAGTGCTATCTGGAAGCCCTTTACGAAGTTTCCGTAATGGTTCACCCAAGAATTGACTGTAGTCCATTTCTAAATGCCCCACGGAGAAGGAAATAGCAGCACACTCCAGTATTCATGCCTGGAGAATCCCCATGGACAGAGGAGCCTGGCAGGCTACAGTCCATGGGGTTGCAAGAGTCGGACACGACTTAGTGACTAAGCCCACACCACCACCAAATGCCCCGTGGGTCTGCCCACTGCCCCTGTGCTGTGCTGTGCTTAGTCGCTCAGTCGTGTCTGACTCTCTTCAACCCCATGGACTGTAACCTGCCAGGCTCCTCTGTCCATGGAAATTCTGCAGGCAAGAATACTGGAGTGGGTTGCCATGCCCTCCTCCAGGGGATCTTCCCAACCCAGTGATTGAAATATTACCACTTTGTCATGAATAGAAACCACGATAACTAGGTTAACATACACAGACTGTGTGATCCATAGTTATGGGGGCCGTGTTGGTCCTTGTTTGGTGACGCACCATTCACTGTGGACTCCATACGAAAGATGAACAGAGGCAGCAGTCTGATGTGCTTGAGCTCATCCTGTGTCAGCCTCCGTGCAGAGTTCCCCAGGGTACCTGTGTAGTCCTCATAATGATCCCATAAAGTTGAAGACAGGGATCCAGCCCACAGCAAGGTTGACCAGTTGCTCAAGTAACACATTTTTGTGATAGAATTAGGTTCTGAATCAACATTTTAGACCACTATCACATTTCGCAAAGGTTCACAGTTTTTTGTTTTTTTTTTTAAGACAAAGGAACCCAGAGCTATGGACAAATGGGGACAGTATGATTTCATTTTAGGTCTTATGTTTATGTCTGGAAAAAATGAATATAAGGAAGAGTTCTTTTTTAAGCAGTATTTTTCTTTGGTAATTATCATTTTAGAAATTAATTTTCTGGGAAAAATGTTGGTAAATGCAACATCATAAAAGTTAAATTGAACTGTCCTCACATTTAATTTGTGAGAACATTTTTTGTATCATTTAATGCTTTAAAAGCTCCTGAAAAAATTAATGATCCATTTATATTTTTCATACATATCAAAATCACACATTTATTAAATCACATACAGTTAATCACATTTCATTGGACATTCATATTGACTTTGCAAGTCTGGAGTAGACTGTTTAGCTCTGCTAGCAAAGGCATTAACCCTTGCCCTTATTAAAAACATATCCTGAAGTATAAGAGCAAAATATTGACTGTGTTGTGCTTAAATATCTCAAAGTGAAATAGAGTGAAGCAAAGTTAAATTAAGAAGTTGTTGACCTTAAACTCTCTGTATTTCCTCATTTTCTTTTATTTAACTTGGAATGGGATATGTCTGGCCAAATCTAGTCTTTTTCACTCGTGTGATAATTCACTTGATGTATTTTATTAAGATATAAGATTTTTAAAAATACTTAAGTAACTAAAGATTTCAGAATATTTCATATCTAAAATTTGGTTTTGAGTATCTGAAATTAGGGCTAAAAATCTTTGTTAAAATATAAATGAATTATTCATAATGATAATGGAGTTATTTTTTATATTTATTTTTAATCTTTATTGGAGTATAGTTGATCTGCAGTGTTGTGTTAATTTCAGGTGTATAGCAAAGTGAACCTGTTTTACATTTCTATATATAAAATAAATGATTAATAAGAACTTACTATATAGCACAGGGAACTCTAGTCAGTGCTCTGTAATGGCCTGGACGGGAGAAGAATCTAAAACATAGTGGAAATATGTATATGGAGTTATTTTTAAAACATAGACTGTGGTGAAAATGCACTCCTTGCCATTTGCAAATTTAAACCTTAATGTTTTCACTGTGTTTCCAGTCAGCCTTCTCTCCCATTCTCTACGTCAACTTTCCCCATCCTCTCTGTTCCCGACTGTCTCCCTCCTCATGTGTGCTCTTCATAGAAGGAATAGAAGCCTTTAGTGGAAACACCCCAGACTTCTTACCCACCTGTCCACGTGTTTGTTCTTTTAGGCACCCATCCTTACCATCTGCATCTTAAGGGCTCCTGGTCCTAACTTCAGAAAGGATCCCCTGAATTCATCTATCATGCCCACATTCATTGTCCATGAAATCTGCTATCGTATGCCTTCCATATCCTGACCTTCTTGCCTTGAGAGGATGGGGCGTGGTCCTGTGCAGCACATCTTAGAGTCTTCCCTCTTGGGTGGATTTGATCCAGTAACAATTCCCTTTATGTGTGGTTCCTCAAAGTTAGGAAATTGCACAACAGTTCCAACATCGGGGCACGTCTCCGTCTTGCCTCTCCCCACCCCTTACAATGAGGGCTGCACTGCGTGAGTAGGACACCTCGTAGCTCTTCCAAACAGGAACACTGCTGAAGAAGGAGGGTTTCATGGCCTTGTGGTGTGTCAATTCCCATGACATCTTCATTAGCTTTTACAGACTGTTCTCTTAGTTTGTAAAACTCTTGGTAGGGATTCATCTTAAATATATCTAGTTATAGTTTCTGAAAAATGAGACCACATTTGCCCTTCCCCAGTCATCCTGTACCTCTTAAATTTTTTAGCCTTTTGTGTTTGTGTGTGTGTGTGAAATATAGCACATAAAAAGTGCATAAAGCAGATGTACAGTTCAGCCAGCTATAAAATAAACACCTGTGTAGTCACCACTGAGATCAAGAAGTAGGACAGTGCCGCCTCCTAGGAGTACTCTCTCTCTGTTACTTCTTTTCACAGATTAGGCAGGTATTCCATGAGCTCTGCACAAGTTCCTACGTTGTAATTCATACAAGTTAGGAGACTGCAATTTATTTAGAGTATCTAAGAATCATGGCTTCACTATCTTCACCCGGCTTTGGATTTTAGTTTTCCTTTTTCCAAGTTTAGCTTTCTGTATGTATTCTGAAGATTATTTTCTTTGACCAAGAAGGTGTTTGTAGAGTTATATGTTTTCTATAATTGTTAGTAGTGTAGGATAACTAAATGGAACTTTAGTTTTTACAAACGTCATTTTATTCTGAGATTGTTTTCTGATAATACTTCTAGAGATTCCTGCCATTTTCTTATACACCTGACATGTCTCTGTCTTTTGAACATTTCTGAACTTATTAGAATACCTGTTCAATCATGTTAATCTCCTTAAATATCTCTTCTGTTTCTTTCTTCCTGAAATCATGTGTTTGTAGTCAGAATTTAATCTTTGACAGGCTCAGTACACTCTTGTAGTTGATATACATATTCAGAATCATGGTCTTAGAAAATGTGATGTTTTATGTTTCTTTTTTTTCCTCTTGCTTCACCTCTTTATCAGACTTTTTTCTGTTTTTTCCCCCTCTTCCATCTCTGTTCACTGTTCTCTCTTTCCTTCCTTTCTTTCTCTTATTTGAACATGGTACAGAAAACACAAAACTAAGTTTTAAAACATAGTGGCACAGGTGTCAGATGACCCAGGTGTCATATAGCTATGACCTGAGGGACTGAAGGGAAAGGCAGACAGTTTTTAATGACCTAAAGTGTCAGCACATTGAGGATGGTCTGATAGGTGCCCTACTATTATGTGACCATTGGGCAGGCCCTCCTTGATGATAGTACCTTCTTACAGACAAAAAAAGTTGAGCTAAACTTTCTCTGCTGTTGTATTTATGATTTGTGACTAAGTGTGTTCTTTTTCCTCTTTCATGGTCTGTGTTGCAGTTATGGACAGATGTATTTCTCAATTATATTTGCTCTAAAAATCTATGTATTTAGTAACACTGAATGTAGCTTAATGGAGTTTTAAACCATTAATAATATTCATAGGTTGATGTGTAAGCTGTACCTGTTTGTTTCTGGTGCTGGACGTGGCGATCTTTGACAACTTGTTTCTTCAGTTATTTTAATAAGGGAGGACATTTGGAGCAATTAGCTAATCTAATCATTAAAATGTTCGTTTAAGATTACAGCATAAGTTAAGGTATGACTCATCAAAAAGTTTTTGTACAAAAGCAATCTCAAAATAGAATTAAGTGTTGTCTGGAATTACTATGCAGCTAGAATTTTCTGTAGGATTGAAGGTTGTAGTAGCTCTGAGCGTTGATATTGATTTTGAAAATTAAACCAGTTGGCAGTCATCCCTGGAGGACTTGATTCATGAGACCTTCATGTGTACTTGGGCTACAGTAAATAGAACTGCATCCTAGAGGGAGCCAAAATGTGGATTTTAAGCATTTAATAAAAGCATTAAGCATTTTAACTATTTAATTTCTCTTGCCAAAATACTGGAATGGGTAGCCTTTCCCTTCTCCAGGGGATCCTCCCAACCCGGGGATTGGACCCAGGTCTCCTGCGTTGCAGGCAGGTTCTTGACTAGCTGAGCCACAAGGGAAGCCCAAAAATACTGGAGTGGGTAGCCTATCCCTTCTCCAGTGGATCTTCCCACCACAGAAACTGAACTGGCATCTCCTGCATTGCAGGTGGATAACTTACCAACTGCTATCAGGGAAGGCCTGCAATTGCAAAAGAAGAGTTAAATACTGATTGTTATAGGTAGAGATATGGTACACCATTTCTAAGGCATGATTTGGAACATTAGTGCAGCTTTCCCCCCAAAACATCTAAATCAGAGCCCTGGTTTTCAGACCATCCCTCAGAACTCCAGGAGTTACCGGGGTCCCCTCAGGCATCGCTGTGGGGACAGGGGTTGTGTGTAGGTGTGTAGGAGGGAAGACGCTGCTCCTCCCTACTTTCCATCGAGCTCTGCTTTACTCTTTATTATTTGCCCTCAGTACAAAAATAGAATCTGAGATTTAGCTTAAAGAAAGGCTTACTTTTATGAAGATGAAAAGTTGAAAACTTTGGTACCCTGGGCTGGGGCACCTGTAGTGTTCTGTCTAGAATGGCTTTCCTTCTGTCTTTTCTCTCAGACCTCTCTTCAGTCCACACCGTGCACCAGTGCCTAAATGGGGTAAGTAGCTCTTGTTTGGAAGTGGTCATCTACTGTCCCCCGACTCCTGACAGAACCAGACGGCAGCCCCGTGGAGACACAGCATTAGTTTAAGGGATGGGTATGTGATCAGCCAGGTCGGTTGGCACTCCTTCGGCGCTTTTCTGCAGGACTAGCAGGGAAAGACTGTCTTTCTGTCTGGATTGCTGCCTGTGTGTGGGCTGCCGAGTGGCCACCTTCTTGGCCCTGTCGGGGCACTCCTCTGAGGGACGCAGCCTTTAGAGGGAGCAGAGCCAAGGCACTCGAACCCTGATGACACTCTAGGAATCTGGGTCCCTTAGAGGTAGGAGTCTTCCCCTCCCGGGCTACTTAGTTGCATTGTGGGTACATTCTTTTTGTTGTTAAAGCTGTGTGATTTTTTTTTTTTTTTTGAGAACTATGAAGAGTTTCTTAAGGAAGATGAAACATTAGAACTATACTGTCAGGTCATTGTTTTTTTTTTTTTTAATTTAAGTGTAGTTGATTGACAGTGTGGTGTTAGTTTTAAGTGTATAGCAAAGTGATTCAGTTATACATGTTATATATATTTTCAGATTCTTTCCCCTTATAGGATATTGCAAAATAGTGAGTATAGTTCCCTGTGCCATATAGTAGATCCTTGTGGGTTATCTGTTTTACATTTAGTAGTCTATATATGTTAATCCCAAACTCCTGTTCTACCGTTCCCCCTCTTTCCCGTTGGGTAACCGTAAGTTTGTCTTCTATATCTGTGAATCTATTTCTGTTCTGTATATAAGTTCATTTGTATCTTTTTGTTCCCCTAAGTTCCGTGTACAAATGGTATCATGACGTCTGTCTTTCTCTGTCTGGCTTACTTCAACTAGTGTGATAATCTGTGGGTCTGTCTATGTTGCTGCAGGTGGTATTATTTCATTGTTGTTTTTTTAAACAGATCATCGTTATTAAAATAATAGGCTTTTAGCTTTCCTTTTTAAGTTACTATTATATTTTTCTTATAATGAGTGATTCTTACATCTGGCCAGGAATGCACTTAAGTAAAACATTTTGGATACTGTCTATAAAATGTCTGTTCTCAAAACAGGGTGACTGTGTGATCCCTTAGTGCTGACATTTGACTGCAGAGGGTCTGGGGCTCCCAGTGTGGAATACTGGGAGAACCACGGAGCGCATGCGCCAGTCCCACAGCAGTTCCTGCTGTCACTCTGCAGTGTCTGGGCCTCACTTTCAAGAGTTTTGCAAGTTCAAGACAGTATCTTTACCTTCACACAACTCTTCAGAGGATGCTACTATTCAGGGCATTCTGGAAGTTACTGTAAAAAGGCATAATTCTCAGTAATTAAGCCCCACAGATAGGAATTTTTACTGTAGTCATGACTCTTTAGGCCTTAGGGCAAACCCAGGAAGGTTCTTTGAGTGAATCTTGAGGTCTCCTCCTTGCCTCTGGAGTTCTTGTGCCTGTTTAGACCAGTAGATCCTTTCACAGAGAAATTTTTATAACTGAGATATCACTGTGCTTCGTCCCTTTTACTTCTGGTTCTGCTGTCGTCTTTGCAGGCCACTTAACATCAGGGACCAGAAGACAGGTGTTCCTTCCTCTCCCATGGCCTTCTTAGAATGACACGCCCTCTCTTTAGCATTCCTACCACTTCTGTTGGTTTGTTTCTTCACTGTTAGAATGTAAACCTCAAGAGGACAGAGGACAAGCTAGTTTTGTTCGCATTACATTCTTCACTAGACCCAAAGGAGTACCTGGCACAACAGGTGCTCATTATTCAATCTGTTGAATAAATGAACAAAGCTCCTCGGGTATTTAAATTTCAGTGGCTTGTGGGGCTGATTCTCATCACTTCAGTGCAGAAAACAAGTATTTTAAAGCAGTTAGTCTTCATAGGAACACTATCATGCAAATATGTAACTCTGGGTAGCCTACTCAAATGCCAGGTCCATAATGTTAGTAAATGAGTGTGTGTGTGCGTGCGCCTGTGTGTGTGTTTTGGGGCCAAAACAGATTTTACTTTCGATTCTCCTTCTTCAGCATTAGGTCTCCTTAGGTTTATTGACATTCTTCAATAGGAATAACTGCTGAAGATTCCTGCTGAAACATCAGCTTTTCTTTGCTGTGTGTCTTAAGACATGTCAGAAGTATGTGAGAAGCTACCGTTGGGTTGATTGTCCCAAGTTCTGTAAGCCTGGCCCAGTGCTGCCTCCTCACTCCCAGCCACCTGGCCTGCGGATCCTGGAGCAGCTGGAGGAGAAGTTGTCAGCGTTTAGCTCCATGAGAAGCCCTCAGGAAGGGAAGTCTATGCTCTGTTATGAAATTGCGAGCCCACTGGAAGGAGGGGGGAGTTTTAACTTGGGGAATTTCCATTTTGGAAATGGTTCTGCCTGTGTGTTACGCCATGTACTTACACGGAATAGCAATTCAGCACATTTGAATAGTAAGGGCTAGTTGCCATTTATAGCATGTGTACTGAGAAAACAAAATGAGTTGCCAATCATATCTGCCATCTTTTTGCTTTGGTTGAATTTTAAAGTAAGAAACTTTAAGAAATTTAATATGATCTAAAGATAATCTTAAACGTATACTAAATTCTTAGAAAAAACACATGGTCACTTATCTCTGATACTGACATTATTTCCATAATTACTTAATTGAAAAACCTTTATTGAAACTAGTGCTAACTTTCTGGATGTTTGCAGTAAGAAAATTTTATTTCTCTTGTTATACGTCTATTACTTGCTCTTTGATTCTGTTTTATGTCATACCTACTAGTAAGTTCTCTTATATTTTCTGCTTCAGTGAAGAGAGCTGGTCTTTTCTTCACTTCCATGTATCTTCTCCTCCTTCAAGTTACTTCTCTCACGTCCTCATTTCCTCAGCTTCTCTCTTTATCTTTTGCTTTTGATTCATTCTGTTTACATCTGTGGTTTAACTCTCTCTCATTTATTTATTTTTAAAATTATTTGTGTTACTAGGCGATTTCAAATAGGCTAAGAGCTAGCTATGCTTCCTGACCTCCCCTGTGGCTGCCTCCTTAGACCTACCTGTTGGCTAGAATTCTCCTTTGGTCATGCAAAGTGTACAGACCTTTACCGAATATTTATTAGAGGAAAGATATGTAGCTGGACAAGTTTCTGATCTCAATCAATTAAAACTAGCTAGTGAATTTTTCAGGGTGATTATTTAAAGTGCTATACCGATAATAGATACTGAAATGAAGCCATATGCACAACCTGGCATTTTAAAAAATCTGTTTTAAGTATTTTAGGTTTTTACCTTGGAGTAGATTAATTTTTCAGTGGCAAGCCTCATTTTCTCTACCTTGAGTTATGACCTGGTACCAGGCTTTATTGCAAAAGTCTCAGACCTAAAGGATTTAAGGTTTATTATTGCAATTTTAGAGCAGGATGGAAAGGAAAGAAAAATAATTTTCCTGAGTGAAAGGACCTAGTTCTTACAATAGCATTTTGATCTGAGGACTAGACTGTGATAAATAACTCTCACTGTAGAATCTGGGATGAAATTAACCCCGAGAGAACTTATATATCCCCAAGGCATTAGGTGGCCGATTATGACTCTGTATAATCTGTTTTCACACAGTGTGGTACACAAATATGTGTGTGAGTCGAGTGTAAAGCAGCCTTCCTTTACTTTTTTTCTTTTTTTTTTGACTTTTTGGTGACTCCTTTTAGTGAGGATTTATCTAATACTGCTTGAATCTTCTCTTCTTGGCATCATGGTATTCTTATTATTTGAGTAGGATTTTGATGACTGTGTTTGAACATAAATATACAGCAGAAAATGTGTACACCAAATTCATAATTGTTCTTGGATTTATTCTATCTAGAGAAATGCCATCTTTAATATTTTCTGGTGTTTTACAAATTCCATTAGAACACTAAGGTTTAAAAAACTAAATATAATTTATTCTTTCTTTTCAGACTCAAAGGAATACACAGGATTTAAAATTCATTAACTTTTAGAAAATAAAAGCTTTGCATTTATTTTTTAAACTAAAACATTCTGCAGTATGAATTATAGTTTTGAAACATGTAATTAGGGAAAACAATATTCATTAACAATGGTATACAATTGATTTTTCTCCCTAGAAGGCATTTTATTTTTTTAACTTTTTATTTTTATATTGGAGTATAGTTGATTGACAATGTGTTAGCTTCAGGTATGCAGCAATGCAGTTCATATACATGTACAAAAAATTCATATACATGTGCATTTATATATATACTGTATCTACTCTTTTTCAAATTCTTTTCCCACTTAGATTGTTACATAATGTTGAGCAGAGTTCCCTGTGCCTTACAATAGCTCCTTTTTTGTTACCCATGTAAAATATAGCAGAGTGTACATGTCAGTCCCAAACTCTCTAACTCTCCCTCCCTCCACCCTTCCCCCCTGAAACTGTAAGTTATTCTCTGAGTCTTTTTCTGTTGTGTAAATAAATATATTGGTATCATTTTTTAAGATTCTACATATGTGATATCATACTCTTACCTTCACACGTGTACAAATACATATACATACACACATATTTGGTAAAGAATCCACCTGCAATGTAGGAGACCCCAGTTCAATTCCTGGGTCGGGAAGATCCTTTGGAGAAGGGACGGCTACCCACTCCAGTATTCTTGGACTTCCCTTGTAGCTCAGTCAGTCAGTCAGTCAGTTCAGTCATTCAGTCGTGTCTGACTCTTTACGACCCCATGGGCTGCAGCATGCCAGGCCTCCCTGTCCATCACCAACTCTGGGAGTTTACTAAAACTCATGTCCATTGAGTCGGTGATGCCATCCAACCATCTCATCCTCTGTCATCCCCTTCTCCTCCCACCTTCAATCTTTTCCAGCATCAGGGTCTTTTCCAATGAGTCAGTTCTTCACATCAGGTGGCCAAAGTATTGCAGTTTCAGTTTTCACCATCAGTCCTTCCAGTGGATATTCAGGACTGATTTCCTTTAGGATGGACTGGTTGGATCTCCCTGCAGTCCAAGGGACTCTCAAGAGTCTTCTCCAACACCACAGTTCAAAAGCATCAATTCTTCGGTGCTCAGCTTTCTTTATAGTCCAACTCTCACATCCATACATGACCACTGGAAAAACCATAGCTTTGACTAGATGGACGTTTGTTCGCAAAGTAATGTCTCTGCTTTTTAATATGCTGTCTAGGTTGGTCATAACTTTTCTTCCAAGGAGCAAGTGTCTTTTAATTTCATGGCTGCAGCCAGCATCTGCAGTGTTTTTGGAGCCCAAAAATATAAAGTGTGTCACTGTTTTGATTGTTTCCCCCATCTATTTGCCATGAATTGATGGGACCAAATGCCATGATCTTCATTTTCTGAATGTTGAGTTTTAAGCCAACTTTTTCACTCTCCTCTTTCACTTTTATCAAGAGGCTCTTTAGTTCTTCTTCACTTTCTGCCATAAGGGTAGTGCCATCCGCATATCTGAGGTTATTGATTATTTTTCCCAGCAATCTTGATTCCAGCTTGTGCTTCACTCAACCCAGCATTTCTCATGATGTATTCTGCATATAAGTTAAATAAGCAGGGTGACAATATATAGCCTTGACGTACTACTTTCCCTATTTGGAACCAGTCTGTTGTTTCATTTCCAGTTCTAACTGTTGCCTCCTGACCTGCATACAGATTTCTCAGGAGGCAGGTCAGGTGGTCTGGTATTCCCATCTCTTTAAGAATTTTCCAGAGTTTGTAGCTCAGCTAGTAAAGAATCTGCCTGCAGTGCAGGAGAACTGGGTTCTATCCCTGGGTTGGGAAGGATCCCTTGGAGAAGGGAAAAGGCTACCCACACCAGGATTCTGGCCTGGAGAATTCCATGGACCCACTCCAGTATTACGGCCTGGAGAATTGCATGGACCATATAGTCCATGGGGTCACAAAGAGTCGGACACGTCTGAGCAACTTTCACTTTCACTTTTTGCACACATATTTACATTAAATTCAGAAGTCAAAATTAAATGGAAAGGTGTTTTTGAGATGGCTCACTTCCATCTCTAATCCCTTCACTCATTCCCAATATCTCCTCCAGTTTTTATTAATTTTTCATAAAAATAAGGAAATTTGTATTTTCTTATACAAAAGATAGTATTGTATATTCTCTGTTCTCCATCTTTTTTTTTTTTTCACAATATATCCTGCAGATTACTCCATCATAATATATAGAGGCATTTGTTACTCCTTTTTATGGCAGCCTAAATACTGGGTAATTTTGCATATGTAATTTCATTAGACGCTACAGGATTCCTCTTCATGGGGATTTTGTTTTGTGCTTGTATCAACATTGTTTGACGTTTTCAGTAACCTCTCAGCCTTGCCAGGAGAACAGGTTTTTGCCAGGTAAGTGGGAACCAGTGTTTCAGTGCTGTTCTACTTTACATTTCTCTTACGTGTCTAGTTGAGCATTAAAAAATTATTTAACAGCTTTCTTTCCTGTAAATTGTTGGTTCATTTTTTCATTGCCTATTTATCTGTCAGATTTTTGGTACCCGTTGCTTCTGTTTTTGAAGAAAAAGATTATCTTCTTGGGAGATGAATTGTGAGTATTAAATATAATTTGGTTTCCCATTTGTTTTAGGATGATCTTTTTTGGATGTATGTTTTGAAAAATACCATCTTACAGTTGTAATTTCATTTGCTCTAGATCTTTATGCATGTGTTCTACATAGATGGGGTAGAGAAATTAGGAATTACTTTTCATGTCTGCATTCTCTAGCTGCTTACCTTTTTGGGGTATATTAATATTTCAAACCACCTGTCAGTAACAATGCATTATTTCAGGTCCTATGTTGATTAATCTTCTCACCATATAGCAGAAGACTGCAGAGCCTCTACAAGCTTTTTGTCTATTGTAAACTCATCATTTGTGAAACAGTTGTCTGGTGGTGTTAATTATTTTTGTGGAACGGCATTCCCCTTTTCCCTCTATATTTGTAATATATTTCCATAGTCTGTGTTTCTTGCATCTCCTGCCTAAAATGGGTTTACAATATCTTTCCGCAAAGGGCCAGAACAGAAGTAAGCATTTTAGGCTTTGCAGACTATATGGTGTCACAATTGCTCAAATTTGTTTTTGTAATGTAAAGACAACCTTAGACAATATGTAAATGACTGTCATGGCTGTGTCCTAGCAAATTGATGGGGAGTGGGAGAGGGACAAGAGTGGGCAGGTTTGGCCCGTGGATGGTAAGGAATCTGCCTGCAGTGCAGGAGACCCAGGTTGGATTCCTGGGTCAGGAAAATCCCCTGGAAAAGGAAAGGACAACCCACTCCAGTATTCTTGCCCGGGAAATTCCATGAGCAGAGGAGCCTGGTGGGCTGCAGTTCGTGGGATCGCAAAGAGTTGGGCACGACTGAGCGACTAACACTTTCACTTTTTCACTTTACAGTCTGCTGATCCCTGGTCTTAGCCATTATAATTAAACTTCCCCTCAACTTGTTTCACTGCCTACTTCCTTGCCACCATTTTGAGTAAGTTTAATAAAAATTCCCTTAACTGTAAAATCAGATAGTAGAGTCATGTACCTCCAGGGAATTTAGTATAGTGTTTGGATGATGATGGCGATAAGATTTTACTTGTTTGGTGCACTATTATTGCAGCGCAAATATACAGAAAATTTTTAAAAGAAAATCAGAATAACTAGAATGTGCTTTAATTCCTATTTATTGGATGCTAATGTTGCTGACAGTACTCCCTTTGAGGATGAACTTTGCAGAGAGACTGTTGAACCATGATACCATCACATCGTCAAATCTCTCTGTAGAAGTGATAGTTCTAAGAGCAAATGATCTACATCGGAAAGGAGTCCTGTCATACTCTTGTAGGCGTTATTGTCCTCAACTAAAAGCAAACTTAATAATAATGGCTTCTGTGAGTTAAAAAAAAAATTGAAACAAGTAGAATATATAAAACTTAGTTAACTGTTGAGTCAGGTATGGATATCCTGATCATTTCTGGGTGTTACAAAGAGAAGAAACTATTCCCAAGCCTCTCCTTCCCTGAAAGACAGAAAGTTTTGTTTACCCACTATTGACAAAGATATTTGTCCTCCTGTTAGACTAGTGTTTAAATGAACATTTAAAAATTGCCTGTTGCCCAGCTCACTTTTGTGGGAAACATTTATTCAGTTCCAGCTTTTATCAGAGGAATTTCAAATCCGGTATCTCTTATCGTCACGTTTCCATCCAGTTTTCATGGGGTTGCAGAAGGGCAGTTAGTAATAGGGTATTAGGGGACTGAGTGAAATTAATAATTTGAGAATTAAAAGCAGCCTGGAAGAGTTTGAATCATGGGATGGTAGAGTTGAGGGCATAAACCAGTAAGGACAGGAGGAGAGGAGGCTCATTGCAAGCTCTTTAAGACTTTGACAATCTGTCGTTTGAACCTAAAGCATGTGCCCTTGACCTTGCCAGCCCAATCTTTGCTTCTAATTCATTTCCACTCCTAGAAGCAAAAAGGAGCCTGGTATGACCTGGCAGCTCATCTGTATCTTAACACTGTTTCAAACTTGTCCAAGTTTTCATGAGAACCAAACGGGACAATTAATGCAGAACACTTAGAACAGTACTTGACATAAGTACTGTAAGGGCTGAATAAAAGTCAGCTATTACACATGCAATTTGATTGCTGTTAAAAATGGAAATATCGCTCCTTGTTTCTTCTATTTTATACTTAAAAGTTAAGACTTCTGTACTTGTGTGAAATTGTGTTGTCCCCAGTGTTTATGCATCACTGCACTGCTTCCTCATACCTCATTTAATAGTGTAAGTAGTTTGAAGCACAGTGATGCTTCTTTGTTCATGGATCGTGTACATACGCTTTCCCTCTACAGTGGCAGAGTTGAGCGGATGAGACAGAGATTATGTAGTTTGCAAAGACAAAAATTACTTAGTCTCTGTATGTTTCAGGAAGAACTTGCCAACGCCTGGTATATAGGGCCTTCTGGTCCAAAGTAACAGTGAAGATAAAGTGCTCAAGTGACAGTTTTCTGAAACGACCATTTAGTCTTCATTTCTATTAATCTCATTGAAACAAATGATATTGTATAAAAGGGGATAGTACAAAATAAGATGTTTATTCAGGTTTTTATTTATGTTGTTATCAAAGAGCTGATCTTGAATTACTGTAAATTATTAAAAACATTACCGATTGCAGTAAACTATGTGAATTAATTTAAATGCTTGAAGTTTCTTTTCTTTCATAATAGATGAAAACTGGAACCTATAAAATTTGTGGTACATTTCTTTCCACTTACTAAGAATAAATACGTGTATGCCGTGTAGTAATTTGCTTTCATAAGAATTAGTATTTCAGGGCAGCACTGAGCCTCATCAGCTAACGGTACCAGCTCAGAACATTATTCTAGACATGAGGAGTCAGTAGTATCACCTTCATCCACAGGAGACAGCATGTTGCTTCCCACTGAGGAGGATTTTAGGGACCATCTTTGTTTTAAAATGTATCATTACTATTATCAGAATCACTTAGATTCAGAGCCATAATAAAGACTATGAACATAGGTCTAAGGTAAAATTTGAATTTAGATCTGAGTTTAAATTGAAATATATATGTGACTTCAGAGAGTATGACTTCAGAGACTTGATAGTGTGATTGTTAATTTCCCCAAAGTGAATCTGCTTCTCGAGTATGTGGGTTTTCAGAGCAGTCTCCTTACTGCCAGGGGAATTCAGACAAGTGGTGTTTTTCAGACAGCAAGGCAGATGGCTCTTTTCCTTCAGTACAGGGTGTGCCAACCAAAAGAGACAGCTACACAAATGTTAACCCCTAAGGGAGTGAGAAAACAATTGCTTTCAGTTGTTCTTTATAAGTCTGTAGCTTGACTTCAAAACGGTGTGGGAAAAGAAATCTTTTAAGAAAAGTATGCATTAAATGCACAAGTGTGGCCTGTAATCTCAGTTCTCACTAAAATAGTGGAAGATGATGTAATATAAAAAGGAAACAAACTCTTAGGTCTGATGTTTCTGAGATAATGTGGCAGCATACTGCTTGGGCCTGATAGATTGCTTCCCAATTTCTGTTAAAACATTCGTGTGGATGACAAACGCAGGCAAGTGAACTATAGAGCACACGCCATATGCCAAGATCTGGGTAGGAGCTTCCCAAATGAGGCTGGTGGAATGGATTGAGACTAGTTAGGGATTATATAGCACATGTTCTGCTTCAGAACTATCAGTAGAACAGGCCCCACCCTATGTAGGATAGAATTTGAAGATTGGGAGCAGGTGTTAAAGATTTAAGAGACTTGAAGATTGGAAGCACGTGGTTTATGTTGAGTGAAAGTTTGCTGCCTGTAGATTTTGAGTCCGTCAAATCTGTGGCCTTAACCTGTTGCTTTCCCATCTCCATTTCGTTTCCATTCATCTTCCTCTAAAACCCAACTCCCAGTGTGCAACCCAGTAGCAGGAGCTAAGTGAAGGTGGCTGAGGGCACCCTACCCCCTTGAATGCATGTCACTTAAAGAAAAAGATAGCAAGAGCCATGGGTGCCCATGTTTTATGTATTATGTACCGTGTGCATGACAGCTGACAGGAGTGCATATTAGATCAGGAAGAATTTCTCTCTCCACATGATCACATTAGAAGGAATGTCTAGTTGCACATCGACAATTGAGCTGAGAGTAGAACACATCTAATTTCAATCTGAGTTTCAGTCTGAGAGGGAAAACCTGCCGACATTAGTGGACATTGAGGAGACTAAAGACATGTTTACTTTGCACGAACGTTAGATTTAAATAGCTCTGTCCTCTACAAAACTTGTATATGGCAGATGTCTATCATGTGGTTTCTGAAAAGATTCTAGAAAATAAGGGAAATGAAATAATGACTTTGAAGACATAGTATATCTCTCTGAAAGTGATTGCATATAAGAAACACATTTAGTATAAATATGCAACAAATGCAGTGTCAGTCTCCTGGGACCTTAAAAGATCATGACCTTGAGTAAAAAGGAAACCAGTGAGCCCTAAGGAGGAACAGGATGAGATGAAAAAAGAATTGTCAAAGTTGATTGAAATAAAAGAATGCAAGAAAACAAAAATCACGATAAAATTTAAAATTTCTATCAAGGCACTCAAAAGAAGCTTTGATGTTCCGAAGCGCGGAGGAGCACTGTGGACAACGAGCTTGGGAGCAGAAGGCAGAGAGACAAGGACGGAGACGTGTGAACGGAGCGCAGAGCTCCAGCCTGGGGGACAGGAGACCAGAGCGTTATCAGGGAGTCACGGGGGAGGACCAGAGCGGTATCAGGGAATCACGGGGGAGGACCAGAGCGTTATCAGGGAATCACGGGGGAGGACCAGAGCGTTATCAGGGAATCACGGGGGAGGACCAGAGCGGTATCAGGGAGTCACGGGGGAGGACCAGAGCCGTTATCAGGGAATCACGGGGGAGGACCAGAGCGTTATCAGGGAATCACGGGGGAGGACCAGAGCCGTTATCAGGGAATCACGGGGGAGGACCAGAGCGTTATCAGGGAATCACGGGGGAGGACCAGAGCCGTTATCAGGGAATCACGGGGGAGGACCAGAGCGTTATCAGGGAATCACGGGGGAGGACCAGAGCGTTATCAGGGAATCACGGGGGAGGACCAGAGCGTTATCAGGGAATCACGGGGGAGGACCAGAGCGTTATCAGGGAATCACGGGGGAGGACCAGAGCGTTATCAGGGAATCACGGGGGAGGACCAGAGCCGTTATCAGGGAATCACGGGGGAGGACCAGAGCGGTATCAGGGAGTCACGGGGGAGGACCAGAGCGGTATCAGGGAATCACGGGGGAGGACCAGAGCGTTATCAGGGAATCACGGGGGAGGACCAGAGCGGTATCAGGGAATCACGGGGGAGGACCAGAGCGGTTATCAGGGAATCACGGGGGAGGACCAGAGCGTTATCAGGGAGTCACGGGGGAGGACCAGAGCGTTATCAGGGAATCACGGGGGAGGACCAGAGCGTTATCAGGGAATCACGGGGGAGGACCAGAGCGTTATCAGGGAATCACGGGGGAGGACCAGAGCGTTATCAGGGAGTCACGGGGGAGGACCAGAGCGTTATCAGGGAATCACAGGGGAGGACCAGAGCGGTTATCAGGGAATCACGGGTGAGGACCAGAGCGTTATCAGGGAATCACGGGGGAGGACCAGAGCGTTATCAGGGAATCACGGGGGAGGACCAGAGCGGTTATCAGGGAATCACGGGGGAGGACCAGAGCGGTATCAGGGAATCACGGGGGAGGACCAGAGCGGTTATCAGGGAATCACGGGGGAGGACCAGAGCGGTATCAGGGAATCACGGGGGAGGACCAGAGCGTTATCAGGGAATCACGGGGGAGGACCAGAGCGGTTATCAGGGAATCACGGGGGAGGACCAGAGCGTTATCAGGGAATCACGGGGGAGGACCAGAGCGTTATCAGGGAATCACGGGGGAGGACCAGAGCGTTATCAGGGAATCACGGGGGAGGACCAGAGCGGTTATCAGGGAATCACGGGGGAGGACCAGAGCGTTATCAGGGAATCACGGGGGAGGACCAGAGCGTTATCAGGGAATCACGGGGGAGGACCAGAGCGGTATCAGGGAATCACGGGGGAGGACCAGAGCGGTATCAGGGAATCACGGGGGAGGACCAGAGCGGTATCAGGGAATCACGGGGGAGGACCAGAGCGTTATCAGGGAATCACGGGGGAGGACCAGAGCGTTATCAGGGAATCACGGGGGAGGACCAGAGCGTTATCAGGGAATCACGGGGGAGGACCAGAGCGTTATCAGGGAATCACGGGGGAGGACCAGAGCGTTATCAGGGAATCACGGGGGAGGACCAGAGCGGTTATCAGGGAATCACGGGGGAGGACCAGAGCGTTATCAGGGAATCACGGGGGAGGACCAGAGCGTTATCAGGGAATCACGGGGGAGGACCAGAGCGTTATCAGGGAATCACGGGGGAGGACCAGAGCGGTTATCAGGGAATAACGGGGGAGGACCAGAGCGTTATCAGGGAATCACGGGGGAGGACCAGAGCGGTTATCAGGGAATCACGGGGGAGGACCAGAGCGTTATCAGGGAATCACGGGGGAGGACCAGAGCGTTATCAGGGAATCACGGGGGAGGACCAGAGCGGTATCAGGGAATCACGGGGGAGGACCAGAGCGGTATCAGGGAATCACGGGGGAGGACCAGAGCGGTATCAGGGAATCACGGGGGAGGACCAGAGCGTTATCAGGGAATCACGGGGGAGGACCAGAGCGTTATCAGGGAATCACGGGGGAGGACCAGAGCGTTATCAGGGAATCACGGGGGAGGACCAGAGCGTTATCAGGGAATCACGGGGGAGGACCAGAGCGTTATCAGGGAATCACGGGGGAGGACCAGAGCGGTTATCAGGGAATCACGGGGGAGGACCAGAGCGTTATCAGGGAATCACGGGGGAGGACCAGAGCGTTATCAGGGAATCACGGGGGAGGACCAGAGCGTTATCAGGGAATCACGGGGGAGGACCAGAGCGGTTATCAGGGAATCACGGGGGAGGACCAGAGCGTTATCAGGGAATCACGGGGGAGGACCAGAGCGGTTATCAGGGAATCACGGGGGAGGACCAGAGCGTTATCAGGGAATCACGGGGGAGGACCAGAGCGGTTATCAGGGAATCACGGGTGAGGACCAGAGCGTTATCAGGGAATCACGGGGGAGGACCAGAGCGTTATCAGGGAATCACGGGGGAGGACCAGAGCGGTTATCAGGGAATCACGGGGGAGGACCAGAGCGGTTATCAGGGAATCACGGGGGAGGACCAGAGCGGTTATCAGGGAATCACGGGGGAGGACCAGAGCGGTTATCAGGGAATCACGGGGGAGGACCAGAGCGGTTATCAGGGAATCACGGGGGAGGACCAGAGCGGTTATCAGGGAATCACGGGGGAGGACCAGAGCGGTTATCAGGGAATCACGGGGGAGGACCAGAGCGTTATCAGGGAATCACGGGGGAGGACCAGAGCGTTATCAGGGAATCACGGGGGAGGACCAGAGCGTTATCAGGGAATCACGGGGGAGGACCAGAGCGTTATCAGGGAATCACGGGGGAGGACCAGAGCGTTATCAGGGAATCACGGGGGAGGACCAGAGCGGTTATCAGGGAATCACGGGGGAGGACCAGAGCGGTTATCAGGGAATCACGGGGGAGGACCAGAGCGGTTATCAGGGAATCACGGGGGAGGACCAGAGCGTTATCAGGGAATCACGGGGGAGGACCAGAGCGTTATCAGGGAATCACGGGGGAGGACCAGAGCGGTTATCAGGGAATCACGGGGGAGGACCAGAGCGTTATCAGGGAATCACGGGGGAGGACCAGACCGGTTATCAGGGAATCACGGGGGAGGACCAGAGCGTTATCAGGGAATCACGGGGGAGGACCAGAGCGTTATCAGGGAATCACGGGGGAGGACCAGAGCGGTTATCAGGGAATCACGGGGGAGGACCAGAGCGTTATCAGGGAATCACGGGGGAGGACCAGAGCGTTATCAGGGAATGACGGGGGAGGACCAGAGCGGTTATCAGGGAATCACAGGGGAGGACCAGAGCGGTATCAGGGAATCACGGGGGAGGACCAGAGCGGTTATCAGGGAATCACGGGGGAGGACCAGAGCGTTATCAGGGAATCACGGGGGAGGACCAGAGCGGTTATCAGGGAATCACGGGGGAGGACCAGAGCGTTATCAGGGAATCACGGGGGAGGACCAGAGCGGTTATCAGGGAATCACGGGGGAGGACCAGAGCGTTATCAGGGAATCACGGGGGAGGACCAGAGCGTTATCAGGGAATCACGGGGGAGGACCAGAGCGGTTATCAGGGAATCACGGGGGAGGACCAGAGCGGTTATCAGGGAATCACGGGGGAGGACCAGAGCGTTATCAGGGAATCACGGGGGAGGACCAGAGCGGTTATCAGGGAATCACGGGGGAGGACCAGAGCGGTTATCAGGGAATCACGGGGGAGGACCAGAGCGTTATCAGGGAATCACGGGGGAGGACCAGAGCGGTTATCAGGGAATCACGGGGGAGGACCAGAGCGTTATCAGGGAATCACGGGGGAGGACCAGAGCGTTATCAGGGAATCACGGGGGAGGACCAGAGCGGTTATCAGGGAATCACGGGGGAGGACCAGAGCGGTTATCAGGGAATCACGGGGGAGGACCAGAGCGTTATCAGGGAATCACGGGGGAGGACCAGAGCGGTTATCAGGGAATCACGGGGGAGGACCAGAGCGGTTATCAGGGAATCACGGGGGAGGACCAGAGCGTTATCAGGGAATCACGGGGGAGGACCAGAGCATTATCAGGGAATCACGGGGGAGGACCAGAGCGGTTATCAGGGAATCACGGGGGAGGACCAGAGCGTTATCAGGGAATCACGGGGGAGGACCAGAGCGTTATCAGGGAATCACGGGGGAGGACCAGAGCGGTTATCAGGGAATCACGGGGGAGGACCAGAGCGTTATCAGGGAATCACGGGGGAGGACCAGAGCGGTTATCAGGGAATCACGGGGGAGGACCAGAGCGTTATCAGGGAATCACGGGGGAGGACCAGAGCGTTATCAGGGAATCACGGGGGAGGACCAGAGCGTTATCAGGGAATCATGGGGGAGGACCAGAGCGTTATCAGGGAATCACGGGGGAGGACCAGAGCGGTTATCAGGGAATCACGGGGGAGGACCAGAGCGTTATCAGGGAATCACGGGGGAGGACCAGAGCGGTTATCAGGGAATCACGGGGGAGGACCAGAGCGTTATCAGGGAATCACGGGGGAGGACCAGAGCGTTATCAGGGAATCACGGGGGAGGACCAGAGCGTTATCAGGGAATCACGGGGGAGGACCAGAGCGTTATCAGGGAATCACGGGGGAGGACCAGAGCGGTTATCAGGGAATCACGGGGGAGGACCAGAGCGTTATCAGGGAATCACGGGGGAGGACCAGAGCGGTTATCAGGGAATCACGGGGGAGGACCAGAGCGGTTATCAGGGAATCACGGGGGAGGACCAGAGCGTTATCAGGGAATCACGGGGGAGGACCAGAGCGTTATCAGGGAATCACGGGGGAGGACCAGAGCGTTATCAGGGAATCACGGGGGAGGACCAGAGCGGTTATCAGGGAATCACGGGGGAGCTTCCCCATGCCAGAGAGGAATGTGAGTGAGACTCAGAGGGTGCCCCGAGAAGCAGCCAGAAATAATGAAGAAAGGGTCCTACTTAGGCTATTGTGGCAAAACATTTGAACTTTAAGGATAAAGCAAACCCAGGAGATAAAGGAGGTTACTTACAAGGGAACACCCTAAGTCTGTGCCTCTGTAATTGTGTTCAGCTGATTTATATGTACGTGTGTATATATATATATATGTGTACATATACATGTAAAATCTTGTTTTTTAAATGACTATTTTCAGATGTAAAATAACAGCATTCATGTTCCATTCCTCAAAAAGCTCCTTAGATATGTATTTCATCCATGGAAGAGACCACTCTTGGATTTTAGCTTTTTTTTTTTTTTTTTACTTTGAAGGGAGAACATGGAGTTGTATAGCCTCCTGACCTTTTGGTAAGTTGGAATATGTTTATGCCACGTCCTTTGATTGGAGGTTAGCAGTACAGGCTATCAGACTAGCTCAACTGAAAATTCACCACTCAAACACAGAACCCAAAACAATCCAGCTATATTCCTTAATAAAAAGCTATGTGCCAAATAAAATGACTCAGAAAGGCTTAAGGGAAAGAGATTGGTAAATGTACACAAGGAGAATATAGGTTCCCTTACCCTAAGACAGCATTAAAATGGAACAAAAGTAGTCCTGAAGATGAAATGTGTAAGCCACAATAAAGAAGTGACATTAATTTTTATGGGATAAATTACATCACAATAAACATTAATCACTGGGAATGCAAAGGAAAGCAAAGAGTAATGAGACACTAATGTTAGACAAGAAGTCAGGATGATCAAAGGCATGAATATTCTAAGGGTGAGCTAAGATGCATGTCGAGAGCTTTACCCTGAAAATAGAGATGATGCCTTCTTTTTAGGGCCCTAGAGAATTCTTTTTTCTAGATCATAAAATCTAACTTACAGCAAACTGAATATAATAGAAAATGCATTCGCTAGCCACAATGAAATTTCAAAACCATTGTACATGAAAACTTAAAACAAAAAGTGCTGAGTTCTCCCCGTCTACCCTGCTTCAAGCCATTTCCTAAATAACTCTTGACTGGGTCAAAGAGAAAAGCAGTACTAAGATTACAAAATATTTAGAAAAACTGTATAACGGAAAGTGTATGTTAATGCTGAGATGTGATCAAAGCAGTACCTAGAGGAAAATTAATGTGCTTAAATACTGACATTTCTTAGCAAGAGGGAATAAAAAGCATTTCAGCTCCGACCGAAAAGAAACAGGGGAGTTATTAAAACTGTGCTCTAGAAAACAGCGCTTGAGAAGCTTGTTGTCGCCACAGGAAGGACTGCACTGTGTCCGGGCAGAGCGCCTTCTCTCCCTCCCCGCCGCCTCACCTCCCGTCCCTGTCTTTTGCAGAGCTCTCTTTCCCTGTTCTCTCTTAGGCTGCTGGGGCTCTCCCCAGGTCAGCCGTCTGCTTTGAGCTGCCTTTTCACTGCCACAAGGAGGGCAGAGGGTTTTGTGCGGGGAGCTTATGAGTCCGCCTGTTCTCAGCTCTACGTTTTCATCAGTTTATTGTCGAGCCACACTTGCTTTTCTGTGTTTGTTGACTCTGAGCTGGGAGCTTCTTTTGGCTGCTCTGAGAACTGCTCTTGCCTTCTGTTTGGGGCCACAGTTAACGTTGCTCAGTCTTTCAGGAATCCCTCATGTTTTCAGTCCTGCAATTTTGCTGGTATCCAGGCACCCTATAAAATACTTGATCTGCTGATGGCACCATTTTTGGGCCCAGGATTCTTTAATAACAAAAGTCTTCTGTCAGTGCGTGAGGCCTTTGGTGGGAGAGAGAATAGACACTTGTGCACAGATGTGCTGCCGTTTTGGTTTTCGTTTTTGTGGTGTGTTATCTCCTTGAAGTTCTCTAAGTGCTTATTTTAAAATTTCTTCTGCTTACTGAACTAACAGTTAGTGAGGGGTTGGGAGTGTGCACCTATCCCTGTTGTACACGAGGAGACACTAAAGTCACAATAAGGATTCAGACCAGGCTGGCTGACTTCAAGTCCATCCCAGCTGCTTCACTGACTTTTCTGGGTGTTAGTTGGGTGCCTCTTTTTCATGCCGTTTCCTTACCTCAAACACCCAGTGTTTCGTGTATTCCTGTTCACATCTGTAGGTAACGATCAATGATGGGGTGTATTTCTTTAGCTCAAGTGAGAATTCCCCCCTCACCTCGTGGCAAATACAGGTTCAGCAACAAGGGCTCAACTTCAGATGACTTTTCAGGGGCCAGGAGGGGCTGCTCTGGGGCAGGGGTTTCCCTGAGCTTCCCACGGGGGGAGGCAGCCCTGCCCATTTCCTTTGTCCCTTTCTGCACCTGGCTGTCTTCCCGGTTAGCAAGCGGTGCGCATGCCCACCCACCCCTCCCCCGGAGCAAACGTCAGAGTTAAGCAGTTGAGGTAGGGAGACTCACTCAGCACTCCTACCCTGCCGTTAGTTATTTGGCCAGTTGTCTGTGGCCAGCTCCCTCCCCTCGCCTGCACTGTACTGATAATGGGATTATTCTGAGCTTCTGCTGGGAAACTTGTCAACTGTCACAGGTTCCTTATGTTTCCTTGGATTTGCCATTGTGTTCTCATCAATTTTAGTTTTTCCAGAAATTCACTCATTTATTCCACAAATGTTTATTGTGGAGGGCAATGTGTTGGGCTTTCGAAAATTAAGGTGAACAAAAAGAGAAACAGCCTGTTGTGATGGAGTTTATATGTAGTCATGTGGGGATTTGGGCATTAAACGGATGACTGACTGACAGAAAGCTCATGTTCTGTGAGGGAAAGGTGTGGTGTGCTTTGGGGACACATGGAAGGGCTACTTAGTGGGAGAGGGATTGTCGTGGAGCTCTACCTGGAGTCCGTGACGGTTGACCTGACCTCTGGGAAGAGGAGGAAGGCCTAGGAGGTGAAAAGTAAGGACAAGAGTGCTGCTAGCAGTGGGAAGAGGAGGTGAAGAGACCTTACAGATGAGGGTAGACATGGCCTGTTGGATATTTACTCTAGCTGTTGCTGTGTTTATTTTCATTATATATCTATTCTCCCATTTCATGAAGTGTGGGAGAGAGAAAAAGTTTGGTCATTTGTCTTGATTGAAACAGGAAGTCTCAAAAAAAGTAACCTGGGAAATTTTTTCTGATATAAGCAATAAATGAAACATAAAAAAACTTACATATTGTATGTGCCATGCTATGTATAAATGAATATGAAGGCACTATACCAATACCAGGGCTTCACTCATAGCTCAGTCGGTAAAGAATCTACCTGCAATGTAGGAGATCCAGGTTCGATTCCTGGGTCGGAAAGATCCCCTGGAGAAGGAAATGGCAATCCACTCCAGTATTCTTGCCTGGAGAATCCCATGGACAGAGGAGCCTGGCGGGCTACCGTCCCTGGGCTTGCAAGAGGCGGACACAACTTAGTGACTACACCACCACCACCATCACCATACCAGTACCAAAAATATTATCCTTAGGAGGTGGAATGATGTGACTTTTATGACCTTTTTTATACTTCTGTTTGATTTTCAGCTTTTCTATGAGTGTGGATTGCTTTTGTAGTCAGAAAAAATTTTTCTTAAATTCATGTCTGATTTATGGTTTGACTTATAAGCTCAAACAAACAATTGCTAAGTAATTTTGAGAGAGCAAGCTTTAAATTTAACTTTTTAAAGTTAGGACATGTATGACAGTTTTTAAAATATGTCATGAAGGAGCCAGGCTCTCTCTTCCTGACTTACTATTCTTTTAGTGTGGCTGTTGACTTCACAGTAACTAGATGGCTGCTGCATCTCTAGAAATTGCATCTATATTCAGGCAGGGAAAAGGAGGCAGGGAATTTCAGCTGAGTTTCTCCCTTTTTATCAGAAAATAAGTAGCTGTCACAAAAACCTCACCTGTTGGACTCCCGTTTGCCTGTCACTGGTTAGAACTGTGTCACAGAGCTGTCTGTAGTTAACTATAAGGAAGCCTGAGATAGCAAGTTTTTGTTCTTTGTTTTTAAGCCAGAGCACGTTGCTCTTCAAAACAAAATAGGGTTCTATTAATAAAAGGATGAATGGATATTGGTTAGGCAACTTGCTGTGTCAGCTATAGGAATGGTTGCTTGTAGATGGTAATAAAAGTCAGGAGCATGATTAAGACTACTCAGAGGGAGTATTCAGAGTAAGAAGTGAGAGTCAGTGAAAGAGCCTGAGGAACTTTAGGATCAGAGGAATGTATATTCTCCAGGGAGGGCACTAAGGAGGGACGGTGAGAGTGGTAGAAGGGTCATCGCCTGATGGGTGTGGTATTTTCTAAGCCTCTGGAGAGAGAGGAAGATAGTTTATCTTGTCCTGAGTGCTGAGGATTCCAGAACACCAAGAACTAAGGTGTGAACTTGTTGTTGAGTCTCTAAAGTCGTGTCTGACTCTCTGCGACTCCATGGACTGCAGCGTGTCAGGCTTCCCTGTCCTTTACTATCTCCTGGAGTTTGCTAAGGCTCATGTCCATTGACTTGGTGATGCCATCCAACCATCTCGTCCTCTGTCACCCCCTTCTCCTCCTGCCTTCAACCTTTACTAGCATTGGGATCTTTTCTAATGAGTTGGTCCTTCATATCAGGTAGCCAAACTATTAGAGCTTCAGCATCAGTCCTTCCAATGAATATTCGGGGTTGATTTCCTTTGAGGATCAACTGGCTTGAACTTCTTGATGTCCAAGGGACTCTCAAGAGTCTTCTCCAGCACCATAGTTCAAAAGCATCAGTTCTTCAGCAGTTAGCCTTATTTATGGTCCAGCTCTCACATCCCTACATGACTACTGAAAAAACCATAGCTTTGACTATACCGACCTTTGTCAGTAAAGTTACTATGGTGACTTTGTTGGCAAAGTGATATCTCTACTTTTTAATATGCTGTCTAGGTTTGTCATAACTTTCCTTCCAAGAAGCAAGTGTCTTTTAATTTCATGGCTGCAGTCACTGTCTGCAGGGATTTTGGAGTCCAAGAAGAGACAATCTATCACAGCTTTCACCTTCTCCCCATCTATTTGCCATGGAGTACATCATGCAAAATGCTGGGCTGGATGAAGCACAAGCTGGAATCAGGATTGCCGGGAGAAATATCAATAACTTCAGATATGCAGATGACACCATCCTTATGGCAGAAAACAAAGAACTAAAGAGCCTGTTGATGAAAGTGAAAGAGGAGAGTGAAAAAGTTGGCTTAAAACTCAACATTCAGAAAACTAAGATCATGGCGTCTGGTCCCATCACTTCATGGCAAATAGATGGGGGAAACAATCAAAACAGTGAGAGATTTTAATTCTGGGGGGCTCCAAAATCACTGCAGACAGTGACTGCAGCCATGAAATTAAAAGACGCTTGCTCCTTGGAAGAAAAGCTATGATGAATCTAGACAGCATATTAAAATGCAGAGACATTACTTTACCAACAAAGGTCCATCTAGTTAAAGCTATGGTTTTTCCAGTGGTCATGTATGGATGTGAGAGTTGGACTATACAGAAAGTTGAGCACTGAAGGGTTGATGCTTTTGTACTGTGGTATTGGAGAAGACTCTTGAGAGTCCCTTGGACCACAAGGAGATCCCACCAATCCATCCTAAAGGAGATCAGTCCTGAATATTCACTGGAAGGACTGATGCTGAAGCTGATACTCCAATACTTTGGCCACCTGATGTGAAGAACTGACTCATTGGAACAGACCCTGATGCTGGGAAAGATTGAAGACAGGAGGAAAGGGACGACAGAGGATGAGATGGTTGGAGGGCATCACCGACATGATGGACTTGAGTTTGAGTAGACTCTGGGAGTTGGTGACTGACAGGGAAGCCTGGCATGCCACAGTCCATGGGGTTGCAAAGAGTTGGACATGAGTGAGTGACTAAACTGATTTGCCATGAAGTGATGGGACTGGATGCCACGATGTCAGTTTTTTGAACGTTGAATTTTAAGCCAACTTTTTCACTCTCTTCTTTCACTTTCATCAAGAGGTTCTTTAGTTCCTCTTTGGTCTCGGCCGTTAGAATGGTATCATCTGCATATCTGAGGTTATTGCTGTTTCTTCCAGCAGTCTTGATTCCAGCTTGTGACCCATCCGTTGGTGACCTTGGAGAAAGCGTTTTCAGTGGTGGCCGTGGGCTGTTTAGTGAAGAGGGGTGAAGTCGTGGCAGTGAGAGTAAACGACTCTCAAAGGGCTCTGAGCAAACAGAGGGCGGGAAGGGGAGAGGAGCGGTTGGAGGGAGCTGTGTGCTTGGGAAGCGATATGGACCACGGCCTGATGTTTGGGAAAGGCTTTCTATTGGAGAGTTATATTTCCCAAGGGACATGGACGCTGTTGAGATCTAGAGCCCGGGGGGAAGGTCAGCTTTGAAGGAAGGAAGGATATGGACACAGAGGGACTTTCCATAGTTTGGTGGCAGGGATGTGAGAGGTAACTTCTGATGGCTTCTGTCTTTTCTGGGAAATGAGAAAAGACATCTTCCTCGGTGTTATGAGAGAGATGGCAGATGTGGAGACTGAAGAGAATGGACAGGATGCTTGATAAGTTTTGTAGGGAATTTGGGGGAGAGTGAGATATGGGTAGGTGGGTTGCAGCCCAGTCATGGTTAGGGAAGCTGAGTTAAATTAAGTTCTGCAGTACCAATATGCCCTGCATCGTTATCTTATGGAGGAAAGTATTTTTAAAAATTTAGCTGACATTTCTGACTGATACCTATAAGCACTTTAGAGGTACATAATCATAGATTTGTAGAAAAAAACCTGTTAAAACATGCTTAATAGGTTTCTTTGTCTCTGAAGCAAGTGATTTTTAATAGTAATAACTAACATTTATTGAAGGCTCCACTCTGTCCCAGGTGAAAAGGTAAGCACATTACTGTATGATTTATACAAACTTCACAAGAGAAATCTAGCAGGTGTATTATTGTTGCCATTTAAGAGATGACTAAGCCTAGGCTCAGGTAATTAATAGCATGTTCTAGATCACAAGGCTAGTTAGTAGTAACAACAGGACTTGACCTACGTCTCACTGACTCCAGAGTTGTGTTATTAACTACTGTTGTGTGGATTGAACCACATAAAATTTCCTGTTTTGTAGGTAAAACATGACAGAAGATTGGCAATTTTACGGCTCAACCCCATACACAGTACTTATCCAAATAACTGCCAAGGTGATGGACTGCTTTGTTCTAGGTATTGCCCTAAGTATTTTAATTGCCATAGTCTGTGTTGTTTTGAACTATTTATTCAGTTTTAATTATTTTGATTTTTGAAATCACATTTGTTCTCATTTTTAAATAACATCTTTAGTTTGTTTTCTTCTTTGGCTTTTGTTGGCCTGGATTTGCAGGTTGTGGGATGTCAGGTCCCAGGCCAGGGATTGAACCTTGGCCTTGGCAGTGAAAGCGCTGAATCCTAACCATTAGGCCAGCAGGCAGCTCTGCAGTTTTGTTTTGCTTTTTTCTAAAACAATTTTATTTATCTAGGTCTCTGTTGCGTGCGTGGGCTTTCTCTGGTTGCGGTTTCCTCTAGTTTCTCTGGCGGCTTCTTGTGGAGCACAGGTGCTGGGTGCCCGGGCTTCAGTGGTCACGGCCTGTGGCCTCGGCAGTTGTGGTGCATGGGCTTAATGGCTCCGCAGCGTGTGGGATCTTCCCGGACCAGGGGTGGAACCCACGTGCCCTGCACTGGCAGGCGGATTCTAATCCACTGTGCCACAAAGGACGTCCTGTTTTACTTTAAATGAGTACATTTTTAAAGTGATGTTACCTTTTCCTGATTATACTGACAAATTGCATTTTGCGGTGGTGGGAATCTGCTAGGAGTATTGGCAAAAATATAGAAGAAAACAAACATTACAACTTTAATTTCTCACAACGTAAAAATAGACTAAATTGCAGTAGCTCTAAGCCTGCTTATTTAGTATTCCTTTCTGTTATTTATCTGTTATCTATATCCATAATTTATCTATTGTATATGAATATATATAAAATCGTTATAAGCCAAACCACAGGATAAATATCAGTTTCTTTTAAGACATTTCTTCTGGTTATAAAGCAATTCATACTTATAGAAATGTTAAAAATCAATATATAAAATCATATATAATCAAATATATATAAATTATATATAATCAAGTATTATATAAAAGTGAAATAATTACGTATTTGTATTCTCCACAACCTCTGATTCAGTGAGTGGTAGTCAGTCAAGAAATATGGATTCATTTTTAATTCAGGAGGTTTCTTACTTATTACATATTGTTGACTGCTGATCATCCTGATTCCCTTTTATTTATGAAGCTTGTTTTGAGTAAAGAGAAGGAATTCTTCCTAACTTCTCACTTCACCTCCAACTTGTGAACACCCCCAGGTACCAATGATATTAAAAGTAAACTGTCCACTCTCTCATACTAATAAAATATTCTTAAATAGTATTCTCAGACTTCAGTTAAAAATTTCCATTTAAAACCATGAATTTAGAAATTGGGTGATTCCTTTTTAAATTGAGGTCTCAATCAAAAGGATAAAAGTTACGCCTGTGACACTGTTAGGTACACCAAGCTGGTGGGGGGCGTTTGACCTCTGACCTGCCTTCATTAGTCAGTCGGGTTGCACGCATATCGAAGCCCTTACAGGGTCTGCTGATTGTGCTCCGTGTTGGGGACTCGATCTTAAACTGGAGATTCTTAGTGTTTTCATAGAACTTTTAGTTCAGGTACAAGAATTTTTTAAAGATGGCATGGAAATTAATTATGTGACGGAGAAAAATAATTTCCCCCAAGTTAATTGCACAAATTACTGTAGCCCTAAAAGGTTAATGATTGTCAGACATCTTTGATGCATGGAACCTATTAAATGCCAGTATCATTTGAATAAGTAAGTCGACTAGACCTTCTTGAACAAATAGTCTTAGCCAAAGGACAACAGTACATAGTGCCCTTTTTCCCTGTTTTAGAGGAACACTTTTTAATCTCTGCAGCTAGAGGACTTGAGTCAGTCCTAGTCACAATAGATCCTTACATTTCAAATTAAAACAGTTGACAGAAAGCTACAAAAGTGAAGCAATTATCCTTCAATTAAAAAATAAATAAATTAAAAAAAAACAGTTTATTTTTCAAAAGGTAATTATGATCATGTATTATCCACACTGTACTTCATAGACCTGCTGAGTTATTACTTGAAGTTTGGAAATAAATTTATTTTATGCAGACTTAATATAGACCTTAAAGAACTGAATAGAATTAATGCATAATTATTACTGTGGATATCTGAAATGAAACTTCTTTTATAGCTATTTATGGAAGAAAATATTATATGGTTAATATTTTAATTTTATTTTAAAATGCCAAACTTTATCATGTGTTTCTTAATCTTTGCCTTTTAATCTTTCTGCATTTAACGAATGCCTTTTAGTGATTGCCAGTAATTAGCCAGTTCCAAAGGAATTAGCTGGAATATACTTTTATTTTCAATAGTGGTATATCTTAAAGGACAGTCTAAAGAATAGGAGTTCCTTTAAGAGATACTTTTCCAAAAATGATTGCGTGGTTCAGTAAATTTGGGAAAGACTACGTACTAAATCCTCTCTTTACAAGGCTAACAATGTACATTAACAGACTGAAGGATCTGAGAAACCTAGAGTAAATAAATAAGGTTAGCATTGTCTAACGGAGAAGGCAATGGCACCCCACTCCAGTACTCTTGCCTGGAAAATCCCATGGACAGAGGAGCCTGGTAGGCTGCGGTCCATGGGGTAGCTAAGAGTCAGACGTGACTGAGCGACTTCACTTTCACTTTTCATTTTCACACACTGAGGAGGGAAATGGCAACCTACTCCAGTGTTTTTGCCTGGAGAATCCCAGGGACGGGGGAGCCTGGTGGGCTGCCGTCTATGGGATCACACAGAGTCAGACACGACTGAAGTGACTTAGCAGCAGCAGCAGCAGCATTGTCTAATTCAGTGTTTCCTAAACTTACTCGATGACAGAAATTTCTACTCTTTTGTAAAATTTTATTGACAGACTGTTTGTGACCCCATAGACTGTAGCCCTCCACACTCCTCTGTCCATGGAATTTCCTAGGAAAGAGCACTGGAGTGGGTTGCCATTTTCTACTTCAGGGATATTCCTGACCCAGGGGTTGAACCCACGTCTCTTGTGTTTCCTGTATTAGCAGGCAGATTTTGTACTGCTGAGCAACCTGGGAAGCCTAATACAATGTAAAGTTGATTTACAGTGTTAGTTTCAGATGTACAGTAAAGTGATTCAGTTTGACACACATATATCTGTTCTTCAGATTCTTCCTCCTTATTAGTTTGTTTTCTATGTGTGTGGGTCTAATTCTGTTTTGTTAAGTTCATTTGTATCATTTTTTTAGTTTCAACATATAAGTGATACCATGTGATATTTGTCTTTCTCTGCCTTACTATACTTAGTAAATGGGAGTACCAGACCACCTTACCTGCCCCCAGACACCTGCACGCAGGTCAAGAAGCACCAGTTAGAACTGGACTGGTTCCAAAATGGGGAAGGAGTACATCAAGACTGTATACTGTCACCCTGGTTATTTAACTTGCAGGCAGAGTACATCACGCAAAATGCTGGGCTGGATGAAGCACAGGCTGGAATCAAGGTTGTCGGCAGAAATATCAATAACATCAGATATGCAGATGACACCACCCTTATGGCAGAAAGCGAAGAACTAAAGAGCCTCTTGATGAAAGTGAAAGAGGAGAGTGAAAAAGTTGACTTAAAACTCAACATTCAGAAAACTAAGATCATGGCATCCGGTTCCATCACTTCATGGCAAATAGATGGGGAAATAATGGAAACAGTGTCAGGCTTTATTTTCTTGGGCTCCAAAATTGCTGCAGACAGTGACTGCAGCCATGAAATTAAAAGACACTTGCTCCTTGGAAGAAAAGCTATGGCCAATCTAGATAGCATATTAAAAAGCAGAGACGTCACTTTGCCAGCAAAGGTCCGTCTAGTTAAAGCTATGGTTTTTCCAGTAGTCATGTATGGATGTGAGTGTTGGACTATAAAGAAAGCTGAATGCCAAAAAATTGATGCTTTTGAACTGTGGTGTTGGAGAAGACTCTTGAGAGTCCTTGGGCTATAAGGAGATCCAACCAGTCCATCCTAAAGGAGATCAACCCTGAATAGTCATTGGAAGGATTGATGATGAAGCTGAAACTCCAATACTCTGGCCACCTCATGCAAAGAGCCAACTCACTGGAAAAGACCCTGATGCTGGGAAAGATTGAAGGCAGGAGGAGAAGGGGGCAACAGAGGATGAGATGGTTGGATGGCATCACCAACGCAATGGATGTGAGTCTGAGCAAGCTCCGGGAGATGCTGAAGGACGGGGAGGCCTGGTGTGCTGCTGTCCATGTGGTCAAAAGAGTCGGACCTGACTTGAGCCTGAGTAACTGAGCAGTGATTGATAACCTCTGAGTCCATCTGTGTTGCTGCAAATGGCATCGTTTCATTTTTTATGGCTGAGTAATAGTCCATAGTGTGTGTGCACATGCTCACAAATAGACACACATGTATATGTACATCACATCTTCTTTACCCATTCATCTCTTGATGGGTACTTAGATAGCTTCCATGTCTTGGCTGTTGTAAATAGATCTGCAGTGAATGTTGGGGTGCATGTATCTTTTCCAACTACAGTTTTCTGCAACTATATATCAACGGAAGCTAGAAAAGGCAAGGAAATGGACCCCCTCCCTAAGAGGTTCCAGAGGGAGGGAGGCTCTGGCTGACTTTTGCCCTTTTATATTCATATTTTGGACTTTTGTCCTCTAGGACTGTTAGAATAAGTCACTGTTATTTTTTGCCATCAGTTTGCAATAATTTGCTATAGCAGCAATGGAAAACAAGTACAGATTTGGGTACCTGGAAGAGGGGTGCTGCTGTAACAAATACATTAAAATGTAGAAGTGACTTTGGAAATGGTTAATGGCTGGAGGATTGATTTCGATGTGCATGATTGAAAAAACCTAGGTTGCCTTGAGCAGACTGTGGGTAGAAATATGGATGTTCAAGGCTCTGCTGAGTGCACAGAAGGAAATGAGCAGCTTGCTAATGGAAACTGGGGGAAGCAGATTCTGGTTTTACAGTATCATGGCAGAAAGCTTAGCTGAATTATGCCCTGAAGTTTTATGAAAAGCAGGACTTGTAAGTGATCAGCTTGAAGATCTAGCTGAGAGTATCTCCATACAATGTGCTGAAGATGCGTCTTGGTTCCTTCTTGCTGCTTGTGACAAAATTCGAGAGGAAGTTCTGTCTGTGGCCTGCAGCTTCAGTGCACAGCCTGGAGTTCCAGCCTGCCCTTTCCGACAGCCTGCCCCAGTGGCACACTTTGAATAGCAGGGTTGTGGAGAACCATGTTTGTTTGCTTAGACGGTCAAACATATGTCATACATACAGGAGTTTGAATTTGCTCATCAGTCTTCAACACGTTACCACTGACAATAACGGATCTAATTACAGTGATCCAAGCCAGTATATAAGAACCACACCTTCTCTTATTCTGAAAAGTTTTTTGGTGTTTCTCCCCTGCTAGGTTGAAGAGCGTTTCTCTCCCCTCTGCCCCTCCCCCTGATTCATGCTTACTTTGCACCCTGGGATTGTGCCCTTATTTGGAAATAGGGTCTTTGCAAATGTGATGAAGTTGAGATGAGGTCATGTAGGATTAGGTGAACCTCAATCTAGTGACATTCTCTTATGCAATGAGGGGAATTTGGACCCAGGGACACATAAGGGAGAATACCACATGAAAACAGAAGCAGAGATGGAAATCGTGCTGCCTCAAGCTAAGAACACCAAGGATTGCTGGCAGCCACCAACAGCCAGGAGAGAGGCATGGAGGAGATGCTCCTTCTGAGCCCCCGAGGAGGAACTGACACTGCCGGCAGTCTTGATCTTGGGCTTCTGGTCTCCAGAACTTTGAGACAATGAATTTCTATTGTTTTAAGCTACCTAGTTTGTGGTATTTTGTTTTGACAACTCTAGGAAACAAATCCATCTTCTAACAAGTACAAATTAGGTAAAGGACTCTAGCAAATTAATTAAAAACCTGATTGCAAATGTCACTCTCCCACAGAGCCAATGACTATGATGGCTGTCTTCCAAATTTGGAATTCTGGAGGTGAAAGTTAGTGATGATAACTCCTTGGATAATTCTGAAACCTTTTGTACCAGGTGAGATTTAGAGTGAAGTGAAAAGACAGTTTAACAAAATCAAACAATATCAAACTAAGAAGGGACAAGAAAGAACTAGAAGGAAGGTTGCATAAAGTGGCACCATGTCTTTTGCAATTTGTTTCTTTGCTTGTAATTTTTGCCCTGAGCTGGCCAGAGAAGTAATAGATAGACTCTACAGAAGTCAGCTCTTAAATTACCTTCCCATTATTCTTTTCCTCTGTCCCATCAACCCCCACATGACCTTTGGTCTTTGTGCAGGACTTAGAAATGCACTTTGAATGTAAGCAGTTGGTTATAGCAGTGCTAGGACTAAACAGATGCCTCTTTGTGGAATGGAGTTGTCCCTTGAAATTTTGCTTTAAAGTACATTCTATGAAGTGAAGCTGCGTTTTTTTCTTTTTAGTTTTTCTACCTTAGAATAAAAGAGTTCTTCCCACAAGGAAGTAATTTTACCCAATATGTATTTTTAAAAACTATTTCAAAGTGTATGTATCCAGTAAACCAAAAAAACAGGAATATTAAAAAAAATATTCTCTATTCAAGATAGCATGATATATATAGCCTAAGATTAAAAAAAAAACAACATGCAGTCTTTGCAAAAGAGATATCAGTCAGTGCACTGATGTACCATATTCACCATGGAAGGTGTCAGTTTTATAAGGATGACGGTTGTCCCCACATTAACCCATAAATTCAGCTCTAATCAATAACTGAGCACTTGCAACATTTTTCATAGCAGGCATTTTCAAACTTCACAGAAGAGAATAGTATCGTGAACCCCATGTGCCCATCATCTAGCTTTGACAGTTATCAGCATTTTGACAATCTTGTTATAATTGCAGGGATTTGAGAGGAAGAATGTGTTGTTTTATTTTCTTGGAGAATTTTAAAACAGGACTAGAAGTCATGTCATTTTTGCCTGTAATTAGTTCAGTTTCCATCACTAGGGACTTACCTTTTTAAACATAACTACTGTTCCATTATCATACCGAAAGAAGCAAATAGTGATTCCTTAATGTCATCTAGTTTTCCATCCACATTCAGACTTCTCAGGTTGTGTCCAGAGATGGCTTTTTCCACTTGACTTACTTGAATTGGGATGTAAACAGAAGTCCTTCCATTGATTTGATTATGCCCTTTAAACCTCTTTGGTTGTATAATGGCTTTCCCTCTCTTTATTTCTTGCAGTTTTTTTGTGTGTTTTTGTGTGTAGGGTTGTGGACAAGTGTTGGGGGGTGGGGTGGGTGTTCCAGTGGTATGTGCCTGAGCCTTCTCTTGAAAACCTTTTATTTGAGGTTTTATTGTTCACTGATGATTATTGCCCAGAACCATGATTTCATCAGGGGTTGAAAAACAGTGCATTTCAAATGATAGCATTCTTTATGCTTTTATTAGCTAGTATTCTTTATATAATTTATCCCTCATCAGCTATATAGTTACCCTGAAATAGTTATATTAGAAGGGCAAGATAAATCTTAATTTTTTTTCCTTTAGCAGTTTTCAGAGTAGTAAGCTAAGGCTTGGCTATCTTCTGCTGTGTAACAAATTACCCCAAGATTCAAGGGGTGTAAAACAACAACTGTTTTATTAAACATCATTGTTGATAGGTAAGGGATTTTGGAGGGCTTGGCTGACAGTACTGTTAAACGTGGAAGAAGGTAGGTGGGCTGATCTGAAGGTTCCAAGACCACTTCTCTCATTCTTTTGCATGTGGACATGCAGTTGTTTCAGCACCATTTGTTGCAGAGACAGTTCTTTTCCCATTGAATAGGATGTAGAACACTTGTCAAAACTAAGTTGGCTGTGGAGGTATGGATTTATTTCTGGACTCTCAATTCTATCCTGTTGGTCTATATGTTTATCTTCATGCCAGTACCACACTGTTTTAACTGTTGTTGCTTTGTAGTAGGTTTTAAAATTAGGAGTATGAGTCCTCCGCCTTAGTTCTTCTTTTTCAAGATTGTTTTGTTGTTTGGGACCCCTTTAAATTCCTTTTGGATTTGAGGATTGACTTTTGCATTTCTATAAAAAAGATTCCTGGCATTTGATAGAGATTGCACTGACTCTGCAGATCACTACAGGTAGTACTGATATCTTAACAATATTAAGTTTTTTGATCCATGAACATGAAGTGTCTTTACTGTTATTTGTCTTCTTTAATTTATTTCAGCAATGTTATATAGTTCTTAGTGTACAATTCTTGTACTTTCTTGATGAAACTTATTCCTAGTTATTTATTCTTTTAGATTCTATTATAAATGGAATTGATTTCTTAATTTCCTTTTAGATAGTGTATTGCTGATGTATAGGAATGTAACTGATTTTTGCATGTTGATTTTGTACTCTGCAACTTTGCTGAATTCATTTAGTAAGCCCCAGTAACTTTCTTCAGAGAAGGCAATGGCACCCCACTCCAGTACTCTTGCCTGGAAAATCCCATGGATGGAGGAGCCTGGTAGGCTGCAGTCCATGGGGTTGCACAGAGTCGGACACGACTGAAGCGACTTAGCAGCAGCAGCAGTAACTTTCTTACTGATGCTTGGGATTTTCTACACATAGGATCATATCATCTTTGAATAGAGAGAGTTTACTTCTTCCTTTCCAATTCAGATGGCTTTTTTACCTTTTTCTTGTCTAAGTGCCCTGGCTAGAACTTCCAGTACAGTGTTGAGTAACTGTGGTGGGAGTGGGCATCCTTTTCTTATTTCTGATCTTACATGGAAATCTTTCAGTGTTTCACCTTTGAGAATGATGTTAGTTGTGGGTTATTTTGTAAATAACCTTCATTATTTTGAGAAAGTTTCCTTCTAGTCCTACCTTTTAAAGTGGGTTTTTTTTTTAAAAAATCTTGAAAGGATATTGAATTTTGTCAAATGCTTTTTCTTGTTAATTATGATCATGTGGGTCTCTTAATGTTCTTTGTTCTATTAATGGATGTTATACCGATTGTCTTCTGTTGAAGCACTCTTGCGTTCCTGGGTAAATCAAATTTGGCCATGGCGTATAATTCTTTTTTTAAATTTATTTATTTTTAATCAAAGGATAATTGCTTTACAATATTGTGTTAGTTTCTGCCATATATCAGCATGAATCAGTCATAGGTATACATGTATCCCCGGCCTCTTGAATCTCCCTCCCTTCTCCCACCCGTTCCCATCCCTCTGGGTTGTTACAAAGCTCTGATTTGAGCTCCCCAAGGCATACAGCCAGTTCCATTTGGCTATCTGTTTTACATACGGTAGTGTATGTGTTTCCATTCCACCTCTCCATTCGTCCCACTCTCTCCTTCCTCCCCCTCTTCCTCCCCCACACCCGAGTCCATAAGTCTGTCATGGTATATAGTTCTTGAGATGCTGTCGGGTTTGGTTTGCTGATATTTGTTTTGAGACCCTCATTAGTTTTTGGTAGTTTTATTGGTTTTGCTAGAATAGCAAGTGTCATAGTCTCATCTTGCACATTTCATCACTTCATTGTGGAATCAAGCATTTTGGAAAATAGCCCTTGTTCCATTTAGTGGAGACACTATTTAGAAACTGTAGCTTGGTTATTACTTTTTGGTGTTCACAGCGGTCAGAGCTAGAAAACACACCAGTACACACATACCTATCTCTGAGGTCATACACACATACATATTTTTAGTAATATGATAAACAAATATTTATTTTAAAGTGAAGAACTTATGCTTCTAGATGAAGTGACAGTGTACTAGGTTGTCTTTGATTTTATGTTGGAAAGTATCATACTACTCTTTTGAATTATTCTATGATATAACTATGATAGTTAGAAACAATGATACCACAGTATTTCTATTTACAGAAAGACTACAGAATGCAATTTAACATTTCTTTGCAGTTCTCTTCCTCCTCACATGCCTTTCTCCTCTCCATCCCCATTCCCCATCCCCTACCTTAAGCTGTATCCCTCTGCAGAGACATATAGTCAAAATTCAACTTTTTTTTTGGCTTCACTGAGTGGCTTTGAGATCTCAGATCCCAGACCAAGGATTAAACCTGGGTCATGGCAGTGAAAACACTGAATCCTAGCCACTAGACCACCAGGGAACTCTGCAAATTCAGCATTTTAAAGTAACTTGAAGTAATTATTTTCTCTGTGTGGTTATGCCACCAACTTGTGCAATTTAGTTCATTTTCTATCTCAGTAACTGCCTTTTGTTTGTTTTTGCTTAATTTTGTTTTTAAATTACATAATAGGATTACATGGTTTCATTGTCAACATTGTAAAAGAAGATATATGCAAAGAAATTAGCCCATGTTCTCTTCCTGTTTGTATTTTTACTTTGTCATCTAAGTTGTTGCATTTGTTGGTATAAAGTTCATAATATTTCCCCAGAGATAATCTTTCATTCCTGATTTTTGTGATCTGTATTTTCTCTTCTTTTTCTTGCGAAGGATTTATACACTTAAGGGTTTGTCAATTTTGTTGATTTTTAAAGAACTTGTTTTTGGTTCTTCAAATTTATCTTAGAAAACTTATTTTTTCTATTATTTTTGTTTTATATCTCCTTAATTTCTAGTCTCATCTTTATTATTTCCTTCTTTATGATTGCCTTCAATGTGTTTTCCTTTTATTTCTACATTTTAAAGGCAAATGCTTAGATTTTTGACTTGAGGTCTATCTTCTTTACTAATTTGGCATTTAACTCTCTGTAAACTTTCCCTTAAGTCTTGCATTAGCTGTGTCCCATACATTTTGACCTGATGTGTATTTATTTTTGCTGATATCAAAATCCTTACTAATTATCCTTGTATTTTTCTTTTACCCATTGTTATTTAGAAATGTGTTTAAATTCCAAATTCTTGTGGATTTTTCTAAATTTTCTTCCATTTTTTATATCTAATTTGACTCTATCATGTTTGGTGAATATGCTTTGTATAATTTTGATCTTTTTCTATTTATTATTATTATTATTATTTTTTTGCCTAGTATGTGGCTTATCTTGGAGAATGTTCCGTACTTGAGAAGAATGTCTCTTTTGTTCTTGTTGTTGAGTAGAGTGTGCTATAGATGTTGGTTAAGGTAATTTGGAGAAAGAAATGGCAGCCCACTTCAGTATTCTTGCCTTGAGAATCCCATGGACAGAGGAGCCTGGAGGGCTACAGTCAGTGGTGTTGCAAAGAGTCAGATAGGACTGAACGACTAACACTAAGGTAATTAGGTTGCTAGTGTCTTTCAAGTCTTCCATTTCCTTATTGATCTTTCTGCTTGCTTTTTATCTGTTATTGAATGTGGAATATTGACATATTCGATATTACTGTTGAATTGTTTCTCTCTTAATTTTGTCATTTTTAGTTTCCTGTACTTTAGGGCTCTGTTATTAGGTTCATAAATATAATTGTTACCTTTTCTTCTGAACTGACACTTTTATCACAGAATTTCCCTCTTATTTTCAGGTAACATTTTTTGTCTTAGTCTGTCTTGCCTGACATTAGTAAGCTCTGCTTTACTTACTGTTCGCCTGATTCGTCTTTATCCTTCTGTTTTTGACTTACTTGTGTCTTTGAATCTGAGTGTCTCTTTTAGATAGCATATAGTTGAGTCATTTAAAAAATATCCATACTGTTAATCTGTTTTTTTATTCCAATGTTTAATCCATTTTTATTTATTGTTGTTACTGATGAGATAAACATCTGCCATTTTATTATTTTCTACATGGCTTGTATCTTTTTGGTTCATTCATTGCTCTGTCACTGATTTCTTTTGTGTTAGGTAGATTTTTTTCACCATATATATGTTATTTTCTTAGTTGTTATCTTGGGGATTATAATTAACATCTTAATTTAAAACAATCCAGTTCATATCAATCCTAACATGATTTCAGTAGTACACACAATCTTGCTGTAGAGCTCAAACTCTTTTCCCTACCTTTATACTATTTTTGTTTTACAGATTATGTCTTTATACATTATAAGCCCATTCACATTTTTATAATTGTTCCTTTATATAACTGCCTTTCAAATCAAATAGAAGAAACTCATTAGACCTTCTATCCTCCCCAAATATAATTATTGTCTTTTATATTTATCTATGTGGTTTCCTTTACTGGTGTTCTTTTTGATTTGAATTGTCATTTAGTTTCATTTCATATTGAAGAAATCCCTTTTTAATATTTCTTGTAGAGCAAGTCTGCTACTGACAGATTCTTTCAGTTTTTCTTTATCTGTGAAATTAACTTTATTTTTTGAAGGATAGTTTTGCTGGATACATAATTCTTGGTTGATAATCTTTTTCTTTCAGTGCTTGGAATATGCCACTCAGTGAATTCTGGCCTGCATGGTTTTTAATGAGAAGTAAGCCATTAATCTAATTGTTTTTGTCAGACTACTCTGGGGATGTGGCCTTCCCTGCTTAGTGAGTTCTGACTGACAGCAATAAAAGTGCTTTTTGAAGGGCACCTTTCCAGGGAGTCGAGAACAGTGTTCTGGAAATGGTGCTTTCCAAGGAGGTCCACGCCCAGTGGCTGCAGGGCTACAGGTGTTCACAGTTCCTGTGGCTGTGGGCTGTGGTTTGCAAGGTTGCTAGTTTTTAGGAGAGTTTAGGAGAGGAGTGGTTTGTGGCATTGTAATGTGTTCTAAGCAAGGTTTATCAGTCTTCCTGAGATGTACTCCTTGGATTTTTATTAGCTTTTGGTTAGTTTCCAAAATTTTGACAAAGTTGATTTTCACAGTTGCACTGGCAGTTTCATTGTTCTTTTGGATGAGAGCATTTGCACAGGTCCTCACTCCACTGCTCTGGGATCTCTGCCATTCCCTGACCCCTCCCCCCATATGGATGCATTTTAATAGCAAGTGAAGCAGTAAGACCATGAGTGTTACATACATCATTTACCCATTTCATGCACTTAGAACCAAAAACACAAATGTGTGTATGTAAATCCATAAAATATATATAATATTTGCATCACCCAAAATACATGAACAGTTCCAAATAGTGGTCTCCTCAGGTGGAGGCAGATCTGGAGGTGGGATGGGATGAGGTAGATAGGAGTATGTGTGTTATAATTAAGGGCCAGTTTTATTTTGCAGTTCTGGGTTCATGGGATTTTATTACATTATTATAAAATGTACACAAAAAATGTTATGGTTGTGGTTCTTTCACATTAACACAAGAGATAGGGAATCTATTATGTAATGGAGTTTTATAAAAGAGCTTTGACCTCAGCTTTCAAATCCATTTTTACGGCCAGAAGAATTACTTAGGGCACATATCTCTGTCCAGTCCCACGTGGGACTGCCTGAGCTTGCCCTACCTCCACATGAGGACAAGACAGGGACACTGAAGAAAGGAGCACTGCTGAGAGACGAGAGACGGTCGCACACGGCCCTTTCGTAGGTCCCTGCCACCGCCTTCAGTCTCATGGCCCTCAGCTCCACAGTGTGCTCTGAGGGGTTTCATAAATACAGGGGAACTGTCAGCGAGGCCCCAGTAAGGACACAGACAGTTCTGCTCTTACTGAATCTGTATTTAAAGCATGATGTTTTCTGGTTGCTCAAGCATTTAAGCGATTTTTTTAGAATAACCAAGTGGAGATCTGGGGGAGATACCCCAAACTGTCCTCAAGATGACTTGTGTATAGTATCATGCAGGCAGGATTAGAATGGAAAGGAAACTAAGAAAATGAAAATTTAAACAGTGAACAGTTTTCTATTTTAAAGAATGACTTTTTAAAATAGAAGTGTCAGCACAGAGCGTTGATAATGGGAGTACTGCCACTGGGTAATTTGTATCACTGAAAATCTTTTTGAGAGACAGTATTGGTAGAGTCAGATGGTGCTCCTAAACCTTTTCACGTATGGGATCCATAGGAAATGTTTATTTTATGGCTTGTTGAGGAAAATAGCAAGGCTGCTCGTGGCTACCATAGCTTGAACCAGCCATGGTTCGCTGGTTGTGAAGATCCAACCTTTCTGAATTTGCTTCTTGTTTACCTGTTTGAACTGTGGGGATCGTTCTGCTGACTTGTCATGATTTTGTATCTACTAGTTTTAGAATACAAAAATTATCCCTTAGTTTCTCAAATACTGAAAATGTAACATAACATTTGGATATTGGCCAAATCAGAGGAAATGCATTTGTACAAATGCGTAACCATTCTATTTTATTGTCATTTAACTCTGAATTTGAAGGCCAGTACACGGCATTTGCTAGCAGTTGATAGTGATGCTCTCATGCATTTGTGGCTGTCTTTCCTGGTTTTGTCAAGTGGGAAGTGTGAACACCTGCTGCTATTTGTGCCTTGTACAGGCTATTGTGGAAGAGATAAAGAAGCAGAAAACTGGTCCAACTCATGGACCTCGATTTGGCTCATCACATGTTGCTTTTTTTTTGTGAAATATAAATGATAAAGTGGTGTCATTTACAGAAAATAATATGCAGAGAATAAATGTAAAAAGATCTTAAAGAAGAGAAGGCTCCATGTGGCTTAGTGTCTTGCACTCAGTAGGATATACAGGGGATATGTGTAAGGTCTAATTGAGATTCTTAGGAAAGGATTTAATGAGGACTGAAGAACTGAATTATCAGACATAAAAGATGGTGAAGTCTGGCTATTCAGAGAGTTTTTATTGTCTTCCTAAGAAATTTACTTGGAAGCACAATATTCATTTCTAAAGAGGAAGACTAAGTTTTAGAGAAGAAATTTCTCCTAGATACTATTATAAAGTTTGAGTATTTCTATTATGATTTTATTACATCCCATCTGTGGTAGATGTTTTATTGAAATTATTTGGATGTTATCATCAAGCTGTGACAATGATGTTTTAAAGGTCATACGCAAAACACAATTAAATTTCCCAAGTGAAATAAGAATATGCATTGTGAAAGGCAAATAATTTGAAGTAGTTTCTTTTTTTTTGGTATGGGCCATTTTATGATGACATTTTGAGGGGTTTAAATAGATCACTATGTTGTTTCCTTTTTGATTGCAATTTTCCCTTCACTATTTGTGTAGCTTAAAAATAGAAACCAATGTGTTTAAGTTACAACATTATTGAGTCTTATAGTTAATATAAACTTTAAGTTCAGCAGTAGATTCTATTATAACTGTGAGAACTCACTCATATTATTGTGTCTTTGTATAAATGTGATGGCCTCTGAGTGATAGAGGTTTAACTATGCACACTTTGGTTTATTATAAATGGATAAACCAACAGTTCTATACCTATGTCATTCGCTCACTCATTAGGAGATTGCTAAGATTCCCGTCGTCTAAAATTTTGTGATTTTTATCTTACTTTTTTCCCTCTAAAAGTAACAAATGATTATTTCTTTCAAATGTTTGGAAATAAATACTGGAAAATTTTTAATTATTATTGCCTAGCACAGATTATTTTAATATTTGACAGTGTTTTCTGTTTGATTTGTGGTGCTGACTCATAAATGCCACTGGGAACAAAGGCATTTTGGTTCTAGTAGAAGGATCAGTTATTTAGGTAGCAGCATAATGACTTGGGCAAACAAGAATTTCTTTATAATCATGAGCAAAATAACAGATGATACCTATCTGAATAAAATGAAAAGCACAAGTACATTAAGAAAGGATAACTCAATATCGTGTTAGTTTCAATCGCCCAAAGGTTACTGTCTCTTAAAAATAGGCTGATACTGTTGTTTGTCTCCATATGGATTGCTCACTGGTGTGTACTTTCTGAGAGGGCAGGTGTCCTGCACATCCGTATGAGTACTAGAGTATTGTATTTCAAATTGGATTAAATGGAAATATGTGTGTGTGTACCTATTTATCTCAGGTAATAGAGAATTGATAGCGTTATTAATGGAGCCTGTTGACTTTTCTTTGTTTATCTAAACAACTGACTGGTCTGCCCTTAGGACTGGCATTGTTTAGGGATGTAGTAGTAGTTGGTGGGAAAGGAGTTGGGAGTGATTAAAGTTACTGAGCGCTTCTGAACTGGTTAGAAAGCTGCTCTGGGCTGAAAGCCGGTTGTTTCTTGTCAGTGTTTTACGTGACTGAGGTCGGTTACTTCAGAGTTAGAACAGCTGCCGCCTTGGTAAATGGTTTAATTCTGCCTGGTGGTACAGTGTAAGACCCTTTTAAATGCTGCTGTAATTGGTGTTTAAATAAATATGTTTTGATTGGACAAGAATGGAAAGGCTATTTTGGAGTATTTTCAAAGGCAGAGAAGTTTAAAATAATGTAAACTTGTTAATTTTGTGTTCTGTAATGTATAGAGTAATATTGAGGTTTCAATTTTTATATTAAGTAAATGAAAATATTCACGTAAACCTTTTATATAAGAGGGATTACCAACAAGTGAACGATTCTGAGCAAAAACAGATGGATTTAAAAAATTGAACTAGTTGGCTAAAGACTTGGGTTCTTATCATGGCGTATCTTTGCCTTATCAAGGCCTATCATGGCCTTTTAACTTTGGGATGTTTTAATATCCTCATCGTCAAAGAGGATCTAGTCCAACGCTCTCATTTGTGAAACCTTCCTTAGGCCTGGAACACTTCATGAAGGAAATGAGTGTGGCATTAGTGGCTGTGTGAGTAGTCTGCTGTCACGGGAGCTTGAAGTATGAGGGAGGGGGTAGAGTAGTTGGAAGTAAAGCGTGGGCGTGCCTCATCCAGACTTATCGCCAGACAGGACTGCACAGATTTCACACCATTAGTGCACAAGTTAGGAGCAAGCAGCCACGGGGCCGACCACTGGTTTTAATGCTTATCCCAAACGCTGTGTATTGAACAGCCTTATGGATGTGTACCCTCTCCATTCCCCACAATCTCTACCTTTTTGTTTTGTTTCATACCTGCCTGTCGTCTCTGCCTTTTTTGACTTTGGAATTTTTTGAGTTTACCCCATGTTGGGGTAATATGTAGACATAGAAGGGTTGGAGAGGAGATTGACATCATCAGTTATGCTTATAAGAAAGTTTACTTTAGCCAAACAGTGTGGGGTTGATAGAGAACGGTAGTGTCTGGGTAGCTAATCCTGTAAGAAAGTTAATAGCAGTATTTTTCATTTTATTTCATTGTTATCTTCCTCAGAATAGTTCTGTATGTTAAAATATTTAAAGAAAATGTAGAACAACTTAATCCAAATGTTTTTTGCTCTCAGTTAAAAGTTGATGCTTTGACATAAGAGCTCAGTCAATTACCATCTCACTATGCTTATCTTGGCATAGAACTTGCATGTGTGTATTGCAGTGGACTCTTAGCTTAGAAAATCTATCTTAGATATCCATGTATGCGTGCTCCCATCTCTAAGTCATGTCTGACTCTTTGTGTTCCCATGGACAGTAGCTTCCAGGCTCCTCTGTCCATGGAATTTCCCAGGCATGAATATTGGAGTAGGTTGCCATTTCCTTCTTCAGGGGATCTTCCCGACCCTGGGATCAAACTTGCATGTCCTGCATTGGCAGGTGGATTCTTTACCACTGAGCCACCAGGGAAGCCAGTATTAGATATAGACATATTTATATAAATTGCAACGAGTCAGACATGACTGAGCGACTGAACAACAACATATAAATCTTATCTGCATTGATATGTCTGGGAAAGATTTTCAGATAGCCCAGGGATTAGAAATAAGCCTAGATTTGCACTGAAGTACCAAACGTGTTTCCCTATGTACCACTTGTATCTGGGGGAAACTTGCTTTATTATCTTTTCCTCTCCTACTGCCCTGTCTGGGCACATTGTTGTCAAGTCAAGATCAGATACACCGGAGTTAGACCTTGTTCAAATCTTGTCTCTTTATTCAACTTTGGGCCAGTTCATTAATCCACCTGAGTTTTGGTTTCATTTTAGATCATTGATAGATAGATGATTTTATGGATGTGATGAAACATACTAAAAACATATAGCTTTATCATCCAGACGAGGGTAGTAAACAAGAATAAGCCAATCTCCTAGTGTTTGGATGTGTTTCATCAGAAGGAATATTTAAGGGAAAGCCACCAAAGGCTTCTTGAATGATTGAGAAGCCACACACAACATCCACATATAAACACACAGGTACACAAGGAGATTTATATGTGCAGATGAATACAAACACTGATGTAAACACAAAGTGAATTTAGAAGGTTAATTGATGAATGGGGGAGTTTCCATTTTGTAGAATAAGAACAAACAGGACATCTGTAATGTAAGCATTCCACTTTTATACTAAAACAGAAAAGCAGAAAATAACCTCTTCTAATTTTTATGTCTTTGTGGACAAGATTGAGCAAACTGCAGAGTTGATGAGGCACAGACAATTTGTTGCCAACAGGATTAAGAATCCCAGACGAAAAAGACACAGATTATCCTTTCACCTGAAATTGCTCTTTCTCTCCGTTCCGAGTAGGGGAAACAAAAACCAACACACAGTGAACAGAGACAGGGAATACTGCCTGCACTAATGATGCTTGGGGTGAAGGAAGTCCTTACAAGTTGGCTTTTGTTTCTCCCTTAGTTAACGACCTACTCAGAATTCACTGTGCTTCCTGGAACTTCATATTAAAAATTTCGTAGATCACAGAAGGAATTTTCAAACAGCATAATCTTTGCTGAGAGCCATTACCAAACATTTGTTGTTTCAATGAGTCTTTGAAAACAAAGCTTCTTTGAGCACTCTTGCACTGTGCCAGGCTTCACAGATTTTTGCATCATGGGAAGTGATATTTTGTGTTTGTGTGTGTGACCAGTGCCATGGTTGACTGGTCTCAGCAACCTGCTTAATCTGTGTTGAAAAGATGTGACTGAAAGAACAAAGAAATGAAAGAAAAAATAAGTTTAGCAACAATATGTTTGCATACAGGAATAAGTTTTTCCCAACGTGTGTAACATTGGTCAGTCTCCTTTAATAAAGAAGATTTATTTTCAGGAAACCAGCTTTATGTGAATGATGTGTATATCATAATATTTTATTTACCTATATTTTGACATTTCAAGCTGGGTACTATAAACTGAAGATTCTTCAAATAGCAAACGTTTCTTGGATGATACGTCAGGCTCTGTTCTAGCATTGGGTGTCCAGGGGTATTTAAGAATAGGTCCTTCCTTTTTTTTTTTTTTTTTTTTAATTTTTTTATTAGTTGGAGGCTAATTACTTCACAACATTTCAGTGGGTTTTGTCATACATTGATATGAATCAGCCATAGATTTACACTTATTCCCCATCCCGATCCCCCCTCCCATCTCCCTCTCCACCCGATTCCTCTGGGTCTTCCCAGTGCACCAGGCCGGAGCACTTGTCTCATGCATCCCACCTGGGCTGGTGATCTGTTTCACCATAGATAGTATACATGCTGTTCTTTTGAAACATCCCACCCTCACCTTCTCCCACAGAGTTCAAAAGTCTGTTCTGTATTTCTGTGTCTCTTTTTCTGTTTTGCATATAGGGTTATCGTTACCATCTTTCTAAATTCCATATATATGTGTTAGTATGCTGTAATGTTCTTTATCTTTCTGGCTTACTTCACTCTGTATAAGGGGCTCCAGTTTCATCCATCTCATTAGGACTGGTTCAAATGAATTCTTTTTGACAGCTGAGTAATATTCCATGGTGTATATGTACCACAGCTTCCTTATCCATTCATCTGCTGATGGGCATCTAGGTTGCTTCCATGTCCTGGCTATTATAAACAGTGCTGCGATGAACATTGGGGTGCACGTGTCTCTTTCAGATCTGGTTTCCTCAGTGTGTATGCCCAGAAGTGGTATTGCTGGGTCATATGGCAGTTCTATTTCCAGTTTTTTAAGGAATCTCCACACTGTTTTCCATAGTGGCTGTACTAGTTTGCATTCCCACCAACAGTGTAAGAGGGTTCCCTTTTCTCCACACCCTCTCCAGCATTTATTGCTTGTAGACTTTTGGATAGCAGCCATCCTGACTGGTGTGTAATGGTACCTCATTGTGGTTTTGATTTGCATGTCTCTAATAATGAGTGATGTTGAGCATCTTTTCATGTGTTTGTTAGCCATCTGTATGTCTTCTTTGGAGTAATGTCTGTTTAGTTCTCTGGCCCATTTTTTGATTGGGTCATTTATTTTTCTGGAATTGAGCTGCAGGAGTTGCTTGTATATTTTTGAGATTAATCCTTTGTCTGTTTCTTCATTTGCTATTATTTTCTCCCAATCTGAGGGCTGTCTTTTCACCTTACTTATAGTTTCTTTTGTAGTGCAAAAGCTTTTAAGTTTCATTAGATCCCATTTGTTTAGTTTTGCTTTTATTTCCAATATTCTGGGAGGTGGGTCATAGAGGATCTTGCTGTGATTTATGTCGGAGAGTGTTTTGCCTATGTTCTCCTCTAGGAGTTTTATAGTTTCTGGTCTTACATTTAGATCTTTAATCCATTTTGAGTTTATTTTTGTGTATGGTGTTAGAAAGTGTTCTAGTTTCATTCTTTTGCAAGTGGTTGACCAGTTTTCCCAGCACCACTTGTTAAAGAGGTTGTCTTTTTTCCATTGTATATCCTTGCCTCCTTTGTCAAAGATAAGGTGTCCATAGGTTCGCGGATTTATCTCTGGGCTTTCTATTCTGTTCCATTGGTCTATATTTCTGTCTTTGTGCCAGTACCACACTGTCTTGATGACTGTGGCTTTGTAGTAGAGTCTGAAGTCAGGCAGGTTGATTCCTCCAGTTCCATTCTTCTTTCTCAAGATTACTTTGGCTATTCGAGGTTTTTTGTATTTCCATACAAATTGTGAAATTCTTTGGTCTAGTTCTGTGAAAAATACCGTTGGTAGCTTGATAGGGATTGCATTGAATCTATAGATTGCTTTGGGTAGAATAGCCATTTTCAATGGCTATCAATATTGATTCTTCCAATCCATGAACACGGTATGTTTCTCCATCTGTTTGTGTCCTCTTTGATTTCTTTCATCAGTGTTTTATAGTTTTCTATGTATAGGTCTTTTGTTTCTTTAGGTAGATATACTCCTAAGTATTTTATTCTTTTTGTTGCAATGGTGAATGGTATTGTTTCCTTAATTTCTCTTTCTGTTTTTTCATTGTTAGTATATAGTAATGCAAGGGATTTCTGTGTGTTAATTTTATATCCTGCAACTTTACTATATTCATTGATTAGCTCTAGTAATTTTCTGGTAGAGTCTTTACGGTTTTCTATATAGAGGATCATGTCATCTGCAAACAGTGAGAGTTTCACTTCTTCTTTTCCTATCTGGATTCCTTTTACTTCTTTTTCTGCTCTGATTGCTGTGGCCAAAACTTCCAACACTATGTTGAACAGTAGTGGTGAGAGTGGGCACCCTTGTCTTGTTCCTGATTTCAGGGGAAATGCTTTCAATTTTTCACCATTGAGGGTGATGCTTGCTGTGGGTTTGTCATATATAGCTTTTATTATGTTGAGGTATGTTCCTTCTATTCCTGCTTTTTGGAGAGTTTTTATCATAAATGAGTGTTGAATTTTGTCAAAGGCTTTCTCTGCATCTATTGAGATAATCATATGGTTTTTATCTTTCAATTTGTTAATGTGGTGTATTACATTGATTGATTTGCGGATATTGAAGAATCCTTGCATTCCTGGGATAAAGCCCACTTGGTCGTGGTGTATGATTTTTTTAATATGTTGTTGGATTCTGTTTGCTAGAATTTTGTTAAGGATTTTTGCATCTATGTTCATCAGTGATATTGGCCTGTAGTTTTCTTTTTTTGTGGCATCTTTGTCTGGTTTTGGAATTAGGGTGCTGGTGGCCTCATAGAATGAGTTTGGAAGTTTACCTTCTTCTGCAATTTTCTGGAAGAGTTTGAGTAAGGTAGGTGTTAGCTCTTTTCTAAATTTTTGGTAGAATTCAGCTGTGAAGCCATCTGGTCCTGGGCTTTTGTTTGCTGGAAGATTTTTGATTACAGTTTCGATTTCCTTGCCTGTGATGGGTCTGTTAAGATCTTCTATTTCTTCCTGGTTCAGTTTTGGAAAGTTATACTTTTCTAAGAATTTGTCCATTTCATCCAAGTTGTCCATTTTATTGGCATAGAGCTGCTGGTAGTAGTCTCTTATGATCCTTTGTATTTCAGTGTTGTCTGTTGTGATCTCTCCATTTTCATTTCTAATTTTGTTAATTTGGTTCTTCTCTCTTTGTTTCTTAATGAGTCTTGCTAATGGTTTGTCAATTTTGTTTATTTTTTCAAAAAACCAGCTTTTAGCTTTGTTGATTTTTGCTATGGTCTCTTTAGTTTCTATTGCATTTATTTCTGCCTTAATTTTTAAGATTTCTTTCCTTCTGCTAACCCTGGGGTTCTTCATTTCTTCCTTCTCTAATTGCTTTAGGTGTAGAGTTAGGTTATTTATTTGGCTTTTTTCTTGTTTCTTGATGTAAACCTGTAATGCTATGAACCTTCCCCTTAGCACTGCTTTTACAGTGTCCCATAGGTTTTGGGTTGTTGTGTTTTCATTTTCATTCATTTCTATACATATTTTGATTTCTTTTTTGATTTCTTCTATGATTTGTTGGTTATTCAGAAGCGTGTTTTTTAGCCTCCAGGTGTTTGAATTTTTAACAATTTTTTTCCTGTAATTGAGATCTAATCTTACTGCACTGTGGTCAGAAAAGATGACTGGAATGATTTCAGTTTTTTTGAATTTTCCAAGACTAGATTTATGGCCCAGGATGTGATCTATTCTGGAGAAGGTTCCGTGTGCACTTGAGAAAAAGGTGAAGTTGATTGTTTTGGGGTGAAATGTCCTATAGATATCAATTAGGTCTAGCTGGTCCATTGTGTCATTTAAAGTTTGTGTTTCCTTGTTAATTTTCTGTTTAGTTGATCTATCCATAGTTGTGAGTGGGGTATTAAAGTCTCCCACTATTATTGTGTTACTATTAATTTCCTCTTTCATACTCGTTAGTGTTTGCCGTACATATTGCGGTGCTCCTATGTTGGGTGCATACATATTTATAATTGTTATATCTTCTTCTTGGATTGATCCTTTGATCATTATGTAGTGTCCTTCTTTGTCTCTTTTCACAGCTTTTATTTGAAAGTCTATTTTATCTGATATGAGTATTGCGACTCCTGCTTTCTTTTGGTCTCCATTTGCATGAAATATTTTTTTCCAGCCATTCACTTTTAGTCTGTATGTGTCTCTTGTTTTGAGGTGGGTCTCTTGTAGACAGCATATATGGGGGTCTTGTTTTTGTATCCATTCAGCCAATCTTTGTCTTTTGGTTGGGGCATTCAACCCATTTACATTTAGGGTAATTATTGATAGGTGTGGTCCCGTTGCCATTTACTTTGTTGTTTTGGGTTCACGTTTATACAACCTTTCTGCATTTCCTGTCTAGAGAAGATCCTTTAGCATTTGTTGAAGAGCTGGTTTGGTGGTGCTGAATTCTCTCAGCTTTTGCTTATCTGTAAAGCTTTTGAGTTCTCCTTCATATCTGAATGAGATCCTTGCTGGATACAGTAATCTAGGTTGTAGGTTATTCTCTTTCATTACTTTCAGGACGTCCTGCCATTCCCTTCTGGCCTGGAGGGTTTCTATTGATAGGTCAGCTGTTATCCTTATGGGAATCCCTTTGTGTGTTATTTGTTGTTTTTCCCTTGCTGCTTTTAATATTTGTTCTTTGTGTTTGATCTTTGTTAGTTTGATTAATATGTGTCTTGGGGTGTTTCGCCTTGGGTTTATCCTGTTTGGGACTCTCTGGGTTTCTTGGACTTGAGTGGCTATTTCCTTCCCCATTTTAGGGAAGTTTTCAGCTATTATCTCCTCGAGTATTTTCTCATGGCCTTTCTTTTTGTCTTCTTCTTCTGGAACTCCTATGATTCGAATGTTGGGGCGTTTCACATTGTCCCAGAGGTCCCTGAGGAGGTCCTTCCTTTTAAGGGGATCCTACTTTTGTGGCAGCATTGTAGCAAATCTTGTAACTAGTCCTTATTGAATGATTACAATGTGCCAGGTTTGGTTCTAGACTCTGGAGATAGTGGCAGGCACAGTCTTGCTCCCAAAAGACACTATGAATGTCAAGAGAAAGATGCAGTTGGGGTGGGAAGCTCAAACAGAATTTACAGAGAATCAGCTAAAGTCCAGTGTATGGTGATAACCTGGAGAACTCGGTTGCTCACTCTTTTTGCTCAAGTAAATTCCCTTTATGACTAAAATGTTACTTTCCCTCTGTTCTGTATTATTAATTATGCATCCTCAGTCTTTAATTATAAGCATTTGCTTTATTGATTTTTTAAAAAAAGTTTACTCTGATTATTTCTAAAAGAAGTTATGAACAAATTCCATACAGCAAGCCATTTGACAAATTACAGAAAAATTAATATTTGAATAATGTGAGTATCTCATTTATCTTGTTATTGAAGGAGATTTTAGCCAATTTCTGCTTCCTATATGTTGAATCGATCATTCTTTTTCAGCACCTGTTTGTATAAGCTTGTTGATTTGATCTGTACTTGAATTAACTGTTTACATTTAATATGTTGGACAGATAGTACTATGGATTACTCTATTTATGAGTAATAATTGAGTATGAGTAATAACTACTCTATGAGTAAATTGTTTTATTTTAATATATATTCGTAAATTCTGCTTTTAGAAATTTATTTGCTTTTGTATACTCAACTTTATTCACTAGCATTTGATAATAATGCATTATAAACTGGCAGGGCCATTTATTTACCAAGGTCTGCAATACTTACTTTGTAGTTTCCAGTTTTGAAATAATTAAGCAGTACCAATGTACAGTTCCCATTGCGTTTTCAGAACCTAGCTAGTTAATTAGCTTAAGTGGCTTTGTCAGCCCTATTGATAATCCAGGGCACATAGTGCATGCTTGTCAGGCTGCTAAGAGGGAACATGTAAGAATGCCTGTACCGTGGTTAGCTTGGCTCCCTCCCCACCCTTGAGATATGAGTGGGCTTTCTTTTTCATGACATAAAAACAGAACCAGATAATGTGAACTGACACTTCTGCTTGTGATTAGCATGGGCCTTTTTGTTCAGTGTGGGTTGGTGGTTTTCCAGTCCTTTGCCTTGCTGAGGTTTCACTGATCTTCATATCCTGTGTCCCACCTTTCCTGTGTATGGTCTCTTAAGATTTTATTACATGTTCATTTGGGATACCTTCAAGGCCATACCAGTGATGACTCTGAAGTATTGTTGTTTAAGTCACTAAGTCGTGTCCAGCTCTTTTGCGACCCCATGGATTGTAACCAGCCAGGCTCCTCTGTCCATGGGATTTCCCAGGCAGGAATACTGAAGTGGGTTGTTATTTCCTTCTCCAGGGTCTCTTCCTGACCCAGGGATCAAACCTGTGTCTCCTGCATTGGCAGGCAGATTCTTACTACTGAGCTACCTGGGAAGCCTGGTGACTCAGGAGCCGCTTACAATCCATTTGTCCTGCGTTTGCCTTCTGGTTGGCTGTTCATTTGGGTAGCTGGTCTGGTTCTGCCTCTTGTCCCTCCAGTGCCTTTCAGATACCCTTTGTGGGTGGGGTTTGAGGTGTTGCTGTTTTCTGTTTTCATCAAACTTTATGTAAATCATGGAATTACTCCACAGCATACATTTAGTACAGTTTTACTGGCTTTAGAATCTAGCTTTGGTGGGGCAGTGGTGAATGAAGTGGAAACGGAGAGAATAGGAGGAGAACAAGTAGGAAGAAGCCCAGACTGGAGTTGGGCTGAGACAGACCAGGAGAGCAGAGTGTTGGGGCGACTGTGAGCTGAACGCTGGGCAGCTGCTGGCCTGAGAGGCATGCAGAGAGGCAGGCTCTGTGTGCTGGGAGGATGGGCAGGAGGAGGGGAGTGGAGTGTGGAGTCTGATTTTTGGCGTTCCTAGGTTTATGTTGGTGAGACACCATGTGGAAATCCCCTGTGTGTGCGCTAAGCCGCTTCAGTCACGTCCGACTCTTTGCAACCCTGTAGCTTTGTAGACTGTAGCTTGCCAGGTTCCTCTGTCCATGGGGTTCCCCAGGCAAGAATATTGGAGTGGGTTGCCATGCCCTCCTCTAGGGAATCTTCCCAGCCCAGGGATTGAACCTGCGTCTCTTATGTCTCCTGCATTGCAGGTGGGTTCTTCAGCGCTAGCAGAGTTTAAGTGAATAGAGGTATGTACTTGCTGGGATTTTTGTTTGAGAGTCACATATTGAATACTTGTTAGCTCTGGTGATAAGGCCTATATGAACATGCTCTCTGAGCCTAAATTTCCTCATCTGTACCAGGGGCAAAATAGGATCTTTGTGAGGATTGAGTGAGTTAATGTGTGTAAAGTGCTTAACAGTATCTAGCACATAATAACTAATATTTAAATTCTAGTTATCATCACCATCACAATTCAAGATTTGTTTAGAAAGAGGCATTATTATAGAGTTGGCACTTGAACAGTGTGGCGGTTAGGGAAGCTGAACCCCTGCACAGTCAAACATCTGTATAACTTTTGACACCCCCACCCACAAATTAACTACTAATAACCTACTGTTCTCTGGAAGGCTTACCAATAACGTAAATAGTTGATTAACATATTTTGTGTATGTATTAAACACTGTATTTTTACAATAAAGTAAGCTAGAGGAAAGAAAACGTTTTAAGAAAATCATGTTGTTCAGATGCTCAGTTGTATCGGACATTTTGTGACCCAATGGACTGCAGCATGCCACTCTTCCCTGTCCTTCATTATCTCCCCGAGTTTATTCCAACTCATGTCCATTGAGTTGGTGACGCCATCCCACCCTCTCATCCTCTGTCACCCCCTTCTCCTGCCTTCAGTCCTTCCCAGCATCAGGGTCTTTTCCGAAGAGTTGGCTCTTTGCATCAGGTGGTCAAAGTATTGGAACTTCAGCTTCAGCATCAGTCCTTCCAGTGAATATCCAGGGTTGATTTTAGGAAGATGAAATACACTTATAGTACATATATGTATTACGAAATAGCTCAACTGGAATTCCATCACCTCCACTAGCTTTGTTCATAGTGATGCTTTATAAGGCCCACTTGACCTCACATTCCAGGATGTCTGGCTCTAGGTGAGTGATCACACCATTGTGATTATCTGGGTCGTGAAGATCTTTTTTGTATAGTTCTTCTGTGTATTCTTGCCGCCTCTTCTTAATATCTTCTGCTTCCGTTAGGTCCATACCATTTCTGTCCTTTACTGAGCCCATTTTTGCATGAAATGTCCTCTTGGTATCTCTAATTTTCTTGAAGAGGTCTCTAGTCTTTCCCATTCTGTTGCTTTCCTCTATTTCTTTGCATTGATTGCTGAGGAAGGCTTTCTTATCTCTCCTGGCTATTCTTTGGAACTCTGCATTCAAATGGGAATATCTTTCCTTTTCTCCTTTGCTTTTCACATCTCTTCATTTCACAGCTATTTGTAAGGCCTCCTCTGACAACCATTTTGCCTTTTTGCATTTCTTTTCCATGGGGATGGTCTTGATCCCTGTCTCCTGTACAATGTCACGAACCTCCGTCCATAGTTCATCAGGCTCTCTTGTCTATCAGATCTAGTCCCTTAAATCTATTTCTCACTTACACTGTATAGTCATAAGGGATTTGATTTAGGTCATACCTGAATGGTCTAGTGGTTATCCCTACCTTCTTCAGTTTAAGTCTGAATTTGGTAATAAGGAGTTCATGATCTGAGCCACAGTCAGCTCCCCGTCTTGTTTTTGCTGACTGTATAGAGCTTCTCCATCTTTGGCTGCAAAGAATATAATCAATCTGATTTTGGTGTTGACCATCTGGTGATGTCCATGTGTAGAGTCTTCTCTTGTGTTGTTGGAAGAGGATGTTTGCTATGACCGGTGCATTCTCTTGGCAAAACTCTGTTAGCCTTTGCCCAGCTTCATTCCGTACTCCAAGGCCAAATTTGCCTGTTACTCCAGGTGTTTCTTGACTTCCTACTTTTGCATTCCAGTCCCCTATAATGAAAAGGACATCTTTTTTGGGTGTTAGTTCTAAAAGGTCTTGTAGGTCTTCATAGAACCGTTCAACTTCGGCTTCTTCAGTGTTACTGGTTAGGGCATAGGCTTGGATTACTGTGATATTGAATGGTTTGCCTTGGAAACGAACAGAGATCATTCTGTCATTTTTGAGATTGCATCTGAGTACTGCATTTCAGACTCTTCTGTTGACCATGATAGCTACTCCATTTCTTCTAAGGGATTCCTGCCCACAGTAGTAGATATAATGGTCATCTGAGTTAAATTCACCCATTTGAGTCCATTTTAGTTCACTGATTCCTAGAATGTTGACATTCACTCTTGCCATCTCCTGTTTGACCACTTCCAATTTGCCTTGATTCATGGACCTAACATTCCAGGTTCCTATGCAATATTGCTCTTTACAGCATCGGACCTTGCTTCTATCACCAGTCCCATCCACAACTGGATATTGTTTTTGCTTTGGCTCCATCCCTTCATTCTTTCTGGAGTTATTTCTCCACTGATCTCCAGTAGCATATTGGGCACCTACCAACCTGGGGAGTTCCTCTTTCAGTATCCTACCGTTTTGCCTTCTCATACTGTTCGTGGGGTTCTCAAGGCAAGAATATTGAAGTGGTTTGCCAGTCCCTTCTCCGGTGGACCACATTCTGTCAGACCTCTCCGCCATGACCCGACCGTCTTGGGTGGCCCCACACGGCATGGCTTAGTTTCATTGAGTTAGACACGACTGTGGTCCTGTGATCAGATTGGCTAGTTTTCTGTGGTTATGGTTTTAGTGTGTCTGCCCTCTGATGCCCTCTCACAACACCTACCGTCTTACTTGGGTTTCTCTTCCCTTGGACGTGGGGTATCTCTTCACGGCTGCTCCAGCAAAGCGCAGCCGCTGCTCCTTACCTGGGACGAGGGGCATCTCCTCACGGCCGCCCCTCCTGACCTTGAACGTGGAGTAGCTCCTCTCGGCCTCAAAGCTCCTCACTCCTCAAAGCTAGTGGAGGTGATGGAATTCCAGTTGAGCTATTTCAAGTCCTGAAAGATGATGCTGTGAAAGTGCTGCACTCAATATGCCAGCAAATTTGGAAAACTCAGCAGTGGCCACAGGACTGGAAAAGATCTGTTTTCATTCCAATCCCTAAGAAAGGCAGTCCCAAAGAATGCTCAAACTACTGCACAATTGCACTCATCTCACACACTCATAAAGTAATGCTCAAAATTCTCCAAGCCAGGCTTCAGCAATACGTGAACTGAGAACTTCGAGATGTTCAAGCTGGTTTTAGAAAAGGCAGAGAACCAGAGATCAAATTGCCAATATCCGCTGGATCATGGAAAAAGCAAGAGAGTTCCAGAAAAACATCTATTTCTGCTTTATTGACTATGCCAAAGCCTTTGACTGTGTGGATCACAATAAACTGTGGAAAATTCTGAAGGAGACGGGAATACCAGACCACCTGACCTGCCTCTTGAGAAACCTGTATGCAGGTCAGGAAGCAACAGTTAGGACTGGACATGGGACAACAGACTGGTTCCAAATAGGAAAAGGAGTATGTCAAGGCTGTATATTGTCACCCTGCTTATTTAACTTCTATGCAGAGTACATCATGAGAAACACTGGTCTGGAAGAAGCACAAGCTGGAATCAGGATTGCCGGGAGAAATATCAATAGTCTCAGATATGCAGATGACACCACCCTTATGGCAGAGAGTGAAGAGGAACTAAAAAGCCTCTTGATGAAAGTGAAAGAGGAGAGTGAAAAGTTGGCTTAAAGCTTAACATTCAGAAAACTAAGATCATGGCATCTGGTCCCATCACCTCATGGGAAATAGATAGGGAGACAGTGGAAACAGTGTCAGACTTTATTTTTTTGGGCTCCAAAATCACTGCAGATGGTGACTACAGCCATGAAATTAAAAGACGCTTACTCCTTGGAAGGAAAGTTATGACCAACCTAGACAGCATATTAAAAAGCAGAGACATTACTTTGCCAACAAAGGTCCATCTGGTCAAGGCTCTGGTTTTTCCAGTGGTCATGTATGGATGTAAGAGTTGGACTGTGAAGAAAGCTGAGTGCTGAAAAATTGATGCTTTTGAACTGTGGTGTTGGAGAAGACTCTTGAGAGTCCCTTGGACTGCAGGGAGATCCAACCAGTCCATCCTGAAGGAGATAGGTCCTGGGTGTTCACTGGAGGGACTGATGCTGAAGCTGAAACCCAATACTTTGGCCACCTCATGCGAAGAGTTGACTCATTGGAAAAGACCCTGGTGCTGAGAGGGATTGGGGGCAGGAAGAGAAGGGGATGAAGAGGATGAGATGGTTGGATGCCATCACCGACTCAATGGGCATGAGTTTGAGTAAACTCCAGGAGTTGGTGATGGTCAGGGAGGCCTGGCGTGCTGCGATTCACGGGGTCACAATGAGTCGGACACGACTGAGTGACTGAACTTAACTTTGAACTTATGTATTATGAAAAAATTCTGTATGTGGACCTGTACAATTCAAGCCCATGTTGTTTGTCAGCTGTACATATTGTAGAGAAGAGGGATACCTGACTTGAGCACCTTCACTGCTCTGCCAGGGATCACATAATTAGTAAGTGTCAGAAGAATTTGAACCAGGTCAAACTGTATTCCTAACTACACTTTTCTCTCTCCTTCCTTTGTGAAAATAAGCTCTTCTGCAGAGGCTGTGTAGTGTAGAGAAAAGATAGAGGACAAAATACCTAACCTGCAGGAAGGCTACCCACCGCCGTATTCTTGGGCTTCCCTTGTGGATCAGCTGGTAAAGAATCTGCCTGCGATGCGGGAGACCTAGGTTTGTATCCCTGGGTTGGGAAGATCTCCTGGAGAAGGGAAAGACTACCCCCTCCAGTATTCTGGCCTGGAGAATTCCATGGACTGTATAGTTCATGGGGTTGCAAAGAGTCAGACATAACTGAGTGACTTTCACTTTCACATCATTGTAAGAGAGAAAACCTAAGAGAAAGATGCAGATGAAGCTTGACATTTGAGAACTGCTGGGGAAGAATGAAAGGGGAAAAGGGAGAAGGTCTGAGTGGAGCAGAGACGCCAGAGAGAATGAGAGAGTAGAGAAAGGTCGTATAGTTTCTGTATTTAGGAACAAGAAAGCTTCAAAAAGCACCTGTTGGTTGACATTGTCAAATGCTGCCTGAGAAAAGGCAGTCTGAGTCACTGTTTGGTGTTAACAGATTAAATTTATTTTCCTTTGGAGCTAAAATCAATTGACTAAAAATACAATAAGAAACAGAAATATATGATCTAGTGATGTCAATGAATCAGCAAAAATTTGGAGTTAGATTTATTCTTTTGAGCCCCCCCCTTCTAGTTCATAAGTTTTATCAACAGAATATCCTAGTACCATGCAGTATCTGACATTTATCAGCTTAATTAGAGATCTCATTGGACCACTCAGCTATCTTGTGCATCTGTGATGCTTCTCTGCAAATCTGAAATGCAGTAGATACACTGCCATGAAAAGATGAACAATGTGCCTGGAAAAGCATGCTTTTAATGCAATGATTAGTCTTTTTTTTTTTTTTAACTTTTTTTTCCATCTATTTTTATTAGTTGGAGGCTAATTACTTTACAATATTGTAGTGGTTTTTGCCATACATTGACATGAATCAGCCATGGATTTACATGTGTTCCCCATCCCGATCCCCTCCCACATCCCTCTCCATCCCATCCCTCTGGGTCTTCCCAGTGCACCAGCCCTGAGCACTTGTCTCATGCATCCAACCTGGGCTGGTGATCTGTTTCACCCTTGATAATATACATGTTTCAATGCTGTTCTCTCAGAACATCCCACCCTCGCCTTCTCCCACAGAGTCGAAAAGTCTGTTCTGTGCATCTGTGTCTCTTTTTCTGTTTTGCATATAGGGTTATCACTACCATCTTTCTCAATTCCATATATATGCGTTAGTATACTGTATTGGTCTTTATCTTTCTGGCTTACTTCACTCTGTATAATGGGCTCCAGTTTCATCCATCTCATTAGAACTGATTCAAATGAATTCTTTTTAATGGCTGAGTAATGGTCCATGGTCTATATGTACCACAGCTTCCTTATCCGTTCGTCTGCTGATGGGCATCTAGGTTGCTTCCATGTCCTGGCTATTATAAACAGTGCTGTGATGAACATTGGGGTGCACGTGTCTCTTTCAGATCTGGTTTCCTCGGTGTGTATGCCCAGGAGTGGGATTGCTGGGTCACATGGCAGTTCTAGTTCCAGTTTTTTAAGGGATCACCACACTGTTCTCCATAGTGGCTGTACTAGTTTGCATTCCCACCAACAGTGAATGCAGTGATTAGTCTTATTCATACTAATTCTTGCCATTTTTTCTTAATTCTTTCTGTCTACTTTCTCCACAGTCAGCACGTTATGAGCTGACTGGACCATATTTTGAGAGCAGCAGGTTATGAACTCTGCTGTTGAACTTCTCCGACGTCTGTGAGGGCTTGGTAGGGCTGGAGCTTTGTTCGCCACACATGAGCCCATGGCCTAGATTAGCACCCAGTGCATAGTAGGTCCTTAATCAGTGTCATTTAATCCAGGAATGAGTGAAGCTCCATAGTCAGAACATTTACAAAAAATTTATCTCACACAATATAATGATATACGTAATTGGTGTGTTTCAAAAATAACCAAAAATAGAAAACAGACTATGTAAATTACCAAAAAGTACAATTTCTTTTCACATGAAGTCAGACTTTTATACAGTTGACATTGTGTATGTGCATGGGTGGTGGGCAGGAGGATTATGGAGCCCAACTCCGAACCCTGGGCAGGGTTAGGGCAGGGGTTGTAGACCCCCAGACCTGTGACCCAACCTGACTGAGCTTCCTGGGGTTCCTTCTTGGCAGATTTTCAGACACCCTCCCTCAAGTATTATAATTTGGCATACTGTGGCCATTCATCTCACTTAACAAGAGAATAACTTCCACCCTCTTTAATAAGATCTACACTTTATCTTATTGAAAGACCAACATTAGATAAGAATTGGTGTAGTCTAGGGGTGAAGTTTCCAATGAACTTGATGAGTGCCCATAATATTTCTGGAGCCTATAATATTGATGAAGCAAATATATTTTGAGAACCTACTATGTACAGAATATTTTGGAAAGTAAAAAATGCTTAATGCATATTTCATATCTTGGGAAATCTTATAGCTTTGAACTATTTTGAGAAGTAATTCAAATACCATAAAAAGCACCATTTTAAAGTACAAGCTCACTGATTTTTCACATATTCACAGGTTTATGCAAACATCACCACTAATTCTGTAAGATTTCCATCAGATTGGAAAGAAATCCCATTCTGATTAGAAGTTACTCTCCATTCTCCCTCCTCTCCCCCCACCCTCCATCCATGGGCACTACCAGTATACTTTCTATCTTTATGCATTTGCCTGTTTTGGATATTTCATATAAATGGAATCACACAATGTGTGGTATTTTGCGACTGAAAATTTTCACTTAATGTTTTCAAGTTTCATCAATGTTGTAGCATCTTTCAGCACTTTCATTTTCATTGCTGAATAATATTCCATTGTATGGATATACCCTTTATTTATTCATTAGTTGATGGACATTTGGGTTGTTCCTGCTTTTTTGGATGTTATAAATCATACTGCTTTGAATATTCATGTACATGTTTTTGTGTGAATGTATGTTTTCACTTCTTTTGGTTATATATCTAGGAGTGGAATTGCTGGGTCATATGGTAACCTGTGTTTAACTTTTTAAGATTATGTAGAATTTTAATATCTACAGAGTGCTTTATATCTTTATTTATCATAGTGACTGAGAAAGGAAACTGAAGCTCTGAAAGGTTGGCTTGGCTAGAGAAAAGCTTGCATCTATCACAAATATACATTTAAAATGAGATTCATTGATGTATTGGTTAATTTAAGGAAGAACTGAAACCTAAATATTAGTCAGGAAGGGTAAATAAAATGTGTGATATTCACATAGTGGAAGTCTGTTGCAGATAGATATGTGTGGTGAACAGTTATCTACATAGCAGAAAGTATGTGTGTATATACACACACCTCATCAGAAATAGATTTAAAATCATAGAACATAATGCCTAGTGAAAAACAGGTTGCAGAATGATAGATACAGTATAACATCATTTATGTAAGCTAAGAAAACTGTAAAGAAATAATATACATGGTTACCCACATGCAAAAGTGTAAAAATGGATATGGAAGACATTCACCAGTCTATGTAGTGGTTGATCTGCATCTCTATTTCTGAGCTTTAGAATTCCTGCCATTACTCTTTCCTATATATTTAACAAATTAGTTCCATTACAGGACTGTCAGTTTCTTTATATAAGGGTCATATTTTCTTCACTGTTTTATTTCTGTTGTCTAGCACGATATACCTAGCACATGGATGTGAAAGCATATTTTTGAACGGCTGAGCAAATGAGTATCAGGCCAGTTAAAGTACTTTGGGAAGAAGGTGGGGTGGGACAGATTACATTAGCCGTTCTCCCTCTCTGCTTATTGTCCCTTCATACCTTCATATTCCCCTGTGTTACCGTGATATGAGGCCTGCAGTTACAGAGTAGTTCCGTGTGGCATGGCGTGCTAATAAAGCATATGGTGTGTGCTAATAAGCAGGGGAAAGACACCTTTGCTGCGGAAGTCATTGCTGTCTCCTTTAGAGTATGGAGTGTTTCATGATATCTCAGTAGATTTTATCTTCATTGTCAAGGGAATGATTATGTATCCTATAAATCTTGATGGCTTTGTTGTATCAAGTGTCAAATTACACAGCTTAGGTAGTTGTAGAAAGAAAGATGTCTATGATCAGATTTGGAAGGAGTATTACTAATATTTTTGCCTTTCAGGAACATGTTGGTTTCACCTCTTTGTGTTCACATGGAGGAAGAGAACTCTATTTCCACTTAGGGTCTGTCCCTCCTTTCTCTTTGTTATCTTCTCCGCACAGGAAAAAGAAGGGCAAACTAAGGTTCGGGGCTTAACAACAATATGGTGAAGTTTCTGGTTTCCACATCCCTGTTCTGACTCTTTCCCCGAGTGTTTCGTGGCAGTAAAGATGCTTCTCTGCTCTCCCTGCTTCACAGTAAGCAGGGCAAGCGGGTCAGCCCTGGCCGGACGCATCTGGTCCTGTCTCAGCCTTCCTGGGTGGGTAACCAATTAAGGCTCTCTGTGAATCAGGTCATGAGGAAGGTCATAGGGAGCCTCATTTTTTGACTCTCAGCCCAAGGTGTATTCTCCAACACAGTTCACCAGAACTACAGGGGACTGTAGGTAGCAAATGCTCATGCTTTGATCCCCATCAGTCTGTCTGTGGTTATGCTCAGTTGATTAGAGCCAGACATGATGGTGAAGTGAGCCATACATTTCCTATGTTACACTTCCCACCCCGTGATAATGATAGTCTTGATTTTCTCCATCCTTTGCAATGTTGAAACTTTTTTATTCATAATTATGTCTCACAGAATCTTCAGCCAGCATCTTGGCATTGTAGGAATTTACTCAGCTATTTAGAAGCAATTTGACCTATTTGAACCCATAAAAGCAGTTAAAATCCTGAGGGATCCTGTCAGAGCACATTGTTGATAGTTGCTTTTATATGTGGTGAAACCTTTTATTTTTATTTGTGAAGGTACCAAAACAGTCTGTTTTCCTTCAAATAAATATGTACCAGCACAGGAATATTTTACTTTAAAAATGTAGCTGTTGTATTTAATTAAATCTAAGATACCACTGATTAAAGAGATGCACTGTTTTATGTCTCACTAAAAATGATGCTGCCAGTTAATTGTAAGATGCCATTGGTTAGACGATGCAGCCCCATTCCACGGTATTACAATATGAAGAAAAAAGAAATATGGAACAAATAAATTAAGAAGTGACTTTTCATTTGCAGAATATCTCAGTAGGAGCAGGTTGGTGTATTAACCACTGAATGGTGAGCTTAATGTCTAGAGACTGAGGTAGATTCTAGTTTTGGCTACAGGAGAAAATGTATATAACTTTACTTTGAAAAGGATAGAGATAATAGAGTTTGGCGCAAGCCTGGCCTCTGCCCACCTTTCCAGCATCTTCGCACGACACTTGGTTTGATCTTCCTTTAATTTCTCAGGCCCCCAGCCTTCTTTCTGCCCGTGTCCTTTGCATATGCTATTCTCTCGGCCTAAGCCCTTTCTTGCTTCTTCCTTTGGCCAAGTCCTACTAACTCTTCAAGCTCCCCTGTAAACATTACCTTCTCTGACTCTCCAGGCTACGTTTGCTTGTTTTAGTACAAGAAGGCAAGTATACCGAGTCTATGTACTAACTCCCCCTCATTTCTTGCTAGTGACATTTGTCACAATTGTAATGAAATGTTTATGCAGTTATTTTCTTGTTGCCTTTCAAGATAGTCTCGTTCATGCTGTGTTCCCCCTGTGTTTCGGCGCCGGGCACATACTCTGTGCCTAACTGAGACTTCTTGAGTAAATGAAGTGGCAGTGTCCGACAGGGACACATACTGCTGAGGGTCCAAGTCAGAGTCTGAAGGTGCCCGTTGTGTTTGCAGGCGGAGTCACTGGGTGTGTTAGAAGGCAGAGTGTTAGTGGGAGAGTGTGGGCAGAAGTGTGACTGCAGAATATGTTACAAAGAAGAGCAGGACTGCTCTCTGTAAAACACTGGAACACTTGCAGATAATTTCTCTACTTGATAATACCTTTCCTTGCGTTTTACTAACTCAGTGAACACTGTCAGAATCCTCCAAATTACAACAAGATAAAAAATAAATCCCAACACATGCTACTATGATTTCTTTTCTCAGCGGATAATGGATAGAATGGAATATTCACTTCAGTAAAGTAATCACGGGCAGGCAGTTCAGAGCATTCTGCTCCAGAAGAGCAAAGAGTAGCCCAGATGTTCTCTTCCCCTCTGCTTATCACTTAGCCAAAAGTACAGTCATCTCTCTCTTTTTTTTTAGTACCACTGGCATCAAAAAATACATACTCTTTCATCTCTGTGCTCAACAGAACTTGAAACAGAACCTTAGAAGACCAGCTCTTCACATAAGCATGAAGTACTCTGAAAATCCTTATGTGATGGAGGTGGCCTTGTGAAGACCCTAATTGTGAAGATCTTCCAGGCTGTGTTGTGAAAGGTGCTGTGGGCAGACCCACAGGCGATGCTGCGGTGGTCCTGGTGTGTCCTACTTGTGACAAGTGATAACAGTAACAAATACTTGATGCTTGGGGTGAGTCACCTGTTCTGAGCACTTTACATACAATTTACTCCTTTAATCTTTGCAACAAATTCCACGATGAAGCTGCCTATTCGTTTTTTTCTTTTTTTCAAAATCCATCCAGAAACTGATGCTCAGAGAGTAGCTTGCCCAGGAGGGCAGAATTGGTGTTTGAACTGAGGCCTTCTGGCTTCAGAATCCTTGTTCCCAAAGACCGTGATGTACCTCTGATGGCACTGATTATACAGTCAGGACCTGGGATTGACTGCCATTCCCTTTCCTGCTTCCTTCCTCCTCCCTTTGTGCTGTTTACCTGTTCCCTCTTCACTTCGGGTGAGTGTCTAGAGAAGCCTCAGTGCAGAGGCTTCCAGGCTCTCCCACCTGGGCAGTTACTGTTTTGGAATGTATCCGTTTCTCTGGACACCATCATTGGCTCTGTATGATTCTTTTGCAGTAGGAGCTTTGTTGTGGGTTCAGTTAGTTTCTGAATGCCAGTCACAAATCCTAGTCAACCTTCATCATGTTGATCATTTGAGAAAATATGTTCCTAGTTCTGATAACTGTTTTACATGCACACTTTTGGAAAACCTAATCTGTTTTTAAAGTTGATAACTACCTTGTGTATGCATTAAGTATGGAAGTTCCCAGTGTTCAAGAAATGCACTACACTATTAAAAAAGAATTAACAGCTTTCCCCTAAAGAACAGAACTAAGCTCAGTGTGGTCTGGAATTAATCCCTGCCTAGAAGTTCCACAATCAAAAGGGCAAAATGTGGAAAAGCAAAGATAAATAAGTAAAATTGGAAAGTATGCAAAGCCGTTAGAGATGTGCCAGTGACTCAGAAGTAGATAAGACCAAGAAACTCGTCCAAGCCCCGGGTTGTGATCGGGCAGCCCCAGCACTGGGCGTCTGAAGTGTTTCCCTGACTCTCAGCCCTCCTGTCAGTGGCGCACGGGAGAGCCTTCCATAGTCGTTGCAAAGAAAAGAATGCCCTGGAGGGAAAACAAAACAAAATACTATTTAATATTCAATTTGGTATTCTTTAAATTTAAAAGTGTTTGTAATAATATCACAGCCTGGATCAACAGTGTTGTCATATTAGCATTAAAATTTTCCCATTATTTTTTTGGCGTGGTGAATTAAAAAGTATTGTTTAACCTAAAGGATTTTTAAAGGTTAGATGAAATAGCATTTATTTTGCACAGTTTGATGGATTGCCAGCAGCAGGGAAGACTTTGCAGCTCAGTTGTTTTCATCACCCTTCTGATCCTCTTTTTCCACTTTTCCTTCCTCGTTAATTTTTCTTTCAGAGCTGTGGCCATTTTACTTTATGTAGAAGAGACGCCTAAGCAGTTAGGTGTTAATGAACTCCTCTGCATTTTATGTGTCTGTGTGTCTGCTTTATCATATCTCTTAATAACCTTGCTGATGTTTGGGGAAGAGTAAGGGGAGGTTTTGCTTAATTTTGTGATATACTTTGTCTTGTACAATAAGCAGGATTATAATAAATTGCAATTTTAGAGAATCTGTTATCTCATTGTATTCATTTTAATATAAAGAGAATCTTTATGGAAGAATTTACCGCATCTCAGGAGCAATTATTTTTAAACATAGTACTTGGATTGCTTTATTGCATTGTTGCTTAAGTGGTAGTGCAAGGGAGAAAAGAGTAAAACCTTTTACTAATGATCTTTTTTTACAACAGATTTCCTTCTCTATACTCCCACTTTTAGTTATTTCAATGTTAAATTTACTGTTTGTCAATAAATAATTGTGATGTTCACAATTACAAAGCTCTTAAAATTGCTTTTCATATTTGCTACTTATGATAGAAAACCTTTTGACCTAAATATTTTATGGATACCTAAAATTTCATATTATTGACTTTAGATGTGTAGAGTTTAATTTTTAGTACTGAGCTACCATACGTAAACTGATTATATTATAAAATGAAATCAATAGAGAACGGATATGTTCTACTTTGCATGAATGTCCAAAACTAAAGTACATCTCTAGGCAATGAGGTGGCTTTCCATTAGTTCTCGGTTGGGACCGTATTCTTGTGGACTTGACAGTGGGTGTTATACCAAAAGACAACTCCCATCCCCTAATTTAAGGGTGATGTTTAGAGTACTGTGAGTTTGTGAGAACTTGCTCTCAACCTCAAATAAATAGAGTGCTCCAGGAGCTCCATTTTTTATTTCCGATTTCTGGGCACTTGAGACTATTTTGGAAAGTGGGCAGAAGTTCTTCTTGTAAGTTGATTGAGTTGATAAGACCCTAGAGAAGTGGACTTGTCCCGTAGAGTCTCAATACTGCTTCCCTGCCTCCACAGAGCATCCCTAGTTTGTTATGATGAGCCTGAATAAAAACTAGATAGCTCACGTTTTAGTTTAGATCTGCATTGGCTACTATAAGAAAAACATTTAAGCTGAAGCCTGATAATTAAGTTTTTAATAGAATTTTCAATATGCTAAATCTACAAAATAAGAGACGTATAAAAATAGTCTGAACAGGGAAGAGAATTCTTGGAGATGTGGAGCATGGTTGCTGATGAGTAGAAATAAATAGTAGATTGCATGGTGCTCAAATAGTAAATCGGAAGACATAACAACAATAATGGGGATATAATGAGATATATGTGTATGTATCTGTATTGGGATTTCTGAATTTCAAAATAGAGAAGTGTCTAGTTAACAACAGTAATGGGGATATAATGAGATATATGTATTTGTATCTGTATTGGGATTTCTGAATTTCAAAATAGAGAAGTATCTAGTCAAAATATTACATGTTAACTTCAAGTGGAAGACAGACAGACAGACCCAAGGATTTTGTACCCAGCTGATGGACAGGGAGGCCTGGCGTGCTGAGATTCATGGGGTCGCAAAGAATTAGACACGACTGAGCGACTGAACCGAACTGAATAGTATTACTTAAGTGGTTAAAGGGTCTACTTTAAAGGGTTGGCAGACATACTATTGGTCTAACTATGAATTTTTTCAGAAAAAAATTAAGAAAATATTGAAGGCAGTGGCAAAATCTAGGGTGAAAAACCTGCACATTATTATAGAAAAGAAACAGTGGCTTGTATGCAACCAGTGGAACTTGAATCTAAATAATTGTTAGTTAATAGGTTGTGAAGCTAAGTGCATTCATTGCACAGAAAATACTGTGGAACATAACCAATTTTTATTTTCTTAATAGCACTGGAGTTCTTTTGCAAAACTCAAATACATTATTCCTTTCTATAGCTCTGAGTTCCTATGCATTTCTAATTAATTGATTGAAATATCTACTCTGGCAAGACCTGGGACCAAAGGGAGGAAAGATGGTGATAAACTTGGGATATTTGAAAGTGGGTGAGGAAACAATACAAATATGATAGACTGTCAGTTCTAGGGAAGAATACCAGAAACAATCTGATTTTCAGAAGTAATCATTAAAATAGATAGCATTTAATGAATGTTGCAGTTCTTATTTTAAGTATTTTGTTATCTCATTTTATACTGCATATTTTCAGGGATATTAATGGACAGACCAATCTTACATATCTGCAGAAGTGTAAAGAGCATGCATATAAGGTATAAGATATAGATACCTTAATTTTAAAGTTTTTCTTTTTTTACAATTTCCCCTTTGCTCTTTTTAAAAATTAAATTTATTTTTTTTAATTGAAGAATAATTATTTACAGAATTGTATTGGTTTCTGCCAAACATCAACTTGAATTAGCCATAGCTGAAAAGTCTATGGAGTAATCATAATAAGGAATTGAAGGGAACCGCTGTAGATACAGATGTAAAGAGAAAGTAATACACTGGCTGGTGAGAACTATCTTCCTTTCTGTAAGGAAATGTAAGCACAGATGATGCCAACCTTTTCACTGTGGCAGGGTAGTCGGCTTGGTTTATATCTGACGAGAGAGAAGAGTAAGATTTTTCTGGAGGAGCCAGGACCTGAGTTTCCTGCCTTAGGAAAAGAGAATATATAGTTAATTTTCATGATCTCTATCAAAAGAACAATGAACTTTTGAACAGGTTGGTGAACAAATGGAGTACAGAGCAAGGCTAATTGAATCTTCAACAGGGAGAATTTCTGGAGATAAGTAGATTTCTATGATTTCATGAGATGGGTTTTTGGGGGCAATGAGAACATAAAAATAGTAAATTCAGGAGTGAAAATTCAATTGATAAAGACCCTGAATTGTGTTTTAATCATGAAGTCAATTGCTTTCTATACTTTTTTTGCTTTTGTTTTCTGTACAAAGAATCCTATACGACAGAAATAAATTTCCGGGTGGTGTTGTGTTACAGAATTCAGTAACTTAGATTGGATTTGCTTTGGCTTTTGCTATCTGAATGGATTAGGAAAATTCCTTTTGGGCAACCAGGGACCCGCTGATCAGACAGGCATCACATCATTTTCTTTGCTGTGAAAATTATAATTCAACCTTGGGAAATTTTTCTAATGTTGTATTTTCTGTAGATAATACAAAGAGTAAAAGTAAGTAAAATAATTACTCTGTTTTTCTTCCTTCCTATTCTAAATAATAACTGATTTTTGGCAAATACATATTAATTTAATTTTAGGGATGTTATTTTTTAGTTCATTTTGATCAAAGATGTAAAAAGATCCATTATTTTATGCTCAAAGCTGTGCTAGCCAAGATAGCTTGCTGTAGATATCTGGTATCTTTTCATAAATAGCTATGTTTGGATAAGTCTTTTCTCTGAAATCATTTCCTTAAACACTTAAACCTAGTTAGATCACCCTCAAGTATAAGGGATTTATGAACCATGTAGGTTATTTCAGGAATTCTTTCATACTGATGCAAACAGGTGGCTTTAGTATTATTGTGGAAAGGAAAAAAATGGGAGATTTTGGGGTAGCTGTTTCAATTATGCATCAAAACTTATTTTTTCTTTTTGTTAATAGTCTGATAAGCAATTTTGTTTACCTTTCTAAGAATTTCTCTTCATAATTAATCAAACCCAAAATGTTTAAGGTAAACAGCAAAGTATTTTTCATTGTTTGAAATGGCTATGGCTGATTAAAATGACTTCTATCAAAATTGACTGTATATTAATTATTTAATGAAATAATTACATCCTCAATATGGAAAAAAAATCAAAACCTTGAGGTCTTTGATTTTCCATTCTTGTCATATGTAAAATTGTCAGTTTTTTTTGCAAGTGGTTGAGGAGCTGTAGGAACTACTGAACTAAAGGATACCTTTTCTTTCTACGCATAAGCCGCGGCTCAGCAGCTGGGTGATCTCGGGGAGGCAGGCCTGTGTTATTGTCCAGTGGCATTGACTTACACTTTTACAGAGAGCAAATTTATGACCCTTATCTGGTTAAGACTTTATGAATGACTGGAATAAATCAAGAATTGAATGACTATTTTTCCCTTTGAGCATAAATCTATGATTTGGAGACTGATTTCTGAGTAACTTTTTTGTAGCCAATTTAAATGATCATTTTCAACCACTTTTCTATATTTTGGCATAAAACAAATAACTAAAACATAACTTAATACCAGTGATAGATTGTTCTTCTGTTAAGGAGCTCCTGGAATTCACCTTGAACTCTTATACAACTCAGTAAATGACCTCAGTTAATAGGGTGGTGGGAATCCAATGCCTGGGATTGACTGAAGCAACTATGTATGTCCACCTTTTAGGTGGGAGAGGGAAAATGAAGTATATATTTATTTTTAAAGGTATTTATGATGAAATGTGCCGTTCATTGAGGAAAACAAGTAGATAGGAAAAGGCAGTCATTTCTAGGACATTTGCAGAGTGAATAACTTCTATCACAAGTCCTAGAAAAGTGAGAAAGTATTAGCCCACAATTTCTGAATACAGTTTCCCTTTCCTTCAGGAGGTTGTCTCTAAAAACAAGATGGAAGACATGTCAGCTCACTTGGAAGGAAAAGCTAGAAATAGGTGGGTTTAAAAATAGTTTCATGAACACTTTCCTTCTCCTCAGAAAAATTTTGATTTATAGATGGCATCCTGTAGGTAGAGGGGTTACTTGAAATGGTGTTTTATTCTCAAACGGTCCTTTCTTCGTCTTCCTCCTGTTACATGCAGTTGTATGACTTAAACAGTTAGCAACATGGAAAAAAAATAGTTGGTCAGGAGATAAGCAGTTGATCTTGGCTGTTTTAAAGGGACAGCAAGAGAGGGCTGTAAGTGAAGCGATGCAGCCCCTGGTGAGAAGAGGAGGACCCCCTGGATGAGCAGGTTGAGGATGTGTCTGTTAGGAGGGTTGATTGAGTCATTGTATAGAAGTAAAGCCCTTGGAACAGTACTTGGCACATGGCATTCAAGCAATAGCAGCAGCTGTTGCAGTGCAAAGCAAGGGCTGCCTGTGTGTTTCAATCATTTTGCAAGCAAAGAAACCAAATTTTGGAAAGATCAGGTAATTGTCTAAGGCCGCATAGGTAAGACGTGTCAGAAACCCATTAACAAAATGTTTTAATGTCTCTGGACGTTAGTGTTGTAAAAACTCACAACCTGTCTGTTGATGCTTCTGTCAGAATACCCATGGAGCTCAAATTACTAATGGATTGTTTTCAAAAACTCATCTGCCTATCTAATTATATCTGTAGCCCTGTAGGGGACTCTGCTTAGCTGGGCTGACCATGTAATATTGCCAGGGCTTGCTTGAAAAATGAACTATTATACAATGATTGCCCAAAGCTTCTGGAAGCTAGTGACACACTTGGCCTTCCACGATTGTTTCTTGGGATGAATCAAAACTCCTTAGTCCTGGGATGAAGTTGGAACCACCCTGGAATGAGTGAAAAATCCCAGAGAAGGAAAAGAATATCCCAGTAATTGAATGGAGAAGGGTGGGCTAACTAACTGCTTAGCAGTGAAGATACCTGGTTATGTTGGGAGATAAGCAGGGTGGGTAGGGATGTTGAGTGACCCTACCTTTACTTTCCGGGATTCAGTGTAGTCTGTGCTCCATTCATTGGCCAGCTGGTGGTTGGAGTCCACACTGAGTAGTTAAATCTGAGTGAGTCTGATTCTAATTTACAGTCCAGCTTCCAAAATGGAGGAGATCCTATTCAGAGTATCATAAATTATTTAGGGTAGAGGAGAATTGTGATACAGAGATGGACCGTAGGATTAATACTAGGCCTGGAAAGATGAAAACCAAAAAAAAATTTGATTAAAGAAAAAATCTGACGTTATTTAGTGCCTCTAAGATGCCAGGTCTTGTGCATGATGTTTACTTATTAATTATGTAATTCTCATAAAAATATTGTTAGCAGGCATTGTGGAGACAAGGAAGCTAAGACTCAAAAAACTTAAGTAACTTAACTACTAGGGCTAGTAAGTGGTAAAGCTGAGATTTTTTTTTTAAACCCAGGCCCATTTTAATATATCACATAGCTCTTAAATGCGAGATACCAGAGTAAAACATTAAAAGTAAGACATTTCGGGAGTGCACATCTCATCCTCAATCTTGAACTAAGCTTGTTGCAGGAACCACAGAATTCATGTTTCTCTGGAAATAATGTTTGAACTTGTGATTTGTTACCTGGGCCATACTGCAGAAACCTATTTTATGTGCTTATGGCTGTCTTTCTGTGTCTTGATATGTATATCTATTTCTTTCTTTATAGCTTTCTGTACTGTTGATAAATAAAATACATGTAATTATTATATAAGAGCTTCCCTGGTTGCGCAGCTAGGGACTCTGGGGCCTCTGCTCCTCACCTGAAGCCAGCCCTTCCTGTCAGCACTGCAGGGGCAGGAGCCCCGGAAGGTGAGCTGTCAGGCGTTCGCCTCTGTGCCGGGCGGTGGCCGCCTCCATCCCTGTGTTCACGAGAGACGCAGCGCTGCCGGTGCGTCACTTTGCAGGTATTCCAAATTTGGGAATAAACAGCACTTCCCTGATACATTTTTATGTTCCATTTTTCTTTCCATGTGTGTATTCTTAATAAATTGTTTCTGTGTATTGGAAGTGTGTCTTAATTAGTAATTAAATTCTTTTCATAGCAAGTAACAAAAACAGACTCTAGTCTACTAAAAAAAACACTTGTTCTAAGGCCTCAGTGGTATTTTCATGTGGGGATCGCAGAGTCCAGGCCAGGCACTGGGCTGTGTTAGACAGTGAGGAGCTTCTCTTCTTGTCCGACTCTTCTCTGCCTCATCTCTGTCTCTGCCTTTGCCCCCCTGGCTTTAAGGTCACTTGAAACAGCCTTGTCTTTGCTTGTTGACTTCCTTCTCTCTCTGTTCACTGGTTTGCCCTCGACCTCTGACCACACAGTCCTATGTGGCTGCCTCCCTGCTCATGATTTTTTATCTCCTCAGTTTCTAATGAGCAGATTCTAACCAGAATCTCTGAGCTGTGATTCCAGAATCCCAGAGACAGAACGACCTGATGACTGGCCCACCCTAAGTTAGACAGCACCACTAGTTAGGCATCCATAGGACGTCCATGGTCTGAGGGGCGAGTCCTGCCCTCCCCGCGTGCTGCTGGGGGTCGGTCTTCCGCTGGATCAGGACCAGGGGGAGATTGGGAGGTGCCTGATAGTGGTGCATTAGTCACTGATTATATTTGGCTTTTTTGCTTCTGGCTTTCTGTATTTTACTCCTTTAAACTAAGGAAGCAGTTATCACCACTCATTTTGTATTTTCAAATTAAAATTCACTTCCAAAGTATTCCCAGTAATAAAGGGCTTCCAGAGAACTGTGGTACAAGGAGGACCAGGAGCACACTTACTCTGAAAACTGGAGAAGGTATTTTAAAGCAAACTCGTCTCTTTTACTCACCAGGACCCTAATAGACTGCTGATTGTTTAGCTGGGTAATCTGAAGACACACACATTGGTTTGGTCTATGAGTAAGACTGTGCCTTTTAGTCACATTCTTTGCTGCTTCACTGCAATGAGAAATACCAAAGGTGAGTGCCAAATCAGTTTTTCAGTATTGTAATTATAAAGGCAGTCCATGAAGTGGTGAATGGAAGAATCAAACTCTTACGGTAATCTTTTATTGTAATCTGTTTTCAGTTCTGTCAGAGAAGCAGCATGGCCCAGTGGACTAAGGGGAGGATGGGGAATTTGGAGCTCTGAGAGATAATCTGTTTTGCAACTGACTAGCTTTGTGACCTTGATAAAAGCACATTAACCTTCGTCTACTTCCTCATATGTAAAATGGGATCTACCTGATAGAATGATCAGAATATAGCAATATATAGCAATATATATGACTTGAGCAAACTGAATAATAAGAGAGATTTTATATGAATCAGGAGTGGGTATCAGAAGACTGTGATTTGTAAGAAAATTCTCCCTAGAATTCATTTAAGATCCAACCTCTTCTCAGGCTTTTAAGCTGTGGTTAATTGACAAAAGTTAAAATTTTTTATACGAGTTTAAAAAAATACACTTAGTGGATACTGTGAGAAAAAAAATTCTGGTAGAATTATGATTTGATAACTCAGTAAATCCATGTGAAATACTAAAAAAGAAAAACATGTTTTGCAGGCAGCAGTAAACAAAGACTGTTTTGAGACCTTAGATTTCAGGGTGAATTTTTTCAGTATGAGGATGACAGTAACGCCATTTCTGCCATATTTTTGCTAACTTGTTGACACGGGCATCGTCACATTGGTCTTGGCGTCATGACACCGGTGCTGAGTCGACATTCACACTGGCAGCTTGTCATCCTGCTCCAGTCAGGGATGGCTGTAGGCAGTTTCAGTTTATCTGCTGCTACTGGAATTTTCATGTAGCAGTGTTGAAGGTTTGATTTGTGCTATGGCAGTCTTATGCCTACTTGTGAACTTATTCTCCAGAGGGCAAAGGATCCTGAAAGCTAACATATAAACAAGCTCGACGGATTAATGTAGGAGGAAGAAATAAATAGCAGTTTGTTATATATTTATATTGAATTTTGCAAAGCAGTCTTAGTTATTTAAAAGTACATTTTGCCATTTTTCACACAGAGAAACTCCTCACGTCCAGAGACTAGGTGGCTAGAGATGCAGCATCCAAATCTTATTAAGAACCCCGGTTTCCTAACCTCCCAGTCCAGACTGCTCTCTGAACTGTTGCAGGAGGGTGTTGGTGGACTGGGTCCTGAAACCAACTGGTATGTGCGTTTGAGTAGTGTTTGAAGGAGATATTCTACTCCCTCCATAGTGTAACAGAATTTGCTTATAACTCCCCAATAAAATTGTTTTCCTCCATCTGAAAGAGACTCTCCCAAACCAGTCTGAGGATGGACGCTGCTCTAGGGCTTTGTGGCTGAGCCTCACAGTTGCATGGGTTCACAGCATGTTATTGCTAACTTGTAAATATTCATTTACAGGAAAGAGTGACTAAAATCTTGGCGTTCTTTTATGCTGCTGAGATTTCTGAGTTAAAGCTAGTTTTCTGTTTCTTTTAGAGGAAGGTTTTCCCAAAGTTTCATCTTGGTTGCAAAACATATCCCCAGAGATTCCAGTCAACATAACTCATGCTGACCAGCTGACTCCAAGTATGACAGCACAGTGTTCAGCAAGTCCAAATGAAACCAGGTGGAGGCCAGAGAATATGTCTGCTTTTGTCTGAATTATCTGGTTAACTACTTTGGTTCTTGATTTCAGCTGGCCTCAAATGAATATTAACCCAGAGACACATTTTGTAGCCTTTCATGATACTACAAACATTTTGCCATTACAGTTACTGGTTTATAGCTGGTTGCAATGCTTGATTTAATGCAGCGCTTGCAATGCTTGGTTTAGTCATTTTGATATGTGGGAGGAAGATTTAGCTGGATTAGATTTCTGTTATTTCTTTTCTCTTGAGAAAGATAAGGCAGGTTCTCAGATTGTTGCATATGATTAATAAACTCTCCTCTCCCAGGTATCCCATCACCATCTCTGTCTCTGTTACTATCTCTGTCTTCAGTTTTATCTCCATCTCTTCTTTTCCTCTCTTCTTCCTTATTTCTCCTCCCTTTTCTTTAGGTGTATATTAAACAGGAAAAAAGTTCCAGCGCAATGACTGAGCGAATTGCAACATTAAAGACTGCTTGGCCAAGAACCTATTAATCTTTGTATGAAAGCCTTTAGGGACCAACATCAAATACAAACATGTTAGAAATCTTTTTGCTGTTCCAGCTCAACTGACCCAGAAAAATTTTAAGAGCAATAGTCACTGCTTAACAGAAAAAAACATACAATTGTAAATTTGAAAAGCTCTCATCTTTAACATGGCTCTTATGTATCACAAGTTTGACAACCTTATAGATTCCATGCATGGTGCAGTTGACTTCAAAAATCTGTTTTAAACACAATTTTACATTGAAGTTTTCTGTGTAGTTAGTGATTTATTAATAATTTTAATTTTTGGTAAATAAGTTACTTTGCATGTAAATACTACAATGTATTAAGGAAGTGTTGAGAATTGTTACCCCACATAACTGTCAATTTAAAGCAGTGTTCTTTTTAAGCAGTCAACTGAAGAAAGAAATAATAACAGAAAAGAGGCAAAAACCGTAGATGTGGGTCCATCTTATAACCTGTTTTTGCTGATAATTTTGGCCTGTTTTGTGATGGATTTGTTTTCTTTTCTTTGAAGACCTAGAGTTAGAAATTATGCCTGGTGTGCTGCTTACCTTACCAGGAGAGAGCCAGCATGATGGAGAGAAGACTAGGAAATCATGTTTTCAAAGGCTGTTTTAATGAAGAAGAGTGTGTTAATTTGATTTTTCTTTCATCAGGATCTGTAAGAGAGTTTGTACTTTGTTCCCTTTGATTTTAGTGTGTGAAGTGGAGTTTTTACTCAAGTCCTTTCTTGAGTAGAACTTTTTTTGAGGATGAGTGTTCTAGCCACGCCACCTCGTACTTTCCTTGAGGAAGTTGGCTTCACCACAAGTGCCGCCCAGTTCTCTTGGAGAGCTACCAGGTATTGAAGATCACGTTTCCCCATTTTAATTCTCACAACTAAAGTACTTCCATTTCATAGATACTGATTAGCTCATCCTAGGTCAGTTTTCCAGTTAAGTGACCAAGCTGGGGTTCTATCCCGAGTCAGCTGACCCAACACAGATGGTCCTAATTGCTTCCCTAGATTGCTTCCCCATGAGGTGCGGCTTGCTCCCATCACCAGCCCAGCCGCCTGCGTTGGGGGTTCTGCGACCCCTGGTGGGCAGTAGTGCTGGGAGCAGAGTAGGTTGGAATCAAGCATGTTTTGCCTCCATGTGACCCCCAGTAAACTCAGACACAGGTCAGAACTGACCCACTTCATAGCACTGTTTGTGTTCTCTTGTTTCATAGGTGCGTTTCCTGGAGGAAAGGTGGGCTAAAATTCTAGAGCAATTTTTGAAGACTTTCTCTAATTGTTAAGTTTCTCTCTGGATCCCACTAATAAGAAATGAAGTTGTATCACAAAGAATAAGCTTCCAAATTACATAATTCTTATTCTGATCAGTTAATTGCCATCTCTTTGGCTTCACAAGAATGAAAGATTTCTAACTTATAGTTTAGTTTTGTGATTCCTAATAATACAGAAAGACTTTTGTTAAAATATTACTGATATAAATATTTTCTTTTTCTCACTATTTTATGGAAGATGATGACTGGCAGAAAAGCAAGCTATAATATTATTAAGCATAAAAGAAATTATGTTAGAAATCTTTTCCAGTGTGATTTCCAGACCCACATGTTTTGACATGTGGCTTACTAAGGGGGCTACTCTTAAAAGAGGGAAGTAAAGGTAATTGATCTCTATGCTCTTTTACTGCCCCAACTCTTGACTGTCTTCTGTGGGGGTCTTCTGACTTATTCTGTTTGTTCCCTCCCCTCCCTTAACCTCCCTTCTGTCTGTGGTCACTGTCTGGGGACCTCATCGTTTCTCATGGATTTATGGTGATTACTCCCACACTTAGATTTCTAGGCTCTCTCCTCTATATTTACTTGTTAGCCACAAGATTGTATAGTGAAACTGATGCAGCTTTCTCTCCGCTAGAAATATTAAAAAAGGCAGGACTGTTGCTCTTGACTAAATGTTAGCTTTGGAAATTAGGCGTAAATTATGTTTTAGGTTGTTAATGAGTGTAGCATGATGTGGCTTGCATCCTAAGTTATTTTGAAGAGTTAGTTCCATAATGGTTCCAAACACTTGCATCATTTTATTTTCTATATAATACGGATTTTAACTGTAACACTAATGAGCATGAGGACACTTTGCATTCACTCACGTAAAGCAATTTGATGAGTTAAAGTGAGGTGATATTTGATGGATTCAGTGGGACTTTAGATCAATTTGCATTTCAGTGGTATTTTATGGCTGACTTCAGAAAACTTTTTTTAAATAGGATTTCTTGGTAAGTTAAAGGATTTAGGGGGATGATTATAAAATAATTGATTAAAAAGTGTGCAGTGTTAGTTTTCATTGAACTTAAGCTTGTATGAGTTAAATTTAAAACCTAATTCAATCCTTTTTAGGTTTTATGTTTTCCTGAACCTCTTTTGAAGTATTAGTTTTGTTATACTTGTCATTCTAATCTAATGATGATTTGATGTTTGCAAACTGAATAAATTTGTATGCAAGGAGTTCTGCTGTGTTTTTAATCAATGAAGATTAAAATTTGGCAACTATAATAAGTGAAAAATTTTAAATAGAAAATGAAAATAATGATTATACTTTAGAAAGTACTTTTATTAATGTTCTTGTCTATGAATCACGTAGTATCTTTCTCATCTTTCTATTCTGTAACATTTAGAAGGTGATTGAACCTTAAAAGAAGTAATTACTACTAAATTGTGAGGAGTATGTAAATTAGAACAGAATATTTAAATTAGAACTGAATCCCGGTGCTCACATTCTTCCCCGTTTCCCTGAAACATTTGATCTAGAGTTGCAAATAAAAACCAGAAAGATGCTGGACTACTTTAAAAACTCATCTGCCCTCCCCAGGAACTTGCATAGACAATAGAATGTTCTCTAATGAAAGTATATCTTTACTTCTTTATTACTTATTGTTAAAAAATGTAGGGCTTAAAATACCTAATAGATCTGTCACATGGAGAGTAAAATTCCTGGGTTAGATATCCAAAGGGCAGCAGTTACTGTTCCATCAGTCCAGGAGAGCCTGGGATGGTTTCACATTGCTTTTCTTTCCCAAAGATCTCTTGACACTAATAGACAATTAATACAATCCTTAAAAAATGCATGCAGGACATTTTATTGTAGCTCTTCACGTTTATTGCTCAGTGCCCTTCAGGGGTGAAAGGAGATCTTCCAATGCAAAAAATAGATCTAAAAATTTAGCTGAATGATTAGTAATAAATGATTCTTAAAAAAAAAAAAAAGAACTAACATTGTTATTTCCCAGTATTGAGAGGCCACCTCTCAATAAAAGATGAATGTGATTATTTCCAAGGCTGAAATTTGACTTTTTAAAAACGATGATTTAGCATGATAGCACAAATGTTTAATAGTATATGAAAGGCAAAACTTAAAAAAATAATATGGAAATTTATGAAACCTGTAACTCCTATCAGATGTTAGCAGTTAAAATCAGGTATGATTAAGCAGAATAAAAGCTTACTCACCTAGCTTTGTGGAAGCTTTGACTGAATAGAAGCTTCATCTTTTGTAGTGGTGTAACTTACTAGTGAAGAAACCACATAGCTGATACCTCTGGAAGAGGTAATGTGTTGATAATTGAGAATACCCCTTCTGTGTGTGTGAGAGGCTTGACAGCATCTTCATCACTATCTCATCTGATCCTCTCAATCCTGAGACATTGTTAGAGCAGGTGGGGTTATTTTACATTTACAGATGAAGAGATAGAATAATTGTTATCCAAGGCTACATGGTTAACGTTTGTAACTAAGCTCCAGATCTTTCAAAACTCTCCTTTTCCCCACAGTGCTTTTAAGGTGCTGTATTGTATAGTCCTTTGATTTTATGTATCATATTGAACACTAAGCCAAAAATTTGCTACTAAGATCTACATGACGTTGCTATTTCATATTCTCAATATAACTTTTGCTTATAACATGTAACGAAGATTATCCTTTTATAGTTATGTCGTCTTCCAGCTAAATTTGACGCCTTCATTTACAGACCAAAAGATAGAATGAGCCCCATATTCTGAATCATGTCTTTCTTTAGCCATGGCCTGTTCCAGACCCTCAGGAAGAGAGCAGCCTCACCAGCGTGTGTGTTTCCTGCTGCTGCTGAGTGTGTCTGTGCTGCCCGTGCTGTCTATACAGTGCAGTCAGCTGCAGAGACAGCCCAGCCTCGTGAAATGTCTGTCGGGAAGGCCGCTCGCCCGTGTGTTCCTGCCCCTGGTGGCCTGAGAGAAAGTTGGCTCAGCCCTGGTCAGGAGTCTGGCTCTGGAGCAGCCGACGCCCGGGCTCCGCTCCTGCTGCTGGGCCTCTCTCTCCATTGCCCACGCTCACCTTTGATTCTTTGTTTTCCTATTCAAGTTCTCAATCTTTCTTGCTGTAGAATCTTCACTCACTCTGGGCAACCCTCATGCTCAGTTCTACAAATGCTTATTCTTCACTAGTTCCCTCACTGGCAGTGATGCTGTTGTGGACTTTTTGATTGTGTAGTTCACGGAAGTCTTCAGTTGAGCCTCAGCTGGTTAGCTACAACACAGTGAACTCATTATTTTCAAAAGATGAATAACGTTAAATTTCCCCTGAGTAAACTCCATGCATTTGTTTACATGCCACTTTCTTGCTTAAAACTGATAAATTGTTTCTCAGGCTTTGATTATACATGAGGAGCATGCAAGCTCCAGGTCCAGCTGTTTCACTGGAGACCATTATTGCACTTCTTACAAAACTGTGGTGAAATAGTCATGAATAATATTAACTTGTTTGGAGATGTGGTCAACCTTTCCCAGGACTGACTCAGTGGACAGCAATCAGCTCTGTGCTGTAGATACGGAAGTGGAATCCAAAATTCCACATGTTAATACTAGTCCTGATTCTGTATGGGAATGATACTGAGAGTCAGTGTTGCTAGGAATGTCCTGTATTGGCTTAGCTAATACTTTCCAGTGGGTTTAAAAAAAAGTGTTTCTCCTACTTTTTAACTTGTTTCTTAATCCAATACACTTTTGGATGAACTATCAGACTCTGCTTTATAGAACAGAAAAAAAATTTTCATTCATGCATTTCTTGGTTTTATTATCATGTCATAAACGTATCAGTTTTGTGAGAAGACTGTCAGAATGGCCAGCTCAGCCCTGACTACACTACTACTGAAGAACTCACCCCCACCAAAGGGCCCTTTTCTTGTGCCAGAAGCATCTAGGTGAATCAGAATGGGACATGAATGAAAATAACTCCTAAACCTATAATGGGCTTCCTAAGTGACTCAGACGGTAAAGAACCCGCCTGCAATGCAGGAGACCAGAGTTTGATCCCTGGGTGGGAAAGATCCCCAGAAGAGGGAAATGGCAACCCACTCCAGTATACTTGCCTGGAGAATCCCCATGGACAGAACAGCCTGGTGGGCTGCAGTCCATGGGGTTGCAAAGACTCAGACACAACTGAAGTGACTTAGCAAACCTATACTGTACACTTTTTAAAGTTACAGCTCTATTGAGGTGTAACTGACATACAACAAGCTGAAAATCTTTGTATAATTTAGTAAATTTTGATGTGTATATGTCATGAAATCATCACCACAATCAAAGTAGTGAACACATATATTCCTCCCCTCAGGTTCCCTTGAGCGGAGTGGTAATTCCTCAAACAGGTTCTTTGTGCATGCCTCCATTATCAGTCACTGAATCTGCTTTTAGTCACTGTAGATTAGTTTACATTTTGTAGAGTTTAATTTAAAATGAAAGCATACAATACGTCTTCTTTTTGTCTGGCCTGATTGTTTTGAGATTCATCTGTCTTGTGTGTATCAATTGTTCATTGTTCATTTTTGCTGCCGTGTAAATATTATATTGTGTGGATAGACCATAATTAGTTTATCAGTTCATCTGTTGATGGATATTTGGATTATTTTGAGGTTTTGTCTATTACAAATAAAGCTGGTATGAACATTTTTGCTAAAGTGTTTATCTGGACTTAGGTCTACATTTTTCTTGGGCAGAACATAGGAAGCAGGTAGTGGGGTCATATGGTAAGTATACTTTTTAAGGACACTGTTTCTGAAACGGTTATTCCATGTCTGGTTTCTTCACATTCATGCCGACACTTGGTGAGGTCTTCGAGTTTCCCCGATGACTAGTGAATTTGATCATCTTTTCATGTGCTTATTTGCCATCCGTATATCTTCCTTGGTGAAGTATCTTCAAATCCTTCATCCAGTTGACATTAGGTTGCTTGCTGAATGTTGGAAGTTCCTTATTTTGAAAGCAAGACTATCAGGTATGTGCTTCGCAGAAATTTTCTTCCAGTCTGTGACTCACCTTTCCTTGTTCTTAATAGTTTCTTTTGAAGAATAGTTTTTAAGTTTGATGTGGTCAAGTTTTCCAGTTTGTCTTTTTTTGTGCTTTTGGTATCATATCTATGAAGCCTTTGTCTAATCCAAGATCACAAATGTTTGCTCCTATGTTTTATTTTAGAATTTTTTTAGTTTTTAGTTTATGATCCATTTGGAACTATTTTTTATATATGGTGTGAGGGATGGATCTTAGTCATTTCCTTCTTTCTTTTTGGTAAATGGATCTCTTACTATTCTAGTACCATTTGTTGAAAAGGCTCATGTTTTTCCTCCACTGAATTGCCTTTGTACTTTCTGGAAATCTTTTGTCCATGTGTGTATGAGTTTGTGTTTGTTTTATTCCATTGATCTACTTCCTTCTGTTTACACCAGTAGAATATGGTTTGATTACAGTAGTTTTATAGTAATTCCTGAAGTTAGGTAGCATTAGCTTTCTGTCTTTGTTCTTCTTTTGTTCTCCTTTTTCAAAGTTGTTTTGGCTATCCCGTATAAATTTTGGAACCAGCTTGTCGTTTTCTGACAGAAGGTCTGCTAGGGTTTTGATTGAGATTAGAATCGAATATATAGATCAGTTCGGGGAGAATTGAGTCTTAACAAATATTGAGTCATTCAAACCAGGGACAGGGTCTCTGGATCTCTGAAAATTTAAAATGAGTATCTGGGTTCAAAATGTAAACCACTCAGGATCACTGATCAAGAGACAAAGCAAAAGAAACAGCTCAGGTGCCTCACAGACTGAACAGCACGCTGGAACACCGGTCTTCCCCTCTCCTCAGCTCTGTTGCGCTGCAGCTGACATGTGGCACGCATAAGTGGGGCTTCTCAGGTGGCTCAGGTAAAGAATCTAGCTGCCAGTGCAGAAACTCACATTCAGTCCCTGGGTCGGGACGACCCCGTGGAGGAGGAAATGGGAACCCATTCTAGCGTTATTGCCCAGAGAATCCCATGGGCGGATGATCCTGGCAGGCGACAGTCCATGGGATTGCAAAGAACCAGACACAACTGAGAGACTCAGCATGAACACACTGTGTGTAAGCTCAAGGTTGCAGTATAATGGCTTGACTTAGGTACATCATAAAGTGATTATCACAGTAAGTTTAGTGAATATCATCACATATAGATACAAAATTTAAAAAGTAGAAAGATACCTTTTTCTTTGTGATGAGAACTCAGGATTTTCTTTTATATGTAACACATAGCAGCATTAATTATATTTATTGTGTTGTATGTTATATCCCTAGTGCTTATTTATCTTATGGCTGGAGGTTCATTCCGTTTGACTACCTTCATCTAGTTCCTCCCTTCTGCAACATCATCCCTCCCCCAGCCTCTGGTAACCACAAGATCTGATCTCCTTTTCTATGAGTTTGTTTGTTTTCAAAGTATAATTGACCCACATCACTGTGTTAGTTCCTGGTACAGGACATAGTGATGTGATATTTCTATACATTTCAAAATGATCACCTTGATTAGTCTAGTTACCATCTGTCACCGTAGAAAGATATTACATCTAATTAAACTACCTTCCCCACACTGTACATTTCATACCCATGACTCATTTACTTTATAACTGGAAGTTTGTATTTTTTTTTGACATTTATACTTTTTCATCTCCCTCTCCTCTGGCAACCACCTGTTTGTTCTCTGTACCTGTGAATCTTTCTGTCTTATGTTTGTTCGTTTGTTGTGTTTTTTAGATTTATCATATACATGAAATTATATGGTGGTAGTCTTTCTCTGATTTATTTCACTCAGCATAATGCCCTCTAGGTCCGTCTGTGTTGTCACACATGGCAGGCTTTTGCTCTTTTTCATGGCTGAGTAGTAGTCTGTTCATTATCCATTCATCTATTGATGGGCATTTAGGTTGTTTCCATGTCTCAGCTATTTTAAATAATGCAGTGACATGAGAGTGCAGATTTCTTTTCAAATTAGTGTTTTCATTTTCTTTGGATAATTGCCACGGATGGAATTGCTGGATCACATGGTAGTTCTGTTTTTGATTTTTTGAGAAATCTGCATGCTCTTTTACATAATGACTACACCAGTTCATTTATGTTTACATTCATTTATCTTTACATTTCCATCAGCAGTGCATGAGAGTTCCCATTTTCTACATCCTCACCGATACTTGTTGTTTGTCATCTGCTCTGACAGGTGTGAGGTAATACCTCATTGTGGTTTTGATTTGCATATTAATTGGCTGTTTAGTTCTTGATCAGTTCCCCACAAAATTTTCATTTAACATGAAATGTCTAAATGTTAGATGTCCCACTCAATAGAAACCTCAAGCCTTCCATAGGCATCTTTGTCCCAAAATGCCAGTCAGTCATAAACAGGTGTACTCACCTTGTCTGCTGATACCACACTGAGTGGTGAACATTTTGGATGAAAATAAGAGGGGTTTAAGCTAGAGATACAAAAATATTCAGATCCTCCCTTGATCAGCTATGTCTTGGTTGGAATTTCCTGCAGGAAAGGCAAAGGAATACATGCAACAAAGATGGGACCATTATCAATAAGAGCAACATAATTCTGGTTATGGAAGAAAGAAGTCAGCTATCACAGGTATCTAGATAACCACGCCTCTTATAGAATTGTAGCCTTTCATGTTGCAGCGTCACAGTTTTCTGAAGGAGTGTTGATCCTAGTATGAGACTAAGCTGTGACACAGACAGTGGGATTGCTTATCACCGCCAGAGCTTGGACCCACCAGTCCTGTGTAGTCAGTTATGTAAAGACAACAAATAGAGTGGTGAGGGTCATTGCAGATAAACCACCAGTCCTTCAAAGACAAGCCAGAACTCTCTGTCACTGACGATGTGCCCATGCTGTTCTCTTATGTGGAGAATACAGCCTTACGAGCTAGGGTCGTGTTGTGGTTGAGGACATGAAGTTAGCCTACACGGATTCAGATTACCATTCTGCCTTTGCACACGTGGAGAGTCAATTTCTCTATGCCTCTTTTCTTTAAAGGGTGCAGAAAATTGTAATCGTAGCATGGAGATATTAAAAACGAATACTTGGGTTTGGTGTGCTTGGTACATTTTGTGTTTTTAGCATAATATATTTTTTATCTTGCATTTTGTATGTTCTTGTTGCCCCTGACTACCTGTGAGAGTGTGAACTGTGTGTTCAGTGAACGACTTTTGCTTTACTTTGTGTAAATTATTTGTTCTACTCACCCCGTCTCACCTCTTGCATTCCCTCTTACTTTTTTGATCTTTTCTTTTCACCTCAGTCAGCCTTCTCTTTTACTTCAAAACTAATTTCTTCCAAGAAGCCTGCCCTCACACACCACAAATGACTTATAGATTAGAGGAGGGATGGGAAATATGTTTACTTCCACAACCTCAGAAACAATCTCTCCATATCCAACCTGTAAAAATAAAAAGCCAAATGCTTTTTTCTATCCCAAAGCAAAGAGAAAAGTTTTAGCATTCTATCCTGTAACTTAGAGTTCAGAATATTTTATGTCCTGTCTAGTAGTGCTGAAAGTATTTAATAAGCATTGATAAAAAAATTAACCATTTTCTGCCAATTAACAATTTATTTTATTTAACTTATTTCTGACAATTTTAGACTAGGAATAAGACAAAAACACTAAACAGAGATAATAGTAGCTTGAAAACCCTTTATGTCAAATATATTAAATTTGAAATATTGGAAGGCTAGAATCCAAATTCAGAAGTAATTAAGCAAAATAGTTGACAGATGCCAGCCATGCTAATAAAATTTGTATACCCTGAATATTTTCCAGCTTGTAATTAACTGCACAGATGATGTGATCTGATTTTGTCACTGACTGCTTATTAATGAAGGAGATAATGACTAGTTACAAAATCCATACTGCTAGATGAATACCAAGTTTAAATATTTCCCATACCGCTGGCACCAGGAGGAGTCATACAAACCTTGATATTAGTTTCATTTGTGCTTATTTTCTTCATCTGTGATTGCCAAGGGGAAACAGAATTTGCTAAATTCAGCTTTAAGTGACCTTGAAGATAGTAAATCTATTTTCATTTTTTGGTCAGCAAGCATAATGGCTTTTATTTTTAGATCTTTTTTTAATTAAAATTTAATGTCATCAGGCTAGTGATATCACCAGTGAAAGTTTAAAAAGTGCAAACAGATAATGTCAAGTTCAGTTAAAGCCAAGCAGAACATAATCTGCTACTATGACGTGAAGATCTGAATGCAGGATACTATTAACATAAATAGTTCAATAACAAAAGAGCATTATTCATTATTTTCATATAATGTGACATTTACTTTAATATAGAAGAGAAACACTCTTCAGATGGCGAGTGAATGTCTAAGCATGAACAAGAGATTGTATTAGGTGTTTGACTTCAGAGCATGTTCTCACTAGCGATCATGAGCCCTCGCTCCTGTCTTTCATCTTTTCTGTCAACCAGTGCTGTTGAGCGCTCACTGTATGCAGACCCTACGCTAGTGTTGAGGATATAGTGGTGAGCCAGAGGATTCGGTAATGTCTAAGTAGCTCATACCCTAGAGGGAGGTGGACATAGTCACTCCAGAGGGTCTAACTGTGGTGTTGTGAAGGCAGGAATATTTCATTGTCAGTGATGCTGGAGGTCAAGAAAGGCTCTCTCAAGAATGGATTGCTTAAATTCCAACCTAAAGTTGACTAGGTGGAAAGGGAGGGAAGAGTGTGCAGGAGAGGGACCAGCTCAACGCAGGGTCCCTGTGGGGGAGAGAACAGCCACTGAGTGTACGGGGCCTAGGAAGCCAGTTTCGGGAGATGTGTCTTATGCTGTATTGTAAAGGGAATCCGTTGGAGGGCTTAGGAAAAAGAGGGACCGTGATTAAACTTCAGTTTTGATTAAAAAAAAAAAAAAAAACAAAATGACCAAACGTCTATGACTGCAGTTGGAAAATGGATTGCAATGAGCTGAAGTTAAGTGTGGACTGGAGCAGTTAGGGCGCGCTGAGAGCTGTGTTGCCAGCAAGCGTGGAGCCTGACAGGAAGCGGGAAGTCTGGGCAGAGGCCGTGGGGCAGCCTTTCCCTCCGTGCCCTGCCTCTAATGGGCCTCTGTGGCCCTCGCGCCTCTGCAGAAACCTTTACCCGGGCCTGCTGCTCTCGTGTGCTTTCCCCCTGGGAAGGACAAGTTGGTCTGGTCCTGTCCCTATTTATGAGACAGATGATCGATACCTCCTGAGCCCAGGCCCCAGCTCTTTGCTTTCTCCCTTGGGTGGTCTCTCTCTCTCCAGCAGAACGGTCTTCGGTGTTTATGCCCGTCCGTCAGCTGGTCTGACCTGTGTGACCTCTGCACTTGGACGTCTCGCAGACGCCTCCAGGTTCACAGGCGCTTACTGCCCCTTCAGTGTCCCTTTTCCCCAACTGTTCTCTGCTGCCTCCTCACCGTTTACTTACTTTTGTATCCCTGTGTTTGGGGTAATGCATACTTGTTGAATGAGTGGGGGAATTCAACATGTAATTTCAGGCATAGGTAGTTCTGTTAAGAAGAAGAGGGAAGGCTTTTTCCTTATTCCATCCAGGAATAAGAAAACTCCATTCATTTTACAGGAAAACTATAGTTTTTCAAAGTTCTTTTAAAAGAACCATCCCAGAGGAGTGGGAGGAGTGGTACCTTGATACATGGCAAGAGTGGCCATCTAGGCAGCCCAGCTGGCTTTTCTGTTTGTGAGAATTTGTGTTGGTTTGTGTTTTTTTCCAGAGGTGTTTTGCTGGGGTAGAATGGTCACTGTCTAAAAATTTTCTCTCTTGTTAGGCTGTGTCCTTCCTTACGCTTTGGTTTTTGCAGGGAGTTTTTCTTGGAGATTTTTTTCTCTGGTCCCATTGGTTTTTCCAGGTTGCCATCTTCTTCAGCTTCTGATCTGGGATAAGGCAAAAAGAGAACTAAGAATATACGGCTGTGTCATTCTTTGGGTCCTGGGGTCCCCCCAGCCAATCTTTTTTCCACCTTTCAGAAGCTTTTATGATTGTTTTATTGATTAGGCTCAGAGTTTTTATCTTCACTTAGCACATTTCTCCTATTTCGGAAAAAGTACATGTACTCTATCTTGATTTGGAGCTGGAAGCCAGGAGGCTTTCCTTAATGATTATATATCTTTTATATGTAGTTTTATATCTTTTATATTTAGTTCACATTAAATCAGAATACTCTCTTCCCAGGGTAAAGAAATGTTCAGCCAGTTTAACTTCTATGTGTTTCACGCGTATTTGTCAGTATTTTGGTTTTGGAATTTTTGACAGCTCTGTATGAATCTGAAACTTCGCTAATAATCGCAGTACTGTCCCATAACTTAGGAAGCGTCTGCCGTGCACCTGACACGCTGCCCGCCGTCTCTCACCTTCTCTCAGCCCCTGTGTGTCAGGCTGTGTTTCCTCTGTTTTTGTGCGGGAAGCATCTGAGGCTCATGGAAGTAAATTAACTTAGCTGAAGTCACAAATGAAGAAATGGTTGCATTAGGTTACGAACCAGAGTTTGTCTAATTCTAAACTATTTGCCCTTTGCCTTTATCATACAGTTGCAGAAAATTGGATAAAATCTTAGAGTTAGCAAAATTTCCACCAGCCCTTCTGAAAACAAAATTAAAATTACTCTCTCAATGCTTTGTTTGGCTTGCATTTAAAGTAGGATTTTGAAAATAATATGGGTAAGAACAACCAACTTTCAGAAACTTCATCACGTTAAATACTTTGGATCCATTCAACTCTATCAAGTCTCTGCTTTTAATTTTCTTTAGCACATCGCTGACAATGTATTGTAAAACAGCATTTGTAGAACAAGTTAACAATGACTTTAAGCAATACCTGTTTTCAAACAAGATTAAACTGTATTTGAATTCAATCCCTGAGAAATAATATTAAATCAGTGGCACTGCATAGAATTAGGTAAATATCCTGGGGTATTGTTTTAGCTACAAGTATTTTTGGATGTTAAACTCTAGCGTCAAGTGTGTTTGCTTATGAGATTATTGCTTTACCATGAATTTATTCTCTTCAAATTCTGTTTCAGACTTTCAAAAAGTCTTTATGTGGCTCATCTTTTTAAAGACCGTGTAATCAATAGAACAGCTTTCAAGAAAAATGTTGAGAAAAAGATGGATGGATTTCATGAAGGGAAAGTTAATGAAGTGATGTGAAATATGAATGAATCTGATGTGCTGGGTTTTAGGCCCCTTTTTTGTGCAAGTGACAGGTTACAGAGCTCTGAACCTGAAATCTTATTAAAATGTTAGAGGATGGAAATAGAGTAAATCTCATCTTAAATCTCATCTCTTCTCAGCAGGTTGTAATTCAGCATTATTTGTATCTGTTTTAATATATTAAATGTTACACATTAAACGACTTTAGAGGAAACAATTTTATGTTCAATACTTTAATTACAAAAGTAAAATAACCTAATTGTAACTTTTGAAGCGATTAGCATGTTATGAAGGAAACGCTAATTATTTTTCTGCCAGCAGCCTCCTCTTTGTCCTCTTTACCTCTGCCTACTAATGTTGACATCAGAGAGTTTATCTTTCCACATCTTTTTCCATGCTCAAGTACAAACACACACATACTTACACCCATGTACATTTCAACTGTATTAGACTTCACTAACAGTAATTCTGTGCTCCATAAATGGGACCATTCTCTATACATATGAAGCTTCAAATTGCCTTTTTCCTCTCCTTCCTTCATGATGACAGATATACACCAAAACTATTTAAAATTAACTAAGGGTGTCCCTTGTGGCTCAGCTAAAAGAATTCACTAGCAATATGGGAGACCTGGGTTTGATCCCTGGGTTGGGATGATCCCCTGGAGAAGGGAAAGGCTACCCACGCCAGTATTCTGGCCTGGAAAATTCCATGGACTATATAGTCCATGGGGTCGCAAAGAGTCGGACACTACTGAGCAACTTTCACTTTCACAGTATTTAGTGTCTGTAGTGTGGACAGTCAGTTTATGCAGTCATTCCCTATTGTTGGACATTTCAGTAGTTTTTGGTGAGATTCTCATTTTTGCTTTAAGTGACATTTTCTGACTATTGAAGATGTTGTACATCTTTTCATTTTCTATTAGCCACTTCAGTTTGGTATTTCCTCTTTGTATTACTTGCCTATTTTCCCATTCAATTGTCTTTTTGTGGGAGTTCTTTCTGTATCAGGCATTAACTGTTTGATCATTTATTTTTGAAGTTTGTTTTTTTTTTTACCAGTCTGTAACATTTTTTAAGTGACTTACGGTATTTTTTGCTATAGAATAAATACAAAATTATGTTCTCACAGTTATCTATATTGTCATGAGTTTCCTGTCTTCCCTAGTTCTACACATATCCTCCTAAATGCTCTTAGTCTGAATGTTATTGTTTTACTTTTTTTGGTATGGAAATCTTTAAGTCATCTGTAATTTACTTTTATGTATGGTGAGATGCAGGGGCCAAGCTTTGCCTTTTTCTTGATAGCTAACCATTTATTATGCTAATGGCTTTTAGTAAATAAACCATCCTTTCCCCCTCAAAATTTAAATGCCATCAGTATTCTTTTAAAATATTTAAATGATTACATTTCTTCTCCAGCTTAACCCATTTTCAGAAAGGTAATGACTTTTTAAAAGCAGGATTTAGTAAATTGGAAAGGTTATTTCTCTGTTCTCAAATGTCAAATGCTACCTGATACTCTTCATTGTTGCTGACTGAAATTGAAAGCACAAGAAGGATTATTGCTACGAACAAATCCTCTAATCAGGATGTAACTTAACAATTTTAAGACCCTGGGTAAAAAGGGGAAAATTTGAGATATTCATACAGTGCCTCTACAAAAACAGTAACATACAACTGCTATGAAGAAAGCAATTTATTAAATATAAGAAAGAAATCTTTTTTTCTTTGCAAACATGTGCAGAGAACTTAGGTTCACAGAGGCCTTCTCTCTCCTCCATGGCATAAACTCCATAGGGATGGCCCTCGTGCTGAGGGCACCTCAACGCTGCTCCTCCGGGGGTCTGAAGGCAAGCTCCCCACTTGCCAGTGCTGTTTGGGCTCATCCTTTAAGTGTCCCCTGCACAGAGAGGTCAGACCCAGGCTTGTCTACTTCCATTCACTGCGGGGCATGAATATAAGTCCTTGGGGTTGGTTCTACAGCAGCGTGCTTTCCAAAGTCTTTTTGCTGAGGAATGCTGATTGAGTTTATCCACCATCATACCAGTAATGAAAGGAAAAGTAACTTCAGTATCTCTAATCAAGAGGCAGCAGCATGAATTATATCAATGACAGATTTGAGAAGATTTGGTTGTATATTCCATCACTATTACGATAGAGCATCCTCATAACTAGAAATAGGCTCTTGAAGTCTGTTCAGAATCCTTTGTTCTTATTGTTTAGTGACTAAGTTATGTCTGACACTTTGAGACCCGATGGACTGCAGTCTGCCAGGCTTTCTGTCCATGGGATTATCCCGGGCAGAAATAGTGGAGTGGGTTGCCATTTCCTTCTCCAGTGGATCTTTCTGACCCAAGAGTCGGACCCACATCTCCTGCATTGTGGGTGGATTCTTTACCATGATGCCACCTGGGAAGTCCCTCAGAACCCTTTTAATGGACAGCTTAAATATCTGACAGTAAGACTTAAGTAAATAGAATGCTGTATTCCTAGGATGGAATAGTATGTTGGTACTGAATCTTCTATTTTGATGAATATTTATGGTAGATAAATATTCTCACAATATCATGCTTCATGATAAAGCATCATCTACGTAGATATCCAGCGTTTAAACTCAAAAGATACCAGTAAAAAGACTTGTGGAACTAACTCTTCACTCATTTTCATTTGCCAAATAAAATGGACTAAAATGAAATACTTAGAAAGGTAAGAAAATAGGAGGAAGCCAAGGGAGGAGGAGGTTTTCTAAGGGATGCAGTGGTTAGTGTGGTCAGTTGGTGCAGAGAGCTCCCATCAGCTCAGTCCTTAGAGGTGCCTGTTGGATTTAGCAACAAAGAGGTTATCAGTGGTATAGCCAGACCCAGATTTCCGAAGTGGAACTGAAGGATGGAGGCCAGTAGGGACTGATTAGAAGACTGGAGATGACGTGGAGACAAGGATGCAAGTATCTGATTTCAGTAGGTTGGCTGTAAGGAAAGCAGACAGTACATTAGCTAGAAGGAGATGGTGTAGCGCTAAGGGAGGGGTGTGTGTGTGTAACATGAACAAAACTTGAGCAGTGTCCTAAGTTTCGGGAATAGAGAGTGAAAGGGGATTAGGGAGGTGATTGACACAAGATCCCTAAAGAGATGGGGGAGCATGGAGCTCTACTGAAAAGTGGGGAGCCCCTCCCACTGTGTCGGGAGAGAGGGAGGGAAAGACACATAACAGGGTTCAGGCAGGTTTGGGTCAGAGGTGAAGTAAGCAGGGGGAGAATGAAGACATGCATTTTCTCTTGTGAAGTAAGAGATGCCTTCTGAGGAGAGAGAGGACGTGGGGACTCTGGTCAGGGAAGGGAGCTGCCGAGCAGAGTGCAGCTGCGCAGGACCGCTCTCCCCGTCCTGCTGAGGTGTTGACGTGGAGTCAGAACTAAGTAGACTTACCTCGATTTCCAACCCTGAATATTTGTTGGAAGGACTGACTGATGCTGAAGCTCCAGTACTTCGGCCACCAGATGCAAAGAGCCGACTCACTGGAAAAGACCCTGATACTGGGAAAGATTGAGGACAGGAGGAGAAGGGGACAACAGAAGATGAGATGGTTGGATGGCATCATCCACTCAGTGGCATGAGTTTGGGAAAACTCTGGGAGATGGTGAAGGACAGGGAAGCCTGGTGCGCTGCAGTCCGTGGGGTCGCAAACAATCAGACACCACTTAGTGGCTGAACAACAGCAGTACAACTTAATTTCCATTACCTTTCACCACATAAGATATTCGATACTGAGAATTTATGTGTAATATAGGACTGATTTACTGAAATCTAAGCTAAAGTAAATATTTGATGAGCAGCACATGTAAAATTAAATAGTTCCATCAGCCTTCATGAACCCTGGTCTACCTGATTACTTTCCATTTTGCTCTCTTTCCAATATCAACACTTTTCCTTCAACTGTGAACCAGCTGTATGTGGCCAGTAAAACCAGTGCAATAAGGAAGAGCCTTGGGACAGTACGTGAGACTGTTGCCCTGGGCCGTTGCCAGGAAAATGGACCCCAAGTAGGAGTGTTAACATACTATATAGGTTTCTCTATTTATGAGCTCTGTCTATAATGTTTTTTGTATATAGAAAAAATAATTCATTCAAAGCTCATTAACGTGAATAAACCGGTATCTTGGAACAGGAACAGAGGGCTCAACTTTTTAAGAGTTAGATAATGTAAATCTGTCAAAGGTTATTGAAACTGACTTGCGTGATTAAAATAAGTTACATTTTTGTGTCTTGTCTGTTTAACATATTTGGGGCCTTTGTCATTTCAGCTTTCTTTGGAACGGGTTGAGTGTCCATCTAAGCTCTTCAGAATAAGTGGCCACTTTCCTAAGGATTCTGGGACAGTGGTGCTCTCTCAGATTCTTAGATGCTGGCTGTCCTAAGGATTCTGGGACAGTGGTGCTCTCTCAGATTCTTAGATGCTGGCTGTCCTAAGGATTCTGGGACAGTGGTGCTCTCTCAGATTCTTAGATGCTGGCTGTCCCAAGGATTCTGGGACAGTGGTGCTCTCTCAGATTCTTAGATGCTGGCTGTCCCAAGGATTCTGGGACAGTGGTGCTCTCTCAGATTCTTAGATGCTGGCTGTCCTAAGGATTCTGGGACAGTGGTGCTCTCTCAGATTCTTAGATGCTGGCTGTCCTAAGGATTCTGGGACAGTGGTGCTCTCTCAGATTCTTAGATGCTGGCTGTCCCAAGGATTCTGGGACAGTGGTGCTCTCTCAGATTCTTAGATGCTGGCTGTCCCAAGGATTCTGGGACAGTGGTGCTCTCTCAGATTCTTAGATGCTGGCTGTCCCAAGGATTCTGGGACAGTGGTGCTCTCTCAGATTCTTAGATGCTGGCTGTCCCAAGGATTCTGGGACAGTGGTGCTCTCTCAGATTCTTAGATGCTGGCTGTCCCAAGGATTCTGGGACAGTGGTGCTCTCTCAGATTCTTAGATGCTGGCTGTCCCAAGGATTCTGGGACAGTGGTGCTCTCTCAGATTCTTAGATGCTGGCTGTCCCAAGGATTCTGGGACAGTGGTGCTCTCTCAGATTCTTAGATGCTGGCTGTCCCAAGGATTCTGGGACAGTGGTGCTCTCTCAGATTCTTAGATGCTGGCTGTCCCAAGGATTCTGGGACAGTGGTGCTCTCTCAGATTCTTAGATGCTGGCTGTCCCAAGGATTCTGGGACAGTGGTGCTCTCTCAGATTCTTAGATGCTGGCTGTCCCAAGGATCCTGGGACAGTGGTGCTCTCTCAGATTCTTAGATGCTGGCTGTCCTAAGGATTCTGGGACAGTGGTGCTCTCTCAGATTCTTAGATGCTGGCTGTCCCAAGGATTCTGGGACAGTGGTGCTCTCTCAGATTCTTAGATGCTGGCTGTCCCAAGGATTCTGGGACAGTGGTGCTCTCTCAGATTCTTAGATGCTGGCTGTCCTAAGGATTCTGGGACAGTGGTGCTCTCTCAGATTCTTAGATGCTGGCTGTCCTAAGGATTCTGGGACAGTGGTGCTCTCTCAGATTCTTAGATGCTGGCTGTCCCAAGGATTCTGGGACAGTGGTGCTCTCTCAGATTCTTAGATGCTGGCTGTCCCAAGGATTCTGGGACAGTGGTGCTCTCTCAGATTCTTAGATGCTGGCTGTCCTAAGGATTCTGGGACAGTGGTGCTCTCTCAGATTCTTAGATGCTGGCTGTCCTAAGGATTCTGGGACAGTGGTGCTCTCTCAGATTCTTAGATGCTGGCTGTCCTAAGGATTCTGGGACAGTGGTGCTCTCTCAGATTCTTAGATGCTGGCTGTCCTAAGGATTCTGGGACAGTGGTGCTCTCTCAGATTCTTAGATGCTGGCTGTCCCAAGGATTCTGGGACAGTGGTGCTCTCTCAGATTCTTAGATGCTGGCTGTCCCAAGGATTCTGGGACAGTGGTGCTCTCTCAGATTCTTAGATGCTGGCTGTCCTAAGGATTCTGGGACAGTGGTGCTCTCTCAGATTCTTAGATGCTGGCTGTCCCAAGGATTCTGGGACAGTGGTGCTCTCTCAGATTCTTAGATGCTGGCTGTCCCAAGGATTCTGGGACAGTGGTGCTCTCTCAGATTCTTAGATGCTGGCTGTCCCAAGGATTCTGGGACAGTGGTGCTCTCTCAGATTCTTAGATGCTGGCTGTCCTAAGGATTCTGGGACAGTGGTGCTCTCTCAGATTCTTAGATGCTGGCTGTCCTAAGGATTCTGGGACAGTGGTGCTCTCTCAGATTCTTAGATGCTGGCTGTCCTAAGGATTCTGGGACAGTGGTGCTCTCTCAGATTCTTAGATGCTGGCTGTCCTAAGGATTCTGGGACAGTGGTGCTCTCTCAGATTCTTAGATGCTGGCTGTCCTAAGGATTCTGGGACAGTGGTGCTCTCTCAGATTCTTAGATGCTGGCTGTCCTAAGGATTCTGGGACAGTGGTGCTCTCTCAGATTCTTAGATGCTGGCTGTCCCAAGGATTCTGGGACAGTGGTGCTCTCTCAGATTCTTAGATGCTGGCTGTCCCAAGGATTCTGGGACAGTGGTGCTCTCTCAGATTCTTAGATGCTGGCTGTCCTAAGGATTCTGGGACAGTGGTGCTCTCTCAGATTCTTAGATGCTGGCTGTCCTAAGGATTCTGGGACAGTGGTGCTCTCTCAGATTCTTAGATGCTGGCTGTCCCAAGGATTCTGGGACAGTGGTGCTCTCTCAGATTCTTAGATGCTGGCTGTCCCAAGGATTCTGGGACAGTGGTGCTCTCTCAGATTCTTAGATGCTGGCTGTCCTAAGGATTCTGGGACAGTGGTGCTCTCTCAGATTCTTAGATGCTGGCTGTCCTAAGGATTCTGGGACAGTGGTGCTCTCTCAGATTCTTAGATGCTGGCTGTCCTAAGGATTCTGGGACAGTGGTGCTCTCTCAGATTCTTAGATGCTGGCTGTCCTAAGGATTCTGGGACAGTGGTGCTCTCTCAGATTCTTAGATGCTGGCTGTCCTAAGGATTCTGGGACAGTGGTGCTCTCTCAGATTCTTAGATGCTGGCTGTCCCAAGGATTCTGGGACAGTGGTGCTCTCTCAGATTCTTAGATGCTGGCTGTCCTAAGGATTCTGGGACAGTGGTGCTCTCTCAGATTCTTAGATGCTGGCTGTCCCAAGGATTCTGGGACAGTGGTGCTCTCTCAGATTCTTAGATGCTGGCTGTCCCAAGGATTCTGGGACAGTGGTGCTCTCTCAGATTCTTAGATGCTGGCTGTCCTAAGGATTCTGGGACAGTGGTGCTCTCTCAGATTCTTAGATGCTGGCTGTCCCAAGGATTCTGGGACAGTGGTGCTCTCTCAGATTCTTAGATGCTGGCTGTCCTAAGGATTCTGGGACAGTGGTGCTCTCTCAGATTCTTAGATGCTGGCTGTCCCAAGGATTCTGGGACAGTGGTGCTCTCTCAGATTCTTAGATGCTGGCTGTCCCAAGGATTCTGGGACAGTGGTGCTCTCTCAGATTCTTAGATGCTGGCTGTCCTAAGGATTCTGGGACAGTGGTGCTCTCTCAGATTCTTAGATGCTGGCTGTCCTAAGGATTCTGGGACAGTGGTGCTCTCTCAGATTCTTAGATGCTGGCTGTCCTAAGGATTCTGGGACAGTGGTGCTCTCTCAGATTCTTAGATGCTGGCTGTCCTAAGGATTCTGGGACAGTGGTGCTCTCTCAGATTCTTAGATGCTGGCTGTCCTAAGGATTCTGGGACAGTGGTGCTCTCTCAGATTCTTAGATGCTGGCTGTCCCAAGGATTCTGGGACAGTGGTGCTCTCTCAGATTCTTAGATGCTGGCTGTCCTAAGGATTCTGGGACAGTGGTGCTCTCTCAGATTCTTAGATGCTGGCTGTCCTAAGGATTCTGGGACAGTGGTGCTCTCTCAGATTCTTAGATGCTGGCTGTCCCAAGGATTCTGGGACAGTGGTGCTCTCTCAGATTCTTAGATGCTGGCTGTCCCAAGGATTCTGGGACAGTGGTGCTCTCTCAGATTCTTAGATGCTGGCTGTCCTAAGGATTCTGGGACAGTGGTGCTCTCTCAGATTCTTAGATGCTGGCTGTCCTAAGGATCCTGGGACAGTGGTGCTCTCTCAGATTCTTAGATGCTGGCTGTCCTAAGGATTCTGGGACAGTGGTGCTCTCTCAGATTCTTAGATGCTGGCTGTCCCAAGGATTCTGGGACAGTGGTGCTCTCTCAGATTCTTAGATGCTGGCTGTCCTAAGGATCCTGGGACAGTGGTGCTCTCTCAGATTCTTAGATGCTGGCTGTCCTAAGGATTCTGGGACAGTGGTGCTCTCTCAGATTCTTAGATGCTGGCTGTCCTAAGGATTCTGGGACAGTGGTGCTCTCTCAGATTCTTAGATGCTGGCTGTCCTAAGGATTCTGGGACAGTGGTGCTCTCTCAGATTCTTAGATGCTGGCTGTCCTAAGGATTCTGGGACAGTGGTGCTCTCTCAGATTCTTAGATGCTGGCTGTCCCAAGGATTCTGGGACAGTGGTGCTCTCTCAGATTCTTAGATGCTGGCTGTCCTAAGGATTCTGGGACAGTGGTGCTCTCTCAGATTCTTAGATGCTGGCTGTCCCAAGGATTCTGGGACAGTGGTGCTCTCTCAGATTCTTAGATGCTGGCTGTCCCAAGGATTCTGGGACAGTGGTGCTCTCTCAGATTCTTAGATGCTGGCTGTCCTAAGGATTCTGGGACAGTGGTGCTCTCTCAGATTCTTAGATGCTGGCTGTCCCAAGGATTCTGGGACAGTGGTGCTCTCTCAGATTCTTAGATGCTGGCTGTCCTAAGGATTCTGGGACAGTGGTGCTCTCTCAGATTCTTAGATGCTGGCTGTCCCAAGGATTCTGGGACAGTGGTGCTCTCTCAGATTCTTAGATGCTGGCTGTCCTAAGGATTCTGGGACAGTGGTGCTCTCTCAGATTCTTAGATGCTGGCTGTCCTAAGGATTCTGGGACAGTGGTGCTCTCTCAGATTCTTAGATGCTGGCTGTCCTAAGGATTCTGGGACAGTGGTGCTCTCTCAGATTCTTAGATGCTGGCTGTCCTAAGGATTCTGGGACAGTGGTGCTCTCTCAGATTCTTAGATGCTGGCTGTCCTAAGGATTCTGGGACAGTGGTGCTCTCTCAGATTCTTAGATGCTGGCTGTCCTAAGGATTCTGGGACAGTGGTGCTCTCTCAGATTCTTAGATGCTGGCTGTCCCAAGGATTCTGGGACAGTGGTGCTCTCTCAGATTCTTAGATGCTGGCTGTCCTAAGGATTCTGGGACAGTGGTGCTCTCTCAGATTCTTAGATGCTGGCTGTCCTAAGGATTCTGGGACAGTGGTGCTCTCTCAGATTCTTAGATGCTGGCTGTCCCAAGGATTCTGGGACAGTGGTGCTCTCTCAGATTCTTAGATGCTGGCTGTCCCAAGGATTCTGGGACAGTGGTGCTCTCTCAGATTCTTAGATGCTGGCTGTCCTAAGGATTCTGGGACAGTGGTGCTCTCTCAGATTCTTAGATGCTGGCTGTCCTAAGGATCCTGGGACAGTGGTGCTCTCTCAGATTCTTAGATGCTGGCTGTCCTAAGGATTCTGGGACAGTGGTGCTCTCTCAGATTCTTAGATGCTGGCTGTCCCAAGGATTCTGGGACAGTGGTGCTCTCTCAGATTCTTAGATGCTGGCTGTCCTAAGGATCCTGGGACAGTGGTGCTCTCTCAGATTCTTAGATGCTGGCTGTCCTAAGGATTCTGGGACAGTGGTGCTCTCTCAGATTCTTAGATGCTGGCTGTCCTAAGGATTCTGGGACAGTGGTGCTCTCTCAGATTCTTAGATGCTGGCTGTCCTAAGGATTCTGGGACAGTGGTGCTCTCTCAGATTCTTAGATGCTGGCTGTCCTAAGGATTCTGGGACAGTGGTGCTCTCTCAGATTCTTAGATGCTGGCTGTCCCAAGGATTCTGGGACAGTGGTGCTCTCTCAGATTCTTAGATGCTGGCTGTCCCAAGGATTCTGGGACAGTGGTGCTCTCTCAGATTCTTAGATGCTGGCTGTCCTAAGGATTCTGGGACAGTGGTGCTCTCTCAGATTCTTAGATGCTGGCTGTCCTAAGGATTCTGGGACAGTGGTGCTCTCTCAGATTCTTAGATGCTGGCTGTCCTAAGGATTCTGGGACAGTGGTGCTCTCTCAGATTCTTAGATGCTGGCTGTCCCAAGGATTCTGGGACAGTGGTGCTCTCTCAGATTCTTAGATGCTGGCTGTCCTAAGGATTCTGGGACAGTGGTGCTCTCTCAGATTCTTAGATGCTGGCTGTCCTAAGGATTCTGGGACAGTGGTGCTCTCTCAGATTCTTAGATGCTGGCTGTCCTAAGGATTCTGGGACAGTGGTGCTCTCTCAGATTCTTAGATGCTGGCTGTCCTAAGGATTCTAGGACAGTGGTGCTCTCTCAGATTCTTAGATGCTGGCTGTCCTAAGGATTCTGGGACAGTGGTGCTCTCTCAGATTCTTAGATGCTGGCTGTCCCAAGGATTCTGGGACAGTGGTGCTCTCTCAGATTCTTAGATGCTGGCTGTCCTAAGGATTCTGGGACAGTGGTGCTCTCTCAGATTCTTAGATGCTGGCTGTCCTAAGGATTCTGGGACAGTGGTGCTCTCTCAGATTCTTAGATGCTGGCTGTCCTAAGGATTCTGGGACAGTGGTGCTCTCTCAGATTCTTAGATGCTGGCTGTCCTAAGGATTCTAGGACAGTGGTGCTCTCTCAGATTCTTAGATGCTGGCTGTGCGTTGCTCTTGCTGAGCGTGTGGTTTCTTTCTGCCACCCTCTAGAAGCAGGCGGTTGATACTAGAAGCTGGCAGGTTGGGAGTTATATACCAACATATCAAAAACATGAATTTATTAGTTCATTCTGAATCATAGGGAAATTCTTACAGTAAACATCCCAGGAATAAAGTTAACAATGTGATTGTTGTATCAAAAAGTAAAAAGCAAGAAAGTTATTTGGAAAATGCATTAATAACAAGTCAAAACCTTTATTCCTAAAATGTCACAGTAAGAAAACTCTTAATTTTCTGTGTATTTGCTTCAATACTGAGAGCTCAAAGTGCCTTCATGCAAATATTAAAATTCAAAGGAATACGTCATTGTGTGACTTCTTGGAATTTCCCTTTCTTCATCCACCAACCTGTTAGAAATTCTTGTCATTTACTTTTCCCAAAAGTCTTGTAAGGTTTTTTTGATGAGTCAGATTTTTGTTGCTTGTCCTGCTGAGGTACCCCTTTGGTCTCTCCCTCCTTTTGTTTTGTGGCTCTTTCGGTTTTTGTCTTTTTCCCAGCACAGAGCACATTCCATTGTGAAGCCCTTACTGATGTCAGCTGCCCTGTCCCACCTTATTCAGCCATGAGAAAACTACATGTGACCGGTGTTATTTGTAATGCCACACTCCCTTTGTCCCAGCTTTGCTTCCTCAGCTCCATCCTGCCACTGCGATGAACTGACCTGACCCTTTGCTGGTTTAGAGATTGGGAAATACTGGGCCTGGTTTGTTTTTATCTGTTGGGTGGGTGTTCATAAGATACCTGGCCATTTTGTTGTTCCTCAATCCTGGCAACCCTAACCAGTTCATTTCTTCTTCCCGTCTTTCCCAGTTCTTGTGGGGTGAAGATTCAACTCTTTAGCTGATCCTTGTGCCTTTCCCCAATCTGTTCCCACATATATTATATACATTGTCCCATCCCTTCCTTTCACGCTCCCAATTTCACAACTTTTGGTTGAATCTGAACATGGTGTTCCATTTTTATGATTAGTAATTAGTGTTCCTAGCTGGCCCACATGGTATATTATGGAAGATATTTCTTTTCTTCCCAAGTTTTTTGTGTTTCTATTACTGGTCTATACACAGAAGACCTGTACAAAGAGGATCTTCATGACCCAGATAATCACGATGGTGTGATCACTCATCTAGAGCCAGACATCCTGGAATGTGAAGTCAAGTGGGCCTTAGGAAGCATCACTATGAACAAAGCTAGTGGAGGTGATAGAATTCCAGTTGAGCTATTTCAAGTCCTAAAAGATGCTGTGAAAGTGCTGCACTCAATATGCCAGCAAATTTGGAAAATTCAGCAGTGGCCACAGAACTGGAAAAGGTCCGTTTTCATTCCAATCCCAAAGAAAGGCAATGTCAAAGAATGTTCAAACTACCGCACAATTGCACTCATCTCACATGCTAGTAAAGTAATGCTCAAAATTCTCCAAGCCAGGCTTCAGCAATACGTGAACCGTGAACTTCCAGATGTTCAAGCTGGTTTTAGAAAAGGCAGAGAACCAGAGATCAAATTGCCAACATTCGCTGGATCATCGAAAAAGCAAGTGAGTTCCAGAAAAACATCTATTTCTGCTTTATTGACTATGCCAAAGACTTTGACTGTGTGGATCACAATAAACTGTGGAAAACTCTGAGAGATGGGCATACCAGACCATCTGACCTGTCTCTTGAGAAACCTGTATGCAGGTCAGGAAGCAACAGTTAGAACTGGACATGGAACAACAGACTGGTTCCAAATAGGAAAAGGAGTACGTCAAGGCTGTATATTGTCACCCTGCTTATTTAACTTACATGCAGAGTACATCATGAGAAACGCTGGGCTGGAGGAAGCCCAAGCTGGAATCAAGATTGCCGGGAGAAATATCAATAGTCTCAGATATGCAGATGGCACCACCGTTATGGCAGAAAATGAAGAAGAACTAAAGAGCCTCTTGATGAAAGTGAAAGAGGAGAGTGAAAAAGTTGGCTTAAAGCTCAACATTCAGAAAACTAAGATCATGGCATCCGGCCCCATCACGTCATGGCAAATAGATGGGGAAACAGTGGCTGACTTTATTTTTCTGGGCTCCAAAATCACTGCAGATGGTGATTGCAGCCATGAAATTAAATGACGCTTTCTCCTTGGAAGGAAAATTATGACCAACCTAGACAGCATATTAAAAAGCAGAGACATTACTTTGTGAACAAAGGTCCATCTAGTCAAGGCTGTGGTTTTTCCAGTAGTCATATATGGATGTGAGAGTTGGACTGTAAAGAAAGCTGAGCACCGAAGAATTGATGCTTTTGAACTGTGGTGTTGGAGAAGACTCTTGAGTATCCCTTGGACTGCAAGGAGATCCAACCAGTCCATCCTAAAGGAGATCAGTCCTGGATGTTCATTGGAAGGACTGATGTTGAAGCTGAAACTCCAATACTTTGGCCACGTAATGTGAAGAGCTTACTCACTGGAAAAGACCCTGATGGTGGGAAAGATTGGGGGCAGGAGGAGAAGGGGACGACAGAGGATGAGATGGTTGGATGGTATCACTGACTCAATGGACATGGGTTTGGGTGAACTCCGGAGTTGGTGATGCACAGGGAGGCCTGGCGTGCTGCAGTTCATGGGGTCGCAAAGAGTCGGACATGACTGAGCGACTGAACTGAACTGATTACTGGGCTATCCCTGAACCCTATAAAATTCAGTTTAATATGGCCAGACATATGAGGTGGCTTATCATTTCCTTTTTCGTCTTACAGATGTTCCTCCAAGAGGCAGGCTTCAGTCTGAGCTGCTTATTTCCTGGGCCTTCTGTGCAGCCCCGTCTTAAAGCTTCACAACATGCTCTCCTTCTGCTTCCTTCACCCATCTCCTTTGGGGTCTCCTTAGCTCCCTGGGTTTCATGGTTTTTTCCTTATTTTGCTTCCTGTTTCTTGAAGCATACCTTCTAGGAGTTTCCTGAAAATGCATGTCAGAGATGTACGATTTTAGACACTTTTGATCTTTGAAAATACCTATTTTGCTCTCATACTAGTCTAGGTACGAATTTCTTAATTATTTTCCTTCAGAATTTTCAAAGTGTTGCCCACTGCCTTCCAGCCTCCAGTGATTCTCTTGGGAGATGAGATGTCATCCTAATTCTTGTATCTGACATATAAGAAGATAAAAAAAATAAAGATAAATACTTCAGGATATCTCTCTATCTTTGATGTTTTGGAATTTTGCGTCAATAGACTTGATGTGGTTGTGGCATTGGGCTGGGTCTTAGTGGACTACTTTAATATGGAAACTTTTCCTTTTTCAGAAAGTGTCTAATATTACCTCTCTGGTAACATCTTTCATCTTATGTCCCTCTTCTTTCTTTATGAAATTCTGCTAGAGTATAAGGTCTAAATCTAGAGAGATTTTTACTTATTGTTTTATCCTAATGCCTGGTACCCTGCCTTTATAATGTAAGTACTCTGTACAATAAATATTGAATGAATTTATAAATAAATTCTATTTGGCAGTTAAATCTGGGTTTGTCTTCTAACTGTTTTTGCTCTTCTTTTTACAAGACTTTTTCTTTTTGTGCTGTACACAGGGAGATTTCCTTCATTGATTGTCCCACTTTCCTGCTTTTTTGTCTGCTAATCCATTATTATTTTCAAGAGCCTTCCTTTTTTCTTCCTTTTTTTTTCTTTTTTGTAAATCACCTTTATGTTCAGAGTCCTGATGGGAAATAGAATAATCTATAAGTGTACAGTCTGTCTGGAATTGTTGTTGTTTATGGTATGAGAAGGAGTCCAAGACTTGTTTTTCCACGTGTGTGTGTTTGACACGACGTCACTATCACCGTGATCACCCCCTGCAATCCCTGCGGTGTCACGCTTGTCGTAAACCAGACGACTGTGTGTAGGACTCGTCCTTTTGCCCAAGTGAATAGGGGTTCTATTTTATCGTTCTCTTTCATCTATTGTGCACTATTACCGTACTATCTCAATTATTGTAGTTTAATAAATAAGATTTATATCGGATAATGAAAGTCTCTAAATTTGTTCCTCTTTGATATTGTTTTGATCAGTATTGACCTACCTGTATTTTCATGTAAGTTTGTATAATCAATGTGTCAAATCACACACACAAATACTCTGCAAAGATTTGAATGGGATTATGTTGTCCATAGATGAACTTGGGAACAACTGATGTCTCTACAGTACTATATCTATTAATCCATGACTTTTGTATATTATTCTCTCTATTGTAATTTTTACATTTAGTGATGACATAGGAACCTGAACTTGACATTCCAGGGGTGTAGGCCTCATAGTTCTTTTTCCCACTCCAGGCATCTGTGCTCAGGGCCATTTCCTCATCTCTGGAGCTTCTGAACTCAGAGGGCCATGTGGGTGTAAAACGTTCCTCTCTTTCTGATAGCTTTGATCTAAAAACAAATAAATGCCTTTTAGTATTTTTTAACTATGACTTTTTTGTCAGTTGTAAAAATTATTTGAAAATATTTTGTGTACTTATTTCTTAGTACTATTATACTGATACATTTTTCTCTGAAGGGAAAACATATAAATACACATTTCAAGTATACAAAGCACTTTTTTGGGACAGAGAAATTTGTTTTTCTCTGTTAAAGGAAGTTATAAAAGTTAAAACTTGAAGTGTCTTTTCTATAAATTACTTTTTTTAAAAATAAAAGTTATGTTTTTTTAAAAGTAACATTTATAATATGGTAAGTATTTGCTTACTGCTTGTTTCACAGTATGTTTTTAATGTTTATGGTATGTGTACATATGTGTATATCTAGACACACATATAAAGTATTTTGGCTGAAATATATTTCAATTTTATGGCTTATTTCTTAGTTCAAGTTTTTAATAGCAGATTTTTATAGTCAAGTTAAGTCTTGACCAGCTAAATTGTGCATTAAATTAGTCCTTACCTGGAGAAAATATACATTTATATGATTTTTTCCTTTAGATTTTATGTTGAACTATATTAATAATATCATACTTGAAACTATAAGTATCATATTTGACACTGAACTAATAGTATCATACTTGAAAAATATTCATAGTTGAATATTTTGAAAATGTTCTTTGTGTCGCCAAGACTAATATTATTACTAACTGAAGGTACATTTAGAGGAAGAGTTCTGAAAGGAGGGGCCCAAAGTCCTATAGAAGTTGTATCAGAAAATTTGAGAGTGGTGGAGGCAACTCTGTGAATGAGGCTGCAACTTGGGAGATCCCCGAAGCAAGGTGGAATTGGGCGTCCACTTCAGAGCGACCTGCAGAGGATGCACTCTAGCGGACTTCCCGATTGGCGGTCTGGGGTGGCTTCTGGGATGAAGCGGAGGCCTCGTGTCTAGTTTGTCTCTTGTGTCAGTGGATGGTATTCCCTAGAAATTGTTGTAAGTGTTCCCATTTTTATAATGTGCAAACTCAACTATGAATAAAGCTATTTAAACCAACAAATGAAAATTAGGGGAAGCAGGTATGTAAGACATAATGAATAATTTCCGTGTAATTTGAGATCTCAGCAATTGAAGACTAAGCCTGAGAAGAGATATTTCTATTAGAGATACTCTGGTCTCCCTGACCATTGGTTTTTCCTGTCATGTGATACCTATGGACACTTTCTTTTTGACTGGCCCTCCACCCCTCTAATGGAGAAGGCAATGGCACCCCACTCCAGTACTCTTGCCTGGAAAATCCCATGGATGGAGGAGCCTGGTAGGCTGCAGTCCATGGCGTCGCTAAGAGTCGGATGTGACTGAGCGACGTCACTTTCACTTTTCACTCCATGCATTGGAGAAGGAAATGGCAGCCCACTCCAGTGTTCTTGCCTGGAGAATCCCAGGGACGGCAGAGCCTGGTGGGCTCCCGTCTATGGGGTTGCACAGAGTCAGACACAACTGAAGCGACTTAGCAGCAGCAGCAGCAGCATCCACCCCTCTAATTGCTGAGGTTTGTATGATGTTAGGTTTTTGGTGGGATCAAGTCCCTCATGTACTGGAAACACACTCTTCCTGATTAACCATTTAATGGAGGATGGGAAAGGCCCCGGAAGGGAGGTAGTCCCATTTTTTTTCTTATCATTCGCTTATCTGGCCATTCAGGCACAGGACTTGGAAGGACTGGAAGGAGTGCCTGGTGAGCCGGCTTAGAGCATGGTGTTGGTGTTTACGGAACCATTTTACAGTCTACGGTGGTGCATTCTGGGGAGTCAACACTGAGCTAGCCATAGGTCTGAATATATATACAACGAACCACAGGGGCTTGGTGAGGAGAATTTTATGTTAACCAAACCTGGGACATGTTCACATGGAGCTCGTCCTTCCTGAATAAAAGTTGTAGTGATTTCTAATCACTCCTATTTTCTTGGGCTGATTGTAAAGCATATCCATGGATCCCTGTGAGTGCTACTTCAGGATGTGGTGGTTTTTCTCTTCTCAAATGGGCAGCTGTGTTAGGTGAGGTTTTGTTACTGGCTACGCCTTGACCTCTGCCTCATAGAACGGGGCTGTTGGACACAGTGGCAGTCGTGATTTAACACATGAGCACTCATGGGAAAGTAAGTTTTGTTTAGTTCTTGGGATGTGGAGAGAGCCCGAGGGTCCTCAGGCAGACTCTTAGCTTTCTGTGCTGGCTCTGGGAGCTGTGTTCTGCAGGGCCTGAAGCAGTGAGGTGTTCCGGCTCGGACGCTGCTGCCGCAAACGGAGTAATGGGAAGTGCGGCAGCAGGGCCTCGCGCTTGCTCTGAGGCTGGGTGCACTCTGAGCGCTCACCTGGAGAGCAGAGTGAGCATTGTTCTCTCAGACGGGCTCCTCGCCTCGCTGTGTCCTCACCTCAAGAACTCGGCTGGGTTGTGCCTTGTCAGTCGGACCCCTCAGCTCGGGCTGTGCCTCAGCCTCGCGCTGCTTCTGGCGGGCTTACCCGTCTCCAGCCGCCCCTGCCTCAGGGTGAGGGTGCCTGCTTTTGAGCCATGCTCCATGTCCACAGTTCATGTGAAACTGCTTGTCATTCTTGCTTATCACGTAAAATAATAACTGGCTCCTTTCTATTGTAGCGTTTGCTAGTAATGGCAGAACTATCCAAATGATTGTGATCATCTGTCAAGAGGATTACACCAAGTCTTCCCCCCTGCCCCTCTTCTCTGTAGCAGAGTTGAACTGAACAACATAAAGGGGATTTTCCTAGCTTAGGATTTTGGCTAATGATTTACTGTGTGTTTAAATTGATGTGAAATGACTGGGAGCATTGACTTTTTAGAGTTGGGAGTATTTACAAATCATCCATGGTAAACATTATGAACATTCCAGTTCTTCTTCTTTACTGTCTTTAATTCCTTTGATAAGTATGCTGGTAAAAATCTGTCTCTCTCCATCTCTCTCCATATGCATATAATATATGTGAAAACTTACATGTAGTTGGTAAATGAGATCTTAAGTAAAGGCACCATATGTTGATAAATGTGGTTATACCTGAGTGGTAGAATTTGGGATACTTTTTATTTCTTTATATTTTGCTCTGTGCTTCATGGAGAGCATGTATTTTTAGTAAATCAGTAAAAAAAAATTTATGTAATCACATATTACTTTTATGGTAGAAAAATGGTTTTAAAAATTGCTGACAATTGAAAACTGTAAAATTTGTAAATGGACAGTGTTTAATTAAAACTTTTTCTTCAAATGAAGACTTAATTTTCCTTAGCGTTAGACTTTGGTTTTTAGCTTATGCCGTGGAACAGTGCATGGAAAAATCTGAAAATGCATCACAGGTTTATTAGAGATCTTGCTTTTGTATAATTTTTAGGCTTTCTGGCTTTCTAATTGTTGTACATAGGTGACATAATTATCACTATTACTGTATTTTTTAATTGTGGATTTTAAGCAGTTCTTTGCCTCAGTCATTTATAATGATAAATATTCAAGAAATAAAAAATTATCTTAATATTTTTAAATGGAAAAATTAAAACACAGAGAATCATTTGTTCAAGTATGTTAGTTGCTCGGTTGTGTTCAACTCTTTGTGACCCCATGGACTGTAGCCCGCCAGGCTCTTCTGTCCATGGGATTCTCCAGCAAGGATACTGGAGTGGGTATCCGTTGCCCCCTACAGGGTACTGTCCTGACCCCGGGATGGAACCTGGCCTTCTGCATTGCAGGCATTTTCTTTACTGTCTCAGTCACCAGGGAAATTCAAGTTGTGAAACAGTTTCAGAGAAATGTTCAGCATTTCTTTATTCTTCATGTGATATTCATGTTGCTTCAGAGAAGAATATTTCCTTTTAGTACTAGTGAAATATGATTTTTCCAATGCCTAATAATGTGTTTCCCAGAAGGTTAAAAACAAATTAGTTTATGGAATTTTGGGGGCTGTTTACACAATTTGAGCTTTTCTCTAATTACATAAAGTCTGGTGGCTCAGACAGTAAAGAGTCTGCCTGCAATACAGGAGATCCAAATTCAATCCTTGGGTCAGAAAGATCTCATGGAGAAAGGAATGGCAACCCACTCCAGCATTCTTGCCCGGAGAATTCCATGGACAGAGGAGCCTGGTGGGATACCGTCCATGGGGTCACAAAGAGTCGGATGTGACTGAGTGACTAAAACTTTCACTTTCATGAAATAGTAACAGCATGTTGTTAGGTCTAAAGATAGATTTTTCTGATTATGTACAGGATGATTTTTAAATTTGGAATTTTGTGTCAGTTGATTTCATCAGAAATTCTTTAGAAATTAAGGCACAGTAAATAGCATCAGATTCTGTATACGTCTTCAGTATTTTAAAATATTTGTGAAGAGCTTGTCTACTTAATTGTGATTTAGTTTTCCAGGTAGGGCATATTTCTAGGTTGTTTTTTCAAAGAAAGTTTTTGGTAAGTGTCAATGCCATGCTTTTCCCTTATCCATTGACATTTCTGAAGACTTTGTATTCTCCATTTAGTGCCTAATTATTTAAGGATTCTCTGAGCAGTTTGCTTGAAGTCTGTTTTTCCCTCTTAGCCATTGACAGCAAAACACATCTGCCTGAGTGAGGCCCCTTTGATCTTCAGAGAGCTTTATCTAAAGGGAGATTAGAAAGAAGTCTGTCAGGCATTCTCCCAAGGAAATTGAAAGCACTTCCTAAGATTTCAGATCAGGTGAAGCTTCTCTGAATTAAGACACAGGAAAGTAACTGTGTGTTGATCAATGGCTTAGTCATTGGTTAGAAATTTCAGAGATTTGCTTGACTTGGTATGAGAGAATATTTTTAACGTCATCTCAGGCTCAGAATTTATGCAATAATATTGATGGCCAGAAGCAACATCTTCTCATTAATTTTACTGTATTTAACACTCCTCATGTCCATGAGGACAGAGACTAGCAAGGTTCTGATGGTTCTCAGCCTTGTTGGGGCCTGGTATCATTGGAGGAATTTGCAACTGGGTTTTTCTGAATCGAGTTGAAAATTTTCAGAAACTTATATGCCAACCCCCATTTTAAACAAATACACAGAGAGTGCTTATTTTTTTGTCAGACTCTAGGTTTGTACTGTTTACCAGGAGCAAATCTAACAGGTTTAGGATCTGACAGGCAGTGGGCTTCAGAGAGAGTCAAAGTACTGTCCTCAAAACACTGTTTATAACTATTTAAGATGTCTTGTAGGGCCTCAGTTTTAGTTAAGAAATATAAAGTCTGTAATCAAACTAAGTTTCATTTTAAGACTGTTAATTTAGCCTTTTAAAAAGTTAGAGCTGGGGGTGGCTAATGAGCTGCTAATTTGTGACATAAACTATGTCCGTGAAAAAAGAAAGTCTGCTTTGAGGCTCTCATTCTGTCAGTAAGAAACCTTGGGGAGAAAGCTGAAACTGTATACAGTGGAAACTTTTTATTGAGTTTGGGGTTGTGAAAGGAGAGGAAACTATGAAAGTCTAACAAAAGATTACAGCCTGATTTCTGAAATGAATGGTTGAAAGGACACGGAAAATAAGGGACCGACAGGAGAATCAAGCTTTCCAAATTTCTTTTCAGAAAATTCCAGGCTTTTTATGAAATTGTGAGAAAATGGCTTAGCCTTATGTTCTTCCATTTTGAGCTGCTTGGAAGAAAGTATCATATAAATGCAAATTTCTGCTGTAATAATGTATTCACCTTGTATTATGTGACTAAAGAGTTGGGAGAACCCAGAAGCTATTTAATATACAAAGCACTGCCTATAACATATTCCTTTATTACCTAAAGAGTTTGCTGTGTTTGATAAGTGACTATCTCTCCTTTCTCCTCCTTATTTATACCCCCAAATAGTCTGAGTTGACCAAAAAGAACCTGTCAACCTCATCCAGTTATTGTATCTGTTGGAAGACTATTGGTGGATTAGGACTTTTATTGCTGTCAGTTGATAACATTTTGATGTCCTTCATTTCATTCATTAGTTTAGGAAAACAATTTGGATTTCCTGTACAAGTGCATGCTAATTACTTGAGTCACGAGAAGATCGAGAGAGGTCCAAGGGTCCTATTAATTGCTTTGAGCCTGAAAATTTTCTCATAATTGGTTTGGCAAGAAGAGTCAGTGAGATTAGTTGCTAATGAGGAGATAAGTATGTAATTTTAGCATGATATAAAGCTGTGATTGTCAGTAAGTGGTATTAGGAATCTGGATTATTTTTATTAGACCTTGTTTCTCTCAACAAAATCATTATCATCTCCAGATATTGTAAACTGGGTTATTTCACACTGTTATTTTTAACATGTGTTAATACTCAAACTACAGGTAATTAAAACCTTGCTAAGTAAGGGTTCATTAATAAAGTTATCAATATGAGCAGTCAATTTATATTCTTCAACTAATTCAGAGAAGTTCTGTTTCATGTATTTATACTTTGTTTTCATTTGTCTGAAATGTTTGAAGTAAGTCAAGAATAAGAAACTCCTGTCAACTTACACAGACCAGCTTAGTTTGTGTTCAAGTGAAGGACTGGCAACACTGCAAAGAAACAAATAAAATACTGCTTTTTACTAACCAAGAACAGAATGAGTGTTATGGGGCTTTATTTTGTACAGTCCATTTGGCTTTCTGTTTTTAATATAAAACTTGCCTGATTTTACTAGTATGAAACACTCTGGGACTTTAACCTTCAATTGTAAGGTGAAGTTTCTTGGAAACAAACATTGAAGTATTTTTGACTTGTGAAAAAGGCTTTTTTCCTCTTAAAAAAAAATCAAACTCTTCAAATTATTTATAACCACAGTCGCCTTTACTTGCGGCATGTGTTGCAGTCTCGAGCATTTATTCAGTTTTTCCCTTTTGTAATCTTTATATCCTCCTTTTGTGCTTCGGCTTATGTGAAAGCAGTGCCGCAGTGAACGCGAGTGCTCTCTCATCCTTTGCCCGTGCCGCCTCCTCTCCGGTGTTTGCAGTTAGTGAATTCGTACTTCCCTCCACTACTTTTTTGTTGGTAAAAGGTTTGTCAATGTTTGCATCTCTTGTTTTTTAGATATCCACAAAGTTCCATTTTTAGCTATTATGTTTTCACAGTTTCAAAACACCTTTTGCTGAAGGAGGAAGGATGATAAAGAACAATTGAGTTTCTACATGTTACACATTTTGTGTAAATTCTATTGAGCATCCGGCATATGCCTAGTGTGTTGCTAGGTACTGGGAAGGAGATTAGAAGAATTAATCATTTTTCTGCCTGAAGAGATTTATTACATAATTAGAAGGATGAAGTTAATAAGTTAGAAAAAAATACAAGCTAAATATATGTTTTGAAGGAACAAATACATAAAATTATTTTTATATCTTAGCAGAGTAATTGTAATTGATAATGATTAGTTCTATATTTATTTAAAAATGGTTACTTCCCCATCACAGGGCCTTGAAATAAATAGGATACTACTGTTTGAATTAAGTAGAAGAAAAAAGAATCATTGTCTTACTGAAGTGAAGTTTGTGGAGCACTAGAAAGCTATGAGAACTTAGAACCTGAGCTTAAATTACTCAGTGTATGTTTGAAGAAGTTAAGACCAGTGACTTGCCGAAGTTACATGGCTACTTAATAGTAGAGCCGTAAGAACATGGGGTAATGTACAAGCTACAATATACAAGTTGTTGGCAAACCTAAGGAAGAAACGCTCATAAGTATTATTGATGTAATGACATGAAAGGTCATTTTATTTGACCCTTTCCTTTCCTCCACCTTTGTTCTTCTTTCTCTTGCTACTCATCTTTCTCCATCATTATCAACACCATCAGTGTCATTATCCCTTCTATTTGAATGGCTCCTTATGGCTTTAAATATTTTTATATATACCAGTTTACCTCAGCATTACAGAAACCTGTGAGGTAGGTCAAGCTTGTCTGACCGAAGCTCATAAAACACACCTGAAAATCAGTGAAATAATTTACTGCAGTAAATGAAAAGAGACCTCAAACCCAGATGTCCTTCTCCAAGCCTTCCCCACTGCCTCTCAGAAAGTTGGTTCCATCTCAAATCCTTCCCCAAACCAGGGAATCATTTAGAACATGTGGAAAACGAGGAGTGAAATTGTGTTTAATGCTTATTGTAATTACTTGGCTTGTGCCTTTAAAAAATGCTTTATAAATTTACTTCTTAAATAATCCTTGTAGATTTGTGTTGAATGCACTATTCCTAGTTACATAGTATAAATAAAAATCTAGGTTGGTTTGAAGAATAGCTTTGTGGGGTTTTTAACCGAGGGACCACCCACCTCTAGATGGGACTCTTGCTTGAAGTCAGATGTTGGCAATCCTGGATAATTTTAGAGAAGCCTTTTGAATCTGCGTGCTCTCATGTGCTCATCCGCTGGAGAGGGAAAAGGCTACCCACTCCAGTATTCTGGCCTGGAGAAGTCCGTGGACTGTGCATGAGGTCGCAAAGAGTCGGACGCGACTGAGCGACTTTCACTCATATGTGCTCATTGATTACTACTACATTTTCCCTCTAGGCTCAGCTACTAGCATATCTTCAATTATTCCTTTTTTTTTTTTTTTTCTATCTTTGTAATTACCGTCATTCTACTTCTAGCTTCTTTTTCCTAAATGTAGAACCTTAGTTCCTAAAATAAGGTGCTAATATATTTATATAGGATAATGTTTAGAGAGTGTGGTAGAAACTAGGTGATCATTTTAGACCACTCTATTGTCTCCATTTGGTTTTCTTAGGCTATTTTTCCAAATCCATGTGTATTCTTTGCTTTTCTTATTCGTATATATTCACAGCAGTGAAGGACAGAGGAAGATTCTGGGTTTTTGAGTCAGTGGTTTCAGTTGAAAGATGCCCTCCACCACTTGCCAGCCGTGTGGTGTGATGACTGGGTCCCTTCAGTGTGGGATAGGGAGGCAGGAGATGAGGTCAGAGTGGTGTGGTGTGGGAAGTACCTGATCAGCTGTTGCTGGCTTTGCAGGTGGAAGGAGACGTGGGTCAAAGGAGGCTGACGCCCTAGAAGCTTGGGAAGGCAAGCAACGCTGTCCTTCCTTGCAGCCTCCAGAAAGGAGGCAGCTCGGCTCGGGGTAGCCCAGTAAGACCTGCATCAGACTTCTCAGTGTTTCTCTGGTGTATCTTTTTTCTTTACTTTTCTGTATTTCACTATGCTTGTGCCTTGTGTCTCTTGTAAGCATTACAGATGGGGATTTCTATTTTTTTACCTAGTTTTACAATATTTGTTTTTAGTTGAAGGATTCAGAACAATTATACCTGCTATGATTATTGATATATTTGGAGCCGTTTTTACCACTGTATTGCCACCATTTTATTTTATCCCCATTTGACGTTGTAAAAAACCTTTTCCTATTTTCTTCCACTCCTTTAGATTTAACAAATTATTTTTCTGTTAGTTTTGCAGTTATTCTAAAAGGTTTAATGTGCATATTTAAAGTCTAAAGACTTCACTCTACCACTCCCAAGAACCTCTAAATGATCTTAATTCTGGTCACTTCTCTTCTATATCCTTGTTTTCCAGTATATTTAGTTCTATCTCTTCTTCTTTCTTAACCCCAGATGCAGTCTCCTTCTTGTTGTTTTACATGGTATGGGATTAACTGTGTGTTTACTCTTTGCTGTGCCCCGCTCTTCATCTTGTGTTCTCAGACCATCCTTCTGCGTTTGCAAGTATATATCATTTAGAAATTCCTTTTGACATTGTTTGGTTTTGTTTGCCTTAAAATATTTTTATTTTTGCATTGTATTTGAAAGACAGTTTTATTTGATATAGAAATCTATGTTAACAGTTATTTTCTTTCTGTATCATAGACTGTTCTGTTGTCTTCTGACTTCCCAATGTTGCTGATGAGAATTCTTTGTAAATTGACTTGCTGTTGCTAAGATGGTCTGTTTGTCTTTGGTGTTTTAAAGTTTCATGGTAATGTGCCGAAGTGTAAATTCTTTGTAATTATCTTCATTGAATTGGGATTTGTTGTGCTTCCTGAATCTGAGGATTTATGTCTATCATCAACTCTGGAAGATTTTCTGTCATTATATCTTCCCTCCATGTTCTTTGAGGATTCCTATTACATGTATTTTAGTACTTCTCTATTCTGTATCTCTGAACATTAAAAAAAAAAATTCTTTTTCTATTTGCCTTATTCCACATTCTAGTTACTTTTCTTCTTTTCTATCTTATGCTTCAAAAGTTCTCTTTTCAGCTATATCTAACTTGCTGTTCAGTTAATTATATTTTTTTTAGAAGGTGTATTTTTTCCTTTGTAAAGTGTGCTTGGTCATACTTTGTCTCTTGGTCCTTTCCTGTGACTTTTAATTGCCTATTATTTTTCAAAACATGTTAAGTATCTTGGATTGTTTTCAATGTCTTAACATTCTGTGTATCCTAAATTTTTTAGTGAGTCTCATGATCACATTTGCTTTATGCGTTGACCCTCACTACAATGCTTTCTTTTCTCATATGTTATTTTTATTTTAAGTTTGTGTGTATGGAGATTTTAACTGTAAAAATGTGAAGATTGCATCATGAGGAGACTTTCTCTGGAGGCAATTGTGTTTTCTCTTACTTTGGGACAGCTACTAGGGTGGGACTACTTCAAATTAATTTCTCTGTTTGGAGTGCTTTGGCTTCCTTGGTGGCTCAGTGGTAAAGAATTTGCCTGCCAATGCAGGTGACACGGGTTCAGTCCCTGGGTCAGGAAGATCCCCTGGAGGAGATAATGGAAACACACTCCAATATTCTTGCCTGGGAAATCCTGTGGACAGAGGAGCCTTGTGGGCTTCCAGTCCATAGGGTTGCAAAGAGTTGGACATGACTTAGTGACTAAACAATAAAGTGTGTGCTTTGGACCATACAGATAGAGTCAACTTAGATTTCAATCATTCATTAAGGTCAATTTGTGATTAAAATTCAGACCCCCTCCCCCACTGTTATCCAGAATTTAGACCAATAAAAAAGACTTTTTTATCTTTTCACAGGAAGTAGGGGTCTTTAGTTGCTTTATTATAGCTTCTCACCTTATATGGCCCCAAGGTCTTGTCTTCTGTATTTTGTACAGTCATTAAAAGCAGAAGCTCGTGGTTCTGGGCCACCAGTTTAAGCTGCGTTGGGTCTGTGCTCCATTTATGCTTCATGCTTACTTGTTTTATCCTTTGAAAAGGAGTTCCCTCTCTTTGTGAGCTAAGCTATAAACATAAAAGGAATTTCAAATATTCGTCTTTCTTGGTATATTTTATTGCAAAGAAAAAGCTTTTGAGGAGTCTCGATTAGTTTATTTTCTGCTTCCTGCAGTGTACGCTTGCCACAGCTTCTGCATCAGCGCCTGCTGCTCCAGCTTACAGTTTAATGCTGTACAGACGGTTTCTTTCCTTAAGCTTCATGAACCAACTTCTGTTAGCTTCAGACTTTTCTTCCACAAGCTTCCTCATCTCTTTCAGACTTTACGGACTTGAACAGAGCTGGGGCCTCCTACTGAACTAGGTTTTAGTTTACTGGAATATTGTGACTGGTTTGATCTTTTATCCAGACCACTAAAATTTTCTCCAAGGCAGCAATAAGACTGTTTAACTTTTTTTTTTTTTGTCATTTTTGTATTCACAGGAGTAGCACTTTTAATTTTCTCCAAGAGTTTTTACTTTATACTAACAACTTGCTTAGCTGTTTGACACAAGAGGCCTAGCTTTTGGCTTACCCAGAGTTTGACGTGTCTTCCTCTCTAAGCTTGATCACTTCTAGCTTTTGATTTAAAGTGAGAGAGGTGTGACTCTTTCTTTCAGATGAACACCCAGAGGCCATTATAGGTGTTGTTAATTGGCCTAATCTCAATATTGTGTCTCAGAATTGGGAGGCTCAAAGACAGGGGGAGGGACAGGGGAACAGCCACTCACTGGAGCAGTCGGAACACAGTGGGCATTTGTAGCGTAAGTGTACTGTCTGATATGGGCATATGGCGTGTGCAACCCCATAAGAACTACAGCAGTGACATCAAAGATCGCTGATCACAGATCACCCTAACACACATAATAGTGATGAAAATGTTTCAGATTTTATGAGAATATTATGAAATACTATGAGAATTACCAACATGTGACACTGAGCCCCAAACTGAGCAAATGCTGTTGGAAAATGGCATAGATAGACTTGCTTGACGCTGGGTTGCCATGGAGATTCGATTTGTAATAAAAAATACAGTATCTGTGAAGCGCAATAAAGTGAAGAGCAATGAAATGAGGAATGCCAGGAGTTTCGACTGAGGTCATTTTCTTACAGCCTAAAATGTTTACTGTCTGGCCTTTCACAGAAAAAGTTTGCAGACCTCTGTGCTATGTATTTACCCTGATTTATTTTTCTTTATAGCCTTTAACCCTCTGCCCTTCCTTCTGCCCTTCCCATATGGTTATTTGTTTATTATTTGACTGGCCACTATAATATAAACTTCAAAACAGACTCTGTGTTTTCACCAAAATAATACCAGGTATAGGTAGGAGCTCAGTAAATATTTTGCTGAACCATGAATGAGTTAGCAACATGTGAGAGAGCATTCAGTTTTCCCACATCCTTGTGTGTACCTAATAAGAGATTTATAAACTTTGCCAATATTTGGGTGCAGTGATATCACACTGGTTTTTTTAAATTTGCATATCTCTGGTTACTCCTGGTGAGACTGCATCTTTTTCTGTGTTCTCTGTTTATTGACGATGTACATTTTATCTTGTGTGGATTGCTTGCTAATCCTTTACCTGTTTCTCTGTTTGCTACCATCAGTGATGCTGTGAATCCACGTTGAAGCTGCTTTCTTCTAGAGGGATTGTATTTGCTTTTGCCAGTTGCCTGGGGGCATAGCTACCTGAAGGATACATTTAAAAACTGTTAGCTTGCTATTGTTTTGGACTTCCCTGGTAGTGTAGTGGGAATTTGGGCCTGCAGACCTGCAGGAGGACCCCTGGTGGTTAGAAATTCTCAGGGAAGTGCTTTCCCTTCTAAAACAGTAACTCAGACCTGTGTCCTTGCCTTTTTCTTCTGTACTGGGGTTTATTTCTCATTCACCTTTACACTGTGGGCGAAGGACTTTGTGATTCCAACTGTATTCAGAAGTCTCTTTTGAGCTTACCCCCTTGTAGCAACCATGGACTTTACTGCTTATCTCTGATGCCCCATGCATTCATCGAATCAGAAGCTCTGGGCCACCAGAGTTCAGAGAGATGGTAAAACCCCGCTGCCCTCCTGGAGTATATCTTTCACTTTTTTCCCTGCCGGCTTCTTACCCTCTGCCTGATCAGAGATACATTTTGGAATACCTTTTAAAAAGTATTTCATCTAACATTTTAAATTGTTGTCAGCAGGTACAAGTGTAGGGTATCTGATCTGTCGTAATACCATGGAATAAAGCCTGTCTCTCTTTTATACACCAGCGCTACCCATGTTATTGCTATAGTTTTACAGTATGTCTGGTAGAATATGTTCTTTCACTTTACTGTTGTGCGGTTTATCTTTTTTGTGGATGTTTTGACATTCTTTACATGTCTTAATTATTAATCCGTTCTTATGTTACAAGTTCTGTCTGCCAAATCTGTTGCCCCTTTTTTGGTTGCACAGAAATTTTAATTTCGATGTCATTAAATTCATTGTTTTTCTCTTATGTGTTTTCAGTTTTGTGTCTTTGTAAAGAAGGAATTCTTACCCAGGGTTATAAAATATTTATTTCCCTGTACCTTCTATTAATATTTATATAGTTTGTTTTGAATATATTGATCTTCAGTATGTCTGTAATATTTCTTGTGATTGATATGAGGTAGGCTTTAACTGTTTATTTCCCCAAAGGAAAGCTGATTTGATTAACTGATTCTGTCTCAGTGTATCAGTCAGGGTCCTGGCAGAAAGCAGATTGGGCGAGTACACAGGGATAGTGTCTGAAGAGTTTAATAAAGAGACTTTAACAAATTGTGGCAGCTGAGGGAGAGAAACCGAAAGGAATCCTGCCATACCCTGGAGCAAGGAACAGCTGTTTTTTTCCTCTCCAGGCCTATAGGGAGAAGGTCAGTGGGAGTGGAAAATAGATGTGGCAAGGGTTGAGTGGAGAGGGCCGCCTGCGGGGAGCTGGGACATTTTGCCGATGGGTATTGAGAACTCTGTGGCAGCCCTGTAGAGACAGACCCGGTGTGTGTGGAGGGAGACAGTTGAGGTTCCAGGGCCAGCATGAAGACCTTGATGTAGTTATTTACCCTCACTCCCCACTGGGAACCAACCAGAAGTCACAGAAGCCCACTAATGCAGTCCAGACAGGTCAGTCTCCTGGGCACGGGCAGGGTACAGAAGGGTGCAGCTGGAGAGGTGTGTTAAGAGGAAGATGTTCTGCACGTCCAGTGATTGAGAGTTTTATCTTTTACAATTCTGAGCCTCCATAAACTATATGGCACTGTACCAGGGTAATATGCTGGTTACTGTGGTCAGATACGCTGATTTGAGTCTCGATCTGCCAGGCACTACATGTAGCACCTCAGACAAGCACTTAACCTCTCTGACTCTTAGTCTCCTGAGCTATAAAGTGAGAACAATAAAAATGCACCTACTTACGAGGATTATTGTAAGAAATAAAAGAGCCAATCTATGCAATAAGTTTAGAACCGTGCCTGGCGCATAATAAGTGCTAAGGAAATGTCACCTATGATGATGATGATGGCAACAATGATATTCATGATTTCAAAGCTTTTAAATTGTCTTGTTAATTGCTGTTTCTCTTCCTGTATTAGTTTTACTCTTTAATATAATGCAATTTTGGCTTCTTATTATTTCATATAGCTCAAACTCTTTCATTGTTTTTTCTTTTAAATCTTTCTTCCATGTTTTAAGTTTCTATGGAAGTTTTAGGATTAATTGGTCAAGTTCCTGGGCTAGGGATTATGTTTATCAATGAATTTGTTAGAAACTGACATTTTTACAGTATTAAGTCTTACCATTCTTGAACAGTGTATCTTTTCGTTTATTTGGCTTTGTTCCTCAGTAAAGTTTTACAGTTGTCATAAAGATCTTAAATGTTTCTTTTAGTTTTGTACCACTTCAGTGTATTACTTTTTTCTATTAGATTCTTAAATTGACTATTTTGGAGGTGGATAAAAGCTATTGGTTTTTGTGTTGACTATGTATGTGTCCACTTGCCAAAATTTCTTATTTTTCTGTTGATTACCTCTGATTTTCTATTGTTTATAAATTATGAAACCTTATCTATTCCTCTCCTATATTTATACTCCTATATTTTTACCTCTAATTGCAATATCCAAATCAGGTATTTGGGTGTGGGGTATTAGCAGATGAAACCAAGCTCCTTGTTTCAGCCTTCCTTTAATTGATACCCCTCATATTTGACCATCACATATAAAATTTTCTCTAAATTTCTGGTATATACCCTTGATATGAATTTGCTAAGCATTTTTGTTAGAAATTAGAGTTGGATATAATCAAATGATATCGCAGCCTCTATTTGATAACAATGTTTTTTTCTCTAATAGAGTACTACAATAAATTCATTGGGTTTTTTTTCCTTTTTTCCATTATTATTAAAACATCCTTATATACCTTGGATAAACCGTACATGGTCACAACACTTGCCTAACTTTTATATCTTAATACTTTATTTTTAAAAAGTTACATGTGTTCGTAAGTGTTATTTCTGAGTTTCCCTTCTCATGTTTATCATGTTTATGAATTCAGTTAGTGTTGCTCTGTTAAAATATGTCAAGTAGCTTTTTGAAAAATACTTTTCTTTATCCCAAGACATTTTATATACCATGGGGATTATCTATTCCTTGAAGATTTGAAAAACTCTCCTGAAAACCGTCTGAGTTTAGTGCTGTTTGAATTTCTAGAGTTACATCATTAACTGTTATTAATATTTTAGTTTTTCCTATGGTCACTTGGTCTGCTCATGTTTTCCTTCATTGTATCCTTTCCAGTATATTTTTCTAATATTTTATCCATCCTGCCTAGGTTTTAAAATTAAAGTTAAAACATTTTCAAAACTGATTTGTTTCCTTTTCCAATCCTAGAGTGTTTTATTTGGATGTTCTCTCTTTCCTCTTAATCAGATTTTGCCAGTTTTGTTTGTCATTCCAAAGAACCTAGGTTTCAAGTGTCCTGGCATTTTTGTTTTACTTTCTAATTAGTTTCTTCTTTTATCTTTAATAATTTATTCTGCTTTCCTCTTCAGATTTATCTGTGAGTTCCCCCCTCCCCCTGACTCATTCTGAGCTAAAAACTGACTGAAATTTTGTGTCTTTTCTAAATAAATGTATTATTTTATCTTCTGACTTTCTTCTGACCCTGATTTCGCTGTTTCCTAGTCTTTATTTTGTAAGCTCTAATTGTTATTTATGTATAAAGGAAATAAAAATTTTTCCTTTTTTCTCTTTACCCAAAACATATTTATAAGTGAGGTTTTAAAGTTCAATAGATTGATATAGAGATAGTATTTTTTGTAGCCATGTTTTAATTTTATCTCATTCAGTTCAGTTCAGTCGCTCAGTCATGTCCGACTCTTTGTGACCCCATGAACTGCAGCACGCCAGGCCTCCCTGTCTATTACCAACTCCCAGAGTCCATCCACACCCATGTCCATCGAATTGGTAATGCCATCCAGCCATCTCATCCTCTGTTGTCCCCTTCTCCTCCTGCCCCCAGTCCCTCCCAGCATCAGGGTCTTTTCAGATGGGTCAGCTCTTCGCATGAGATGGCCAAAGTATTGGGTTTCAGCTTCAGCATCAGTCCTTCCAGTGAACACCCAGGACTGATGTCCTTTAGGATGGACTGGTTGGATCTCCTTGCAGTCCAAGGGACTCTCAAGAGTCTTCTCCAACACCACAGTTCAAAAGCATCAATTCTTCGGTGATCAGCTTTCTTTACAGTCCAACTCTCACATCCATACATGACCACTGGAAAAACCATAGCCTTGACCAGACGGACCTTTGTTGACAAAGTAATGTCTCTGCTTTTTAATATGCTGTCTAGGTTGGTCATAACTTCCCTTCCAAGGAGAAAGCGTCATTTAATTTCATTGCTGCAGTCACCATCTGCAGTGATTTTGGAGCCCAAAAAACTAAAGTCTGACACTGTTTCCCCATCTACTTGCCATGAAGTGATGGGACCAGATGCCATGATCTTAGTTTTCTGAATGTTGAGCTTTAAGCCAATTTTTCACTCTCCTCTTTCACTTTCATCAAGAGGCTCTTTAGTTCTTCTTCACTTTCTGCCATAAGGGTGGTGTCATCTGCATATCTGAGGTTATTGATATTTCTCCCGGCAATCCTGATTCCAGCTTGTGCTTCCTCCAGCCCAGTGTTTCTCATGATGTACTCTGCATGTAAGTTAAATAAGCAGGGTGATAATATACAGCCTTGACATACTCCTTTTCCTATTTGGAACCAGTCTGTTGTTCCATGACCAGTTCTGACTGTTGCTTCCTGACCTGCATACAGGTTTCTCAAGAGACAGGTCAGGTGGCCTGATATTCCCATCTCTTTCAGAATTTTCCACAATTTGTTGTGATCCACACAGTCAAAGGCTTTGGCATAGTCAATAAAGCAGAAATAGATGTTTTTCTGGAACTCTCTTGCTTTTTCGATGATCCAGCAGATGTTGCCAATTTGATCTCTGGTTCCTCTGTCTTTTCTAAAACCAGCTTGAACATCTGGAAGTTCACGGTTCACGTATTGCTGAAGCCTGGCTTGGAGAATTTTGAGCATCACTTTACTAGCATGTGAGATGAGTGCAATTGTGCGGTAGTTTGAACATTCTTTGACATTGCCTTTCTTTGGGATTGGAATGAAAACTGACCTTTTCCAGTCCTGTGGCCACTGCTGAGTTTTCCAAATTTGCTGGCATATTGAATGCAGCACTTTTCACAGCATCATCTTTTAGGACTTGAAATAGCTCAACTGGAATTCCATCACCTCCACTAGCTTTGTTCATAATGATGCTTCCTAAGGCCCACTTGACTTCACATTCCAGGATGTCTGGCTCTAGGTGAGTGATCACACCATCATGATTGTCTGGGTCATGAAGATCTTTTTATCTCATTACACTCATTAAAAAGGTTTATATAATTTCTGGGTTTTTTTTTTGAATTTGTGAATGTATTCTTTTGTACTAATATCTGGTAATTTTTGTGAACATTCCAAATTTGTTGAGTGTGCATTTTTCTGTCTCTTAAAACTATCAATTTCTCCTTGTTTTATCTTATATACTACAACTATTGTATTAAGTGCATGAAAGTTTTATTTGCTTTGCACATATTTTATTGAAATGAAAGTCACTCAGTCGTGTCTGACTCTTTGCCACCCCTTGTACTATACAGTCCATGGAATTCTCCAGGCCAGAATACTGGAGTGGATAGCTTTCCCCTTCTCCAGGGGATCTTCCCAACCCAGGGATCAAACCCAGGTCTCCCACATTGGGGGTGGATTCTTTACCAGCTGAGCCACCAGGGAAGCCCAAGAATACTGAAGCGGGTAGCCGATCCCTTCTCCAGTGGACCTTCCTGACCCGGAATTGAACCAGGGTCTCCTGCATTGCAGGCAGATTCTTTACCAACTGAGCTATCAGGGAAGCCCCAAATATTTTATTAGCTCTCTTCTTATGGTCTAGAAAAGATTTGGAAATTTTGTCTTGTAAAGCGTCAGGTAATAAGTGTTTTAGGTTTTGTGCCCATATGGTTTCTGTAACAGCTGCTCAGCTCTGCCCTTGTAGTGTGAAAGTAGTCTTAGATGATATGTAAATGAGAGAGTGGCTTTGTTGTTGTTCTCGTTTGACTCTTTGCAACCCCATGGACTGAAGCACATCAGGCGTCCCTTTCCTTCTCTGTCTCCCAGAGTTTGCTCAGACTCATGTGCATTGAGTCGATGATGCCATCTAACCATCTGACCCTCTGTCGTCCCCTTCTCCTCCTGCCCTGAATCTTTCCCAGCATCAGGGTCTTTTCCAACTGAGTTGGCTCTTCACATCAGGTGGCCAGACTGTTGGAGGGAGCAGCTGTGTTTCAGTCAAACTTTATTTGTAAAAACAGTTGTCCCACTGGTCTCAGTTTGCCAGCTCCTGGCCCAGCATAGGATTATGAAACTCTGAAATTTAGATATTATCTTTCTGCAACATCATCTGTGTTAATCTTTTTGGTAGTCCTAATAATTTGTTAAACTTGTACAACTGTACCCATTTTTGGTATTTCTGGTATCCTTCCTCTTTAATCAGTATTGAAAACCCTTATTTTGCTAAAACATTTTACTTGTATTAATGCATGCTTTCTCAGAAAGAATAATATTATGAAAATTGGTTTGGGTTGGCAGGGGTGGGCATAAATAAATCTTAGAAACTGCAGTAGTTTGTGGCCATTCAAAGCTGAGTCCTACCCAACAGAATCTTACTCCTTAGCATTTAATTTCTAGGGCAGGTCATCAATTAGGAAAGCCTCCTTAGGGGCATGGTAATAAGAAAATGGTAAGGCGTTCAGATTTAGTACTGTTTCCTGAATGTAATGGGGCTTCCCTTCATTCCCTGGTAATATTCTTTAGGATTATTGCAGTATTTGTTTCTGAGATCACATGTTTTTCTCACTCTTACTGTTGTATGGTGTTTTCTCCATCTCTCCTCTGTTATACTAGCTAGAGGCTAGTCTATCCAGCCCCTCCGAAGAAACTCTCTTGGGTTAGTTTTCTCATTCAGGTCTTTCCCAGATCCATTTATTTTTGTCTTTACTTTGCTTGCTGTTTGCTGTCTGATAGTTCTGTAGTGCGTACATGCCCCGTCGTGTCCAGCTCTTTACAACCCCTGGGCTGTAGCCACCAGGCTCCTCGGTCCGTGGGATTCTCCAGGCAAGAGTCCTGGGGTGGGTTGCCCTTTCCTTCTCCAGGGGAGCTTCTCAGCCCAGGGATCGAACCTGCATTTCCTGCACTGGCAGGAGGATTCTTTCCCAGCTGAGCCACCGAGGAAGCCTCCTATCCCTAACTGAATGATTAAATTGTTTTCTGCTTCTCCTCTCCCCAGTTTTACGTGGTATCTTTTCTTCTGATACAAACCTGGTTATATTTCTTTTTCCCCTTATCTTTTTTTTCTTTTTTTTTTTTTTTTTTTTTGGTATGCAGGGTTCTTGATTAAGTTATTTTCTGAAGTTTTTGTAATTGCTTATTTAACTTCTTATTTGAGAAATGATTTAGTATTTGAGGAGAATTTAAAGTATTCTCCTTATTTAACTATTTTGGTTATATATTTTTGTCATGAATTTCAGTTTTATTACATTATCTTCAGAGAATGTGATCTCTGTAATTTATGTTCTTTTGAATTGAGGCTTAGTTTGTGGCATAATATGTAATCAAGTTTTATAAATGTTCTGTGATCATAAAGTGATTTTTGAAGTCTATCACAACGATCATCAGTTTAGGTTGCTTTCAGCTATAGGTAATGGAAAAACAGTTGAAAATGGCTTAAGCAGGAAGGAAATTGAGTATCTGTATAAGAAGAAGCCCTGAAGTCGGGTAATTCAGGTAACTTGTTAAGTGGGGGCTTCAGTAGTGTCATCAAAACTGAAGTTCCTTTCACTTTTCCATTCTCCCCTTTTCAGCTTGGGCTTATGCTGTTAGGCTGGCTCTCCCCCTGGTTTCAAGATGACTCTCGCAGATAATGACCATATAAAGAATAAATGCCCTCATTTTAGTGTGCGTGCATGTGTGTGTGTGTGTGAGTGTGTGAGTGTGTGTGTAAGACCTTCCCCAGAGGCTACTGTAGATCCAACAAGCTCTGAATGATCAGAATTGAGTGATAGGCTCATTCCTAAAGCAGTCATTGGGAATAAGACCACCATGGAGAGTAAGTGCAATAATAATTTGCTGCTTAAGAGTGAGTCAGAGTTGGAGGCACAAAAGTGACAATTGCCTTTCCCAGAGAACATCGATCCTGAGCCACAGTGAGGAAGAGTCAGTGTTCCTAGAGGGAGTTTAAAGCCTGGGGGGGGCAGGGGGTGCAGAGACGGTGACTGGGTGGTAAACCAGCATTCCTGTCTACACAGTGGAGTCCTTTATCAGCTGTAAGCCTGCACAGGCAATCCAGGCAGTTCATTTGCAATATTTATTTCTGCAGGTGTAACTTCAGCATCGTTTTGGCTGTGAATAATTCAGTTTTCATGGAAAGTTTGATGTGATTTTTGTCTTTAATAAGTAATTGCTGCCCCCTGAAAACATGATTACTATAAAATTATCTGTTACTGTATGTCAGATATATGTATATTTTGCTATTTTGTTTATAACTCAGAATCTTAGGATTTTGAGCAGACATTGTGTCTTCTTTATTGTTCATTCAGCAGTGAGCACAGTATTTCCAGAAACTAATTATTAGTAATAATAAAAGGTTCACATCTGGAGATAGACTGAAATGTCTAACTCAAGATGTGATTAGCTACCTACTTTGTTTTTATTAAAAATGTTTTTTCCTGCATATTTTTAATCCAGGGAAAGTGTCTACTATGGAAAAGATTTATTTTAAGACAGCATATAAAAAATAATTGGTTTAACAGCACTGTGTGAATACAAATGAGATAGTCCTATTAAATTTTGGTCACAAAGTATATGTGATAATGCAGCAAAGATTAATACTAATTACCAGTTCAAGTTTGTGGCAAAGCGCTAAATTAATGTGAAGTTGTGGTGTCGCTAAATGAGTCCTGTCATAAAGAAATGATGTTGCCAATTGCACATCAAGTAGTCAAAGGTTAATATATTTGAATAACTAATTGTCAGGATGAACTTTTTTATCTCCCTTGTGCTTACTGCTCTTTCGTTTACTTTCTCTTTTGTTGAGAGAATACTCAAAAATGATATATTATCACTTGCCTTCAAGCTTGATGTTCAACTGAAACCAATTAAATGAAAAGAAATCCATCTTAAGTAAAATTACTTTAGTGTATGTATCTTGGGACTGTTTAGTCTGGTAACTGCTACGTCCTATACTTTGCATCCAGGTAATTTTATATGAATGATGGATTATTGAATTCTTTTAATAGGAAAATAGGCATATTTAAAATTAATAGTCCTTATCACTGATACTGTTCAGTTGCTAAGTCATGTCCACCTCTTTGCAACCCCATAGACTGCAGCACACCAGCCTTCCCTGTCCTTCACTGTCTCCCGGAGTTTGCTCAGACTCATGTCCATTGACTGAGTGGGTGTTACCATCCAACCATCTCATCCTTTGCCATCCCCTCCTTATCACTGATACCAATTAGGAAAAGAGAAATGAATTCCCAGGATTTAACAGCCCTTTCAGGATTGTTTGGTTACTCTTGGGGAAGGGGTATGAATTTTGGTCTAGATATCACATCTGGCATAGAATAAATATATTTACTAGCTGAACAGTATTTACTGAGAGTCTGTGGTTGCCAGTCATTCATGTGTTCTGTACGTCACTTTAAAGGTTGCTATTCCTTTATATTTCTTTAGAGACGTTATTTTGGGTTAAGAATTTACCACGTAGAAAGCTCTGACTTCCTGTCACCTCCATGTAACTCAGTCAGGAATCCAGGTCAGTGGACCCATGAGTGAAGTCCTGCCTGCTCAGACCCTCACCCACTGGGGGTGGCTGGAGAGGGAGAGCGCTGCCTGGACCCACACCCTGCCGTGGGCGGTCTGCGAGCACCGCCTCTTCTACCGGCTTCAGGGCGTGCCCGAGACTCCTGTTCCCCGTGATTCTGGGGTGCTCTCCCAGAGTTTTGCAAGGCAGGGAGCTTCCTCTTTGCTTTGATGAAGCGCTCTCTCCCTCATTTCTAGGGCCTCCTTGGACGGGACTTCAGGGGAGGCCAGGAGAGTGGAGGAGCCCTGCCCCTCGCCCCCACAGGCGGATCTTCTCCTTGGCGTTCGCTCCTGTAGCGCCATCCTGAGGATGTGGCAGATGCGGAAATAAACCGCACCACTCGGCTGATGGCCTTCTTCACGCCGCGTGCCCTAGGTGCGTTCGTCGTCAGCCTCCCCTTAGAGCACTTTATAGACGGCGGGAGGGGAAGGACTGGGGTCTCATCTGGAACTCTAGAAGTTCAGGCGTGTGCTCATGGAACTTCGCTTTGCAGGCATATGTGGCCTTAAGGGAGCAGGATGTGTCCTGGCTGCTGAGGGACGCACACTGGCTTTGGTTCAGGCAGGTCCGTGTGTCTTCCGACCCTGACGCTGCGCCGTGGAGCGCCGTGTGAGGCCCTGCCAGAGCCTCCAGGTGTGGAGCCCGGCCGTCAGTGTTTTCAGAGCGCCCTAATGATTTCAGTGCACAGTCAAATATGAGAGCCACTGGTTTCAAGCTTTGAATAACACATTTGTTGCAATTTTAATGGTAGATGTTACTGAAAAATGTTGAAGTATCTATGAAGTGAATTAAAGATTAAAAATTCTCTTTCCCCTCATTCATAAACCATTGTGATAGCAGTCTTGTATAGAATTACCTAATTTTGCCCGATGAGATTTACTTAGAAAAAGAAATAAACTTATAGCTGTGTCTCTCCTGAAGTCTTTCTGCAGCAACTAATTAAGGCAATAATTAGTAATACTTAGGCATTCTTACCTGAGGTGAAACTTTAGATATTGTCTCATTGTTCCACTGAAAGTTACCTGAGCGTTATGGCTTTTTAAATGAATCAGAGCAATAAATCCAATATTGTTTGCAAGCCAACTGCTTTTTCTCATGTGCCAACAATTATGTAATCAAACTATAAAGTAGCTATTTAAAGGTTTCTTACTCTTGAACAGAATTTAAATTTAAGAATTAGAAATAGTAATTAGCACAGATAAAAGTATCTTATTGACCACCACTTATTTGATGCATTGAGTTCAGGTCCTCTTATGAAATATATTACAGGCATTTAAAGTCCTCTATCCATTACCTTTTATTCCATTTTACATTGACTCCCTGTTGGTTTCTGGATATGACTCAAGGTGTTGGTTTCATTTTCAAAGCCAAATGTGATTTGGACATTGGGCAGGAAAACCCTTAAATTTCCTAAAATAGATTCTTTTTAGGAACTTAAAACACGAGGAAGCCGTAATAACTGCTTATTTAAATCCAGAGCAGTTCCGAAAGTCTTTTCTGTTCATCTCAGACTTTCTTCTCTGCTAAAATTTACTTTGTGTGAGGGCAGATTTGTGAGTTAAAGAGTCATGTCTGTAATTAGAAAGCTGGTGTCTGACAGAGGTGTGTAAAATTAGGTGATCTTACCAGAGGAATGGGTGGACAGCTGATATGCAGAGTGGTTCTACATCAGAGTTCCTCCTCCTCAACACGGTAGGCTTCATCCCATATCTCACAGTTTACATTTGACAAGTGTCCTGTTGCTTTCTGGCTGACTGACGCTTTGTTTGTTACATAACATCCTGACATCCTATTAAGACTGTAATTAGAAAACAAAGCCCCAGCTCATTGACAGTGGCAGACAGAAAGATGCAGCCGTTTAGCTTGCTCTTCTCGATTGAACATAGAACTTAATTCGGCCTTTCATTGCCTAGTGACTAAAATTTTTATATTTTAGATGAGTCAAGAAAACAGTGGGAATTTAATTGAGATTCAAATAATTAGTTTATGCATGTACTGTGTTCCAGGTGATTTAAATATATGTCTGTCTGTCTACCTGCTTGACACGTACTTATCCATCCTTGACATTGCTTGAGAGCTAAAACTCTACCTGAGTTTTTAATATCTAGTCTAGAGTTCTGGTCATTCAGTTATTGTAATAATAATTTTAATGATGCTTATGGATTTTGCTCTCAAGAAAATTAAAAATATTCTTCTGGTGTAGTGTGCTGTTCTCACTACATAATATTGTTTCCTTTATTTCTAATTTATACATTTTTACAAGGACATACCCACACAGATAAAATAGTCATAATCAAGAAATTTGATTTTTCCTGGGATAATTCTTTTATTTAACTAAAGAAAAGGAGAATTATGGGAAGAATTTTGTGAATTCCATCTTTGAGTCAGGGCTTTCGTTAGGGCTTTTCAGTTTCCATTTCTCTCTTGCAAGATTAAAAGAATTATTCTCATGTTAGCTCACAACTACTGCATTTGGTCATCCTTTCTCACTAACATAGCCTCTGATTTGTGGAACGCTGGATTTTCTATAGTAGATCGGCCTGACTCTCTCTGTACATGAATGACCAGACCGAATTGGCACCAAAGTTCCGTTACAAATCCTTCATCCAGCCTTCAGGTTTGAATGGGAAATGTCAATTCAGGAAGCTCATAGTCATCAGATGTTTCAGTGGTTTGATACAGCCAGAGCATACGGAAGAGTAAGTTTCTGTGCAGATTGTTTATTGAAACCGTCCATTTCTGCATCATCCTTAGGTGGGTTTTGAAAAGTTAGGTTCTTCACTAAACTTTTATCCCGTTTAATAGAATTTGGATATATTTCAAGGACTAGAGAAAGCAAACAAACACCTCTTCCCTTCAGTGTTAAAAATAGTTATTACAAAATCTTTTTTTTTCTTACTGCATAAGACTTTTATGCTTTTTTACCTTGAATCAGTATACTTACCTCATATACAATTTTAACAAGCTTTGTTATGCTATTCTGTTATAGTCCAGATTAAAAATAGGAATTTGGGAGGAGGTGATGAGTAGTGCTAGATGGAGCAATGAAAAATGATGGGGGTAATCATTTTTGGAAGAGAGGGGAGGAATTATAATAGTCTGGGGATATTTACTGCTGCTGTTGCTAAGTCTCTTCAGTCGTGTCCGACTCTGTGTGACCCCGTAGATGGCAGCCCACCAGGCTCCCCCGTCCCTGGGATTCTCCAGGCAAGAACACTGGAGTGGGTTGCCATTTCCTTCTCCAATACATGAAAGTGAAAAGTGAAAGTGAAGTCACTCAGTCATGTCCGACTCTTAGCGACCCTATGGACCGCAGCCCACCAGGCTCCTCCATCCATGGGGTTTTTCCAGGCAAGAACACTGGGGATATCTAGGGGTGTGCTAAATATCTCTGAGCCAATAGTAACTTCTAAGGAGATCATAACATTATGCTGTAGTGAGAAAATTAGTGTTGGAAATTATAAGTTTATGAAAAAGGGTTATGTTTTATATACTTTGTTAAAGAAGACAAAATGTATTGGGAAAACCACCAAAACTATTAAAAATTTAACCTAATATTTAAAAAGATAAGAGCAAATGTATGTAAAGTTCACCTGTTTGGACTACCTCATTCACTGTTTTGCTGCATAATTCAGAGATCAATCCATATACTTTATTTGGGAAACATTTGTCATGCACTTATTATGGGCTTTCCTCATAGCTCAGTTGGTTAAGAATCCGCCTGCAATGCAGGAGACCCCAGTTCGATTCCTGGGTCAGAAAGATATGCTGGAAAAGGGATCGGCTACCCACTGCAGTTTTCTTGGGCTTCCCTTATGACTCAGCTGGTAAAGGATCTGCCTGCAGTGCGGGAGACCTGGGTTCAATCCCTGGATTGGGAAGATCCCCTGGAGAAGGGAAAAGGCTACCCACTCCAGTACTCTGGCCTGGAGAATTCCAGGGACTATACTATAGTCCCTGGGGTCACAAAGAGCCGGACACGACTGAGTGGGTTTCTCTTCTCTTCACGATCATGCACAGGCGGTGATGTGGGGATCTCCCCTCTCACAGGTGCCCGCTTCTTGGGCCTCGGTTTCATGTGTGTCTTTATCTGTCTGCAACCCAACCTCTTGCTTGAGTTCCAACCATTGTTTCTTAAACGGTAATGTTTAGCAATGTCCTTCTCTCTTGTGAAAACTTGAGACCTAATGTCACTTGAACACATTTGTGCAAAAAGAGGTAGAGAATAATAGTAGTACACATGGAGACAACACCTATGGGCCAGTGGGCCAGTAAAGCTCAGTGTCCCCTCAGGTGGGGAACTTGGGGCTGATCCAGGAGTGTCTTTAGGGGATAGTTTTTTTTTTTTCTTGTTGAACTGCATAAATTTTATTCTTCCTTATTAAGTGTAGGAATTAACCCATCAGTTCTGGACGAGGAGGCAGGCTTCCTAGCCTTGGTACTGTGCCCTGCCTGTTAGAAGTTGGACTGAGGCCTGCAAATGCCATCTTTTACCTGTTCAGAAAGGCTGTTGACAAAACCCACTGAAATGATGTGAAGTGATTAGCCTCCAACTAATAGAAAAAAATAAATAAATAAATAAAAAAAATAAAATAAAATAAAGAACTTGCTCTGCTATCTCTATTTATGAACTCTTTGGATGGGAAAAAGGACTTCCCCAGATTTAAAATCTGTAATAAAGGCATCAAGAAAAGGCTGCTCTTCGTTTCTCTAAAGTGCTACTACTCAGAGTCACTCCCGGACTTGGTTAAAGGGGATACCACCGTCTGCCTCTCAAGCCTGGAGCTTTAAAGAAAACTCAGTGCCTGACGCCTTTCTCTCTGCAGCCTGTTGATCACAACATTATGTTTTCCTCAGAACCATCTTCTCTGTGCCCTTAGTTCAGGCCAACAGCTGGAATATGTAACAGTTCTACATGCTCCCCCTTGGTTTATTGAGGCTTTCTACGGCACTGACCTAACTATTCCCTTAAAAAGGGTAGTGACGGTGTCATGCTTCCCACAGGGACCTCCGCTGACTCCCCGGTCGTCCGGGTTCTGCACCCCTCCGCGGCCTTAGCTCTCTGCCTTCTCCCCTCCCGCCGCACCTTGGTCTCCGCAGTGGGCTGTGTCCCCCCTCCCCGCCCCCATCGGTGAATTTGCAGGCTCTGCTCTCATTGGCTGGCTGCTTTTAGAGTACTGAAGCCCGGGAAAGGAGAGGCCGCTGTCTCTAGTGTAGATGTAGTCAGCTCAAAATTTCTGTTCTTCTATTCCAGCAAAGTTTTCTACATAGTTAGGACATATAGATCATATTTTCACAGGGGACTGTTACTGTGAAGATCAAATAAGATCTTAACTGTAAAGTTATTGATAAACATTTTCCAAGGCATAGAGACAGTATGACAAAGTGGTTAAGAGCTTGAACTCTGGAGGCACATGGCTTGGTCTTAAATCCCTGCCCTAGCACAGAGTAAGTAGCTGTGTGGCTGTAACCTCCCTGTCAGCCCTGCTTCTTCATCCCTAAAGTGGGGGTGATTCAGTAATTGTCTCATAGGGTTGCTGCAGGAATAACCAAGTCAGCATATCTGAAACTTCAAGGGTAATGCCTAGTATGGAGTCATGTGCTATACATTTTAGCTGTGGTCATTTCTATTATCTTGGTTGCAGCTGTGTTTGTAATTCCTACAGTCTGTTTATGGGATTGTGAATTAAACTGTTCTTTTTGCAAGCATAGAGACATATACATATACACTTTTTTAAAGTTCCTGTAACTTGTCAGGGTATCAAGCCCTATTTTTAACATGTCTTCAGCATTATAAATATAAGAGGAAAAGTTGTCTTACCTACCTTATCTTGTTTTGCTTCCTAATTATAATACATAGAGAAAATAATACTGCTTTGTATTAACAGGTGAGTTGTTTGGAACAAGTTGCTTAGTGAGGGTGAAAATTTAAAATGGTGAGGATTCAGGTCAGGTATAATACATTGGTTTATGCTCAGTAAGTTTCAAATCAATGAATTTTTACATGTTGGATTTCTCTGTTTTATGAAAGAATGCCTGTGCTCTAAATGTTTAGCCTTTCAGTTCGGCTTCATTGGTACATTCTGAAGGCGTAAAGAATGGACCGTTGGTTAGTTTATTTAGTGTAGTGAAGGCATACAAATTCAAGCTAAATCTGGCTAATTTCTTCTACAGGCTGGAAGATAAAGATCTTTTTTACCTCCCGCAGTTAGGTGAGTAGTGCGTGACCAGACTCCTCTTCTGAGGTCACCTGATTTAACTGTGGTTGTGAAGCAGCCATACAGTGTGTCTCCATGTTCGCATTTCTGTCCCTTTATGTTTCTAGCACAGAGTAATTAAATAATTACTGTTGCTGGTCATGCCATTTTTCCCAGTGAAAAAGTCTGCAACAAATACACGAGAGTTGAAATCATTCTAGATTAAGAATGTTTATTGACAGACAAGACAGTACTTATTCCCAAGGCTTTATTTTAATCTATGACTTAAAAGAGAGATCCTGAAAAATATTCCTATAAGCATGTTAACTCCACGTGAGCCCAGTGGTTACTCTCTTATTTTTTAGATTGTTTTGCCCTGAAGACAGGCATCCCTCGGGCGGAAATTGTGAAATAGAAATGTACATAGGGGGACTGGAGCTGCAGATCTGTGTGAATAAATATAGTATCTGTGGGGAATGTCAAGCTACCTACTCTTTTTTACATTTTATTTTTTATTTTTTGATAGATGATGTTTATCACTCTCTTCGTAGCTCTCTGCCGCAGACATCATCGCACCGGTATTATGAGACTGCTGTAGCTTTCCAGTCATTGCTATTCCAGAGTGAGTTTCTGAAGCAGCAGGAGTGAGATGATTTTGCAAATTGCAATATAATACTATATATGATCTTGTCTCAACCTGTAACACACGTATCCTCACAGAAATAACATTTAATTATGGTAATATCCTTCCTGATATCAGACACAGTATGGCGCCTGTTAAGATTGTATTGTTTGTATTAGATGGAGTAAAAAGTGGTTTAAAGTTGAAGGAATAAAATCACATGCCTTGATAAACCCCTTAGATGCTATTTAGGCTGTGGAGAGCTTTTGATTTTGTTTCCTTTCTGTACTCCCCAAATAAAAACGCCAGCAATAATCTGACAGGCGAACACTGTCAAACGCTGTAACCCCATCTAGTCCCCTCCCTGCACGTTTTAATCCCTGGTGGACTCTTCTCAGCTACATGGGCTGTGAGCTTAGGGAGTTCTGCGTGTGACCCTTTCCCCAAAGTCTCCCAGCGACAGATGCAGTGACCTTATCACGCAGACAGCTCTATACAGTTTGACAGTCCAGCCATCTGGTTTATATTGATCATAATTGATTTAAAGAAACCAGCTCTCTGAAAGTTGGTCATTTAAAACGCCAAGGCTAAATTGGCCTAATGTTAATTTGAAGTTTTAAGCCATTATTCTTGAAACTTGCTTCGGACTGTTATGTAAGAAATTAAGGCCTCGTTTCTTGTCTGTGTGAGCTTTAGGGGTGAAAAAAACTCATGGCCTACCTTGGAAAATGTCAGGTTTTATGAAGAATGGTTTATACTCTACAAACTATATATGAGTATGTGCTCATAGTTTGAGTTTATGTCTCTTTTTAGATCTTGCAAGAGCTGCAAGTGTAGGTGGATTTATTTACCAGCTTTCTCAATTTGAGCTCATACTTAACCTCTCTGAGTCTCTTGAGTGTGTAAAATGGGGTGACAGCGGTACCCGTTTCATCGCATTGTTGGGAGAATTCAGTGAGGTTAACCTGCTGCGTAGCACGTAGTAGAAAGACGGCCTTCCCTCCTGATTGCTGATGCTAATTACCCGCTGCTCTTAACAGCCAGCACTTTCCCGTTCTTGAGCCTGTTTCCTCTGTGGCTTCTGGAGCCCTCCTCTCACCTTTCTCCCCAGGATCACTGACACAGTGCCTCAGCCTTTCACCTGTTTGTTTATCTGTCTGCCTGTAAATATTGGAATTTCTCTCCTAAGCGTTATCTTTTGTTTCCCTCACACTCTCCATGGATAATCTGATCACAGCCAGGACTTCGGCTACGGCTTGTTTGTATGCTAAGTGGCTTCCATGAGTTTATCTCCAGCCCAGGTCTCTCTTTTGGGATCCTCTGAAAGGCATTTCCTATCCTGCTTCCAGGGCAGATCAGGCTTTTTGTGGCCGTAAGGGCAGGTAAAGATCAATTTGGGAATGGATACCATTGATCTGAGCCAGCTCTTATTGGTTAAGTAAGAATAGGTGGAAATCCAAAGTTTAATTAAAATGTAGGAGTTTTATACTTTGTTTTTTAAGGTCTGATGTTGCATGTCACACCATAAAACAAGTAAATTTTAGTCAAGTGTTCAATTTCTACAGTTCCTGGTTATGATGATGCCTCTACAGTTTGTTTTGGAAAACCTGGTTTTCTGAATTGCTGAAATTGGGCAAGTGCAGCGGTAAGTTGTTGAAGGTGGGCGTCTTTTCAGATTTATCATGGCCTTGATTCAGTCAGCAGGTAACAGTCACACACGGCCTCAGCTTGTGTAGATGCCGTGTCGAGCCTGCCTGCTCTCTTACAGTTTATTTTTTCATAGGTTGTCACTCAGTAATTCTCTGCCACGGGCAGCATTGTGCCTTTACTGTGAAAGTGCTATAGTTTTCAGTCGTTGTAACTTTTTAGTCATTTTAATAAAGCACTAACTTTATTAAAATGGGGTTTATTAACCAGTTTTTCTTAATGTCTTAGTTTGTTTTTTTTTTAACTTGTGGGACATATACTATATGGGGAAGAGTGTATATAATGTGTATTATGGTTTAAAGAGTAATAGTAAAATGAACACTTAAGTAATCAACTTAAGCAAACAACATTATCAGTGTCCAGAAGCTCTCAGTGGAGTCGTTCTCCGTGTCTCCCTTTTCCCTCTCCCCCAGGAGATGTTTGGTTTGAAAAGCTGAGTTACTTTTCTGCATATGGGTGTGTAAGGGAAGGGCAGTGTTGCCACTGTGGCCTCCATAACTAGAGAGACCAAACTGAGTCTCTGGATCATAGCTGGGCTTCATTTTTCCTGGAGGGTTACAGAGCTTCTTCTGGGGAAGTTAGTGCTCAAGGTCATGAGTGAGTTCTGGGAAACAAAAGGTTTACCATAATCAGAAAACCTGGCAGGGCTGTTGTGTGAGTCAGATGCCTGGCAGAAAAACGCTAACAAGAACATCTCTGTTCTTCTGTTTCTGAGTTCTGTGGTTCTGGCCACCACAACTCTCTACCATAGAGGGAAGTAGCAATCATAGGGTGAGAAGAAAGTCTTCAGTGGGTAAAGGCTTCAAGGTGGGATTGGGCATAGGTGGGGAATTGAGTAGGAACTTCATTCACACGTGGTTAGAATGAGCCAAAGCACAGAGTCTGGGTCAGGCTCACCTGAGCATTTTATATTCAGGTTGAAAAGGTGGTTAAAAAAAGGCAAGGGAGGGAATGGGGTTGGTGGTGATAGCACTCAGCCTGTGTATCTCATTAGTCACATTGGTGAAACTGGATTAATCCTCTCTGTCTCACACTCCTGATTCTAGGATCATTTTTCACTGTTTTCATGATTCCATTTGCTGCTTCTCTGCACTGGACCTCCTGCTTCCTGAACCTCACATTTTCCTCATTTTAGATTACTTTCTTGTTTTGGTGGAACACAGCCTCCAGTATTTTTTGAGATAAACCCGCATGGGAGATGACTTTTTTGAGATATCATTATTCTATCCTCACTTTTAGATTGAGGGACTGAGGATTCTTGATTGGAAGTAATGTTTGTCAGTGACATGAAAGTGTTGCTCCACTATATTCTCACTTCCAGCGTTGCTGTTGAGAAGTTACAAGCCATTTGGTTTCTTAATTGTTTTGATGTGTTCTTGCGGTTTTTCTTAGGCTATTTGTAAGAACTACTGTTTAAAATAATATTCCTCCCCTTAGGCTGTGCCGGATCTTCATGGCTATGCAGCCCTTTCTCTCGTTTCTGTGTGCGAGTTTCTCACTGTAGTGGCTTCTCTTGTGGAGCACGGGCTCTGGGGCTTGTGGGCGTCAGTAGTTGCCGTTCATGGACACGGTAGTTATGTTTCTCGGGCTCTAGAGCACAGGCCTAAGAGCTGTGGCACACTGGCTTAGTTGGGCTGCGGCATGTGGAATCTTCCGAGACCAGAGATCGAACCTAGAATCTGGCAGGCAGGTTCTTTACCACTGAGTCCCCAGTGATGCCCCGTAAGAACTACTCATTTCCCCAATGTTTTGAAATTTAACCGCGATATGCCCAGGCATAACCAGTTTTCTTCCATCTATCTGAGTGCTCGGTGGGTCCTTTAAACCCAGATACTGGTTTCCTTCAGTTCTTGAGAAGTTTCCTTGAATAATTTTGTTAATTATTTTCTCTCCATTCTTTTTTTTTTTTTTTCTGTTCTTTCTTTCTGGGATTCCTGTTATTCAGATGCTGTGCCTCCTGGACTGGCCCTCTATTTCTTATCTTTTCTTTAATTTTACATTTCTTTGTCTTTTTGCTCTACTTTCTGGGAGATTTCTTCAAATTCATTCTCCAACTCTTCCTTTATTCCTGTTACCATGCTGTTAAGTTTTAAGTGTGTGTGTGTGTGTGTGTTTTGGTTCTTTTTATAGCATCCTGTTCTTATTGGTTAGATGCAATATTTTTTCCATATCTCTGAGAATTTTAATGATAGATTTTTTGAGTTTCCTTCTTTCTGCATAGTCTTTACATTCTAATGGTTGCTTTTCTTTATAATTGTTTTTGATTTCTGATTTCTCTGAAGTCTTTCCTTCGATGACTATTAATCCTATATATGTGATTATAATGCCGAATAGCAGGCTGGAAAGTTGATGGAAAATGCTAAGCATGTGGGTGGGACATTTTAACTTGGAGTTTTATTGCAGGATGATCTGCTTGAGCTCTTTTTTGGTCACTTTGACATTAGTATCTTTAGAGAATTCCTGTTGGACTAATTAGATTCCCTAGAGGAGATTACTTCAATCACTTACTTGGATGTTAGCTTTGGTCACTTTTTCTTCCTTTCTCTAATATGCTATTTCCAATTTTCTATATCTGGCAGATGGGAGGAAAACCTGATTAGGATTGTTTGAAATTATAACAATTAAATCCTGAGTGACAGCCTAAGGGACTGGCCTGTGCATAAAATGCTTTTAATGTGTGGACTTTTTGGCATCTATTTTGGTGACCTACAAACATATTTTTGTTTATTTTGTGTTCTTAGATGTACTCTGGAAACATGATGTGTTCATGTAACAGAATTCTAAATAGATGAAGTGTTATTGCAAATTGTTCTGCAATAATTTGTTTTTTCTTGACCATTTCAATTGATCCAGTATATGTACTTCTCTTGTTGATGATAAAATGATTTACTACTTTGTTCTCTAATCTTCCTACTAAACTAAATACTACTGGTCCATAATTATCATAATCTTTATTTTTGTTGAAGTAGAACAGTCCTTTGAACTTTCTGTAATTATAAACTACGTACAAGTTCTCAAAAATAATAGGAGATTATGTTTGAGAAATATTTCTTTTTTTTTTTTTTGAGAAATATTTCTTACTTTTGATGTTTGGGTTCATATTTTGATTTCCTTTCGATTGACAAACATTTGGAAATTTCAAGTATTCAGCAGCCATTTTAACTAATTCTTGGTTGTTGTTTTGCCGTCCTAGACCAGAGATGTATTTTTTTATGATTTTATATGTTTTTATATAGTTGGATTTCTAGTGATAGAAAAACCTTTAATAAAAATTCCATTTATATATAAGCTCATTGTCATTTGCTTACAATGAATTAACCTATTAATGTTAAAGTCATGGTTTTATTAAGTCACTGCCATTAAAACAAAGCTATGAAATGAAAATTCAAGTGTACACAAGGATTGTTAATTGGGGGTTGCTGCTTCAGAATTTTAACATTCATTGTTTTCATAAAAAATTTTTAACAAAATGTTTCACAAGATTTAACAGTATCTAATGCATTTAAAGTCTGATTATATATGCAAAATTTTGATTCACATGCATTTTCAGGACTATATCTATATATTTTGCATGAGCTTATATATACCTATATTTTTTGACAAATGAAAGGACTTTTTGGTACAAATCATCTCCAGCTTCTGATTTTCTGAGAGACTGGACAAATTGTTTATTTGTTCTGTAACATACTTTCCTTAGCTATAAAACTGAGGTGAAGATGTTAATCCTGATTCTACCAAATCATTGCAATATTGTAAGGATTAATGAACGAATGTTTGTGAAATATTTTCTTCTTTTTAGAATTGGAATTACCTAAATAGATGATATTATCATTAATATTATGTATTATGTTCAGTACAGTGGACTAGATAATGATGCCATTGTATCAGCCAATGTTTTGGATTTCTTTTAATTAAAATTACAGGGAGATAGTGGCATGCTTGCTACAATCTTGTCCCCCTCTGCAAATGGCAAGTGAATATTAACACGAAATATTTAAATTATACATAATTACAAGGTTCTGAAGAATTTATCAGCTCTGGGGAAAAATAGGGAGTAAGAAAATATTAATTAAAATTCAGAAATTCCAGCAATTGTATTTGGAACAGTTGGATTATTTGGCTTATGGTATTCATAATATTTTAGTATATTCATTTTTTAGCCAGCAATGATTGAATCTTGTCAAACACAGTATACAGCAGTGAATAATCCACAAATGGATTAAAGAAAACAACTACATTTTATGATAGCATTAAAAAGCATTGAAAGAGATGTGCAAGACTAGTACACTGAAAACTATAAAACATTTTTTTTTCTTAAAAAACATTGTTAAAAGTAAAGAACATCTAAGTAAATGGAAAGGCATGACATGTTTATAGATCAGAAGACTTAATATTATTAAAGTGACATTATTCCCCAAATTGATCTACAGATTAAACACAATTCATATAAAAATCCCAGCTAAATCTTTCTGTCTGTTGCAGAATTCATAGGCTGATCCTAAAGTCACATAGAAATACGAAGGATCCAAAATAACCAAATAATATTGAAAAAGAAAGTAAAATTGGAGGATTTGCACTTCCCAATTTCAGACACTCCAAAGCTACAGTGATCAAAACAGTGTGGTATTGGCATAAATAAAGACATGTTGATCAATGGAGTAGAATTGAAAGTGCAGAAATAAAGCTTTACACTTAAAGTCAATTTATTTTTAACCAAAGTTCTAAGGCAACTAAATGGAGAAAAAAATAGTTTCAGGAAATTGTGCTGAGACAGGTGTATATCCACGTGTAAAGAATGTTTTGGATCCCTACCTCACACCTGTACCAAAATAACTCAGTTTTTTCCTTCTATGGCTAACACTATAAAACTCTTAGAGGAAAACAGGGGTAAATCTTGAGACATTTAGGCATTAGTTTCTTAGATGTTATACTGAAAGCATAAGAAACAAAAAAAAAAACACTCTTGTGGACTGCTCATGGGAATGTCACTTTGGAAAATAGTTTGGCAGTTCTTCAAAATGTCAAAGATACAATTATCATCCAAGCCATCAGTTTTACTCCTAGATATGTATCCAAGAAAAATTAAAATATACATCCATTCAAAAATGTGTGCACAGGTGTTCCCAGCAGTGTTATTCATAATAACCCCAAAGTGGGATCAATCCAAATGTCCATCAGCTGATTAGTAAATAAAATGTGCTATATCCATACCCTTGAATATTACTCAGCAATAAAAAGGAAGGAAATACTTCTGCTTTCTGTAACATGAAAGAATCTTGAAAACATTATATAAGTGAAGAAGTCAGACCCAAAGAACATATTTTTTTTATCCTATCTATATAAAAGGTGCAGAACAGGCAAATCTATATACAGAGAAAGATAATAATTGCCTAGGGATAGGAGTGAGATGGGGAATGGGAATTAATTGCTCATAGAATTGAAGTTTCTCTTGGGATGATGAAATATTCTAAAATTGGATTGTCATAATGATACAACTCATAGAATTTACTAAATTCCATTAAATTATACCCTTTAAACAGCTAAAATTATGATAAATGACATATCTCAATAGAACTTTCTTAATACCCAGCTATTTCATAGTTGTAAGATGATATGAAACAGAAGTTTTCGGACTGTGCTTCATAGACCATTTTGTTTCATGGAGATGTATTTGGGACTGCCATGGGTGATAGGGAAGACAAGTGACAGGGACCTCAGGTGCCCTCAGGCTGCCTTTTGACTTCTAACAAAATACTTCTTCTTTCATTCATTATATAGATTGTAGTTACACATATGATTTTATTTGGAAAATGTACTTTACTGCTTTAAAAAATAATGTGAAGTATATGTTTAGGGCATTAACCACCATTTATAATAATTTGATTTATTCATTTATCTACTACTTATTGAGCATTGAGCACCTCTATGTGCTTTGCATAATAATGTAAGTAAATAAATAAACAAGTAAAATATATAGCATTTCAGGGAGTGATACAACTCCAGATATTTATTTTGGCTCTTTTTTCTATATAGTAAGATACTTGAGTATTAGAGTAATTTTCTTTAAAAAGTATAGATTGTATATAGTTGAAAAAAGTGAAGTAGAAATTATCCTTTTTTCCTACCTTCCTTTGGATTCAGAATTTTAAAGTACAACCCATTATCTTTTGCCTTATTAACTAAAGCCCTTTAATTTTTACTGGTTGCTCTAGGGTTTTCATGTGTATTTGATTTATATTCTGTCTTTAAATACTAACCTCCTCATGTAAAAGATAATAAACGAAAGCAATATGCTTTTGTTTTCCCCTTCCTGCCCTTTGTGCTATTACTATCACATATTTTTTACATATGTATAAACTCTACAATTATTTTTTATTTTTACTTTTAACTGATGGTTACTGTTTAAAGAAATTAAAAGAATAAGAAAAATTAAATTTAAACTTACCTATATTTACCATTGATAGTGCTTTCTATTCCTTTTTGTAGTTTCAAGCTTTTATTATGCTTGTCTTTTACCTGAAGAACTTCCTTTAGCTCTTTTTACAGTTCAAGTCTTTTGAAATCAGATTATCTCAACATTTTTTTATTCTAGTTTTGAATGGCATTTTCACTAGATTAAGAATTGCAAGCTGGCATTTTTATTTATTTATTTCCTTAAAGAGAAGGAATTTCTTCCATTGTCTCCTGACTTGCATTGTCTCTATGGAAAGTCCGGAATAGCTCTTAATCTATTTTCTCTTTTCCTCTGAATACTTTGTAAGTTTGTCACTAGTTTTCAGATGTGTAATTATTATGTGCCTTGGTATGTTTTCTTGGTTTTATTCTGTTTGAGGTTTATAGGCCTTTTGGATATGTGGATGTATGTTCTTAACTAATTTATCAAATTTAAACACTTCACTTTCTTCCAAGACTGCAATGACATCTAAAACATATTGCTTGATGATTTTCCTGATTACTGTGACTATTTATTTCATTGACTCTTTTTCTCCCCATGCTTCAGTCTGTACAGTTTCTAGTATCCTATATTCAAATCTATTGTTCTGTTCTTCTCCTAAGTTTATGTGATTTTTAAGCACATTCAGTCACTTTTTCATTTTGGGCGTGTATTTTTCAACTCTAGATTTTTTCCCCTATATTTTCATCAAAATTCATTGTTTATTTTCTTTTAAATTTCCACTTGAAGTTTTTGCCTATTAAGTCTATCATTTCTGTTATTGCTGCATCTGCTTATATTGCTTGATTTTTCTTCTGGTTAAGTTACATTTTCCTTTAAAAGCATTTATTGTTTTCTTTTTTTCTGGTGGACAGCTAAATTACGTGTGTGTCAGCTTGATCTCTTCAAGTCTGTCTTTTGAGTTTTGATTGGTGAGTGAAAAGTGGTCCTTCCTGTAGCAGTGTTTTAGCCCTCACTCTAATTCATGGTCTTCAACTCAACTTTTACCTCTGGTGTTTAAGGAAGTTTGAGTGGGACTCTGATGTCATCTGACCCTGTATGCACCCCAGTAACTACCCAGCTTATTCCTCTCCAGTTCATTTTTTTTTTTTTGCCTTGTCTCTTCTAATCTCTCCCTACACATGTACAGCTTTTTTTCAGGCGAAGAATCAAAGGGATTGTATGCTTATTTTTGGACTTCTTTCCCTGTAAAACCCCTCCTTTGTTAGTGTTCTCCACAAACTCCTCTCATCTCTGCCCCCCCAGCTGACAAGTCCAGCTGCTTGGGCTCCCATCCCTCACAACATGGTCCAGTAAAGGTCTTCAGGCAGAAATTCTCGGCGGCTGTAGGGCTCACCTCATTTGTCTCCTTTTTCTTGGCCGTCATAGTCTAGTGACAGAAAACAGTTATTTCTCATATTTTGTTCATACTTCTCATATTTTGTCTTCTAGTTTCTTTACCCCAGGAATCCTGGTCCAATGCTAGGTATTTCACAGTATCTAGCAGTCCCTTTATTATTTGTCTTGCTAATATTTTGTCAACTTGATTAGTGCTGAGACTTTCTCCTGTCTGTCATGTATCACTGTGTCTGGAACAAAGCCTAAGACATATTAAGTGGTTAATAAATGTTTGCTGAATGTGTTATTGAATAGATGACCTCTCCCTTTCTCCCATATGTTCTGTATCCCCTACTGGGCGGACGTCCTCCAGTTAGTGTTACACATGCTTCTGTCTCCCCTTGTCTTAAACTGCCATTTCTGGACCTGCTGTCATAATTCTCAACCTGTTTCATTCTTGCTTTCACCTAGTCTTTCTCCAGCAGTAGCATTTGTCAGGGTTACTCCTGGCTCCCCTGTTACTTAAGTGAGCAGACTGTCTCTCTACTTATCTTATTTAATTTCTGGTGGCACTTGACACTTCCTGAAATTCCCCACCCCTGCCCCATCTTTTTCTTTCCTTTTTGTTTTTTTATAATCACAATTTCCTACTTTTCTTCTTCCCTTTTGGGCTATCCTTTTCTTTCCTGATTTCCTTCTGTCTTACCAGATATAAAATGCTGTCAATTATTGGAGCATTGTCTGTGGCCTTTGTCTTTTCTGATTATGCACACGCCTCCTTGGCAATCTCGAATACTTCTGTAACTTGAATTAGCATCCACAAACTGGTGTTTTCCATATATTTTTTTCTGGCCACACTTTTTCCTGAGCTTTAGATTCATGTAGGGAGCTGACTCTTGTCTTCCCTGTCCATCAGACTGTCAAACTCAGTATACTTCAAATTGACCAAACTGATCATTACTCTTGGCTCTCTGACGTTATCATTCTTGAGACTGCAACTTAGACATCTAATTCCAAGAATCCTTTCCTAATTCTCCAATGATTTTTGTACTTTTTTGTCTCAGCACATAGAACCTTTGTATGGAAATTGCCTTATATTGCATTGGCCTTGCCCCAGAGTTGGTTGTTTCCCAAATTAGGTTGTAGGTAAGTTCTTTGATGGCAGGAACTAAAATCTATAAGTAGGTATTTAGTAAGTATATGTTCAGTGAACAAATGAAGAAATAAGATTTACAGGAAATGATTATTTCTTTTATTGAATGTGACAAGTAGTGTTTTTCTTTTGCTCCTAAAGTTACTTCCCTCATAGCTCAGTAAAGAATCTGCCGGCAGGGCAGGAGACCTGGGTTTGATTCCTGGGTGGGGAAGATCCCCTGGAGAAGGAAATGGCAACCCACTCCAGTATTCTTGCCTGGGAAATCCCACGGACAGGCGAGCCTGGCGGGCTACAGTCCATGGGGTTGCAAGAGTCGGACACGACTTAGCGACTTACCACCGCTGCTTAGAGAATAAACACATTTTAAAGTGCAGTAAATCGAGTGTTCTGGTAACAGCTGTGGGAGTGACGGCAGGCAGAGCGCGCAGCAGTGATGGACTTAGCATTTTATGAGAGGCTAAGGGGTGAGGTCTGTGTGCGTACACGTGTGTGTGTGCATGCCTGTGGGGTAATGTGCACACATATGTACACAGCCCATCCTAAAGGAACAGGCAGAATATGAAGTGAGATGAAGTTGCGTTAGATAATGGCATTGTGCCCGGTGACTTGACCGCCCGAGGTGCCAGCACTGGCACGCATACTTGGGGAGGGGCTCTCAGGCCTTCCTAATGGTAGTGCATTCCTAATATTGGTGATGCGCGCTTCTCAGGCCGACCCTGAAGACAGAGGTACTTGGGCTTGAAACCCAGCCCTGCCAAGATGTGACCTAAGGCATGTATTCACCTTTTCATGTTCCAGTTTTCTCATGTGTAAAAATGGAAACGATCTGTAAGGCACTTAAGGGTGCCTGGCACATAATCATTGCTATTGAAGGGTTTGTTAAGTAAATGCTTAAAACTGCAATATTAGGGGTTATTCTGTCATCTCTGTTTTACAGATCCAAAACTGTGGGCCAGGCAGCTGAGTGTCCCAAGGGTTCCTCGGGGAACAGAGCTGACCTTTCTCCAGGTTCTTTTCCCTACACCACGCCTGCATCTTCATGCACCACCTGACCTTCTATTTCACAGCGTGGTCAGGCCCCCACAGCAGCCGCCACTCAGGGCAGGCGTTCTCTCCCATTGGCCCTGGGTGGGATTTCGGGAAGAAAAGGAGCAGGACAGGCAGAGAGGGAGGAGCCCCCAGACACATGGGGAGTGAGCACGTGGGGTCTAAACCTTAGAGCAGAGTGAATGAGTAGAATGAGATCAGTGGTTCTGAGCTCAGGCTGCCCGTGAGGATCAGGACCCTCAGTGCCTGTGAGAGCTCCCCGCGTGGCCCTGAGGTGCAGCCGGGGTTGGGCAGACCCACTGATGCAGACTGGGTGGCGCTCAGTTACGGCTGGTGCCTCCAGGTCTTTCAGGAGACAGCCTGAGCAGCAGTGGGTCTCAGGCGTTTTCGCTGTGCTTGGACCTGGGCATTTTTTTTTGTTTGTTTTCTTTTCACTGCAACTTGAGTTTCACTCTGTGCACCACTGTGCGCTCCTGGTCCTGAGGCAGGCGTGTGAGGTGGGGAGGCAGCTAGAGTGTCAAGGAGCATAACGTTTCACGGGGGAGCAGTCTGGGTGCCCAACGTGTCAGGGATTGGCACAGTAGGTTCTGTTCCACCCTAGGTGTCACCGTAGGCTGCTTGAAATGTTCACTTCACCTGTGTTTGCTGGCCATGCAGTGTTTGGTTGTTTATGTCCTGTGACTGTATTTCAACTGGGTGCTGATATTCTGATCCTTTGCTTAAAAAAGAATTAAGATGGTAGATGGACAATGAAGTGAAAAATTGAAGGATCATCAGTGGCTAGCTTTGGAGAAGGATTGTCTTTATCTTTCTTGCCAGACATTCTTTTTGGATATTCCAGGGCATGTTTTTCTCCACAATGAGTATAGTTTCTTGATGTCTGATAATAATGACCTTTGGCAGTATGGACATCAAGTATCACTGGTGTTAAAAGAGAGAAGTGAACATTTAAAATTTATTTTTAGGTGGATTGTCATTGGTACCACTCTTTTCACTCAGCACACATTTATTTAATAGGTACTGTGTGCTGAGGTGTACTGTGTCACCACCTCAAATACACCTGGGAATATGGGCCTCCCAGGTGGTGCTCATTGTATAGAACCTGCCTGCCATTGCAAAAGACAGCGAGTTTCACCCCTGGGCTGGGAAGATCCCCTGGAGAAGGGCATGGCAAGCCGCTCCAGTATTCTTGCCTGGAGAGTCCCACGGACAGAGGGCCTGGAGGGCTGCAGTCCATACGGTCACGAAGAGTCGGACACGACTGAAGTGACACAGCACACACCCATGCACGCGCCAGTTAAACTCTAGATGCTTGGGAAACATCAGCGAGCAAGTGGGCAAAGACCCCGCTCTCACTGAGCTTTATTAGTGACGGTATTCACTGGGGACCAAGAGTAAGTAAGAGACACGTGCTGCAAGCTGCTTGCTGTGAGGAATAGAAAGAGCAGATGTGAGCGATGGCGTTGAGCGGCCTGCAGTTGTAAATAGAGTGGTTGAGGGAGGGCTCCATGGAGATGGTGACATTCGAGCAAAGACTGGAGAGAACTGAGGGAATGAATAGTGCAGTTGTGTTAGGAAAGAATGTTCTAATGAGTGCAAACACCACATGGGGTGCAGGCTAGAGGTACCTTCCGCAGATTTCTGTGAGCAACTAGAAGGCAGTGGGCTGCAGATGACAGAGGTCAGTAGAAGAAAAGTAAGCTAGAGATCACAGGGGCATGGGCGTCCATGTCTTTGCAAGGATTTTGGTTTTGACTTTGTGTCAGATGGGAAGCCATCAGCATCAGAAGAGACCGGATCCAGCAGAAAAGGACTGGCGGTGAGGAAGAGCATGGGGATGAGAGTGAAAGCGGGGAGCCGGGCCTGGGGCTGTTGCAGGAAGACAGGCAGAGGGGGGTTGGATTGGTGTGTCGGGGTGCTAGGAGGTAGAGCCAGCGGGATTCCACGGTGAACGCGTTGACTGAGATGAGGGGCCAAGGATGATCCCTACCCTGCTTCTTCTCTCTTGGCGTTCACTGCAGGCTGCATCCGGTCATTTAATAAGGTGATGCTGAGTTTTATTTCTTCCACGTTTGGGCATTTTTAAAACACTTTGCTACATTCTGAAAGCTGTGTTTGGAGTATATGTCATCTTCTATGTGTTTACATGGAAATTTATTCTCATCATTCTCATTATTATTCTCCAAGTGGTAATATCTTTACCTATTTATCTGCTCTGAGATTTTGTGTTTGATTTCAGGGCTAAAGTTTTTAAATGAAACATGTAAATCCATGGCTGATTCATGTCAATGTATGACAAAAACCACTACAATATTGTAAAGTAATTAGCCTCCAACTAATAAAAATAAATGAAAAACAAAACAAAAAAACTCTAGTTGAAAAAATACCTTCACTTCTTTGATGTTTAAATTATTTAAAGTTCAATAAGTGGATTATTTGGGTCATTTTACTTACATTAGTGCTTTACATTAAAATTTTCCTGTTAAATGAATATGTAATTAATGAGTAAAATTTGCTAATCAAATTGCCAGGCTCTGTTAAATGCCTGTTGAAATGTTTATTTAGCAGTTATTCCTGTCTCCTTAATATTGTGGAATTCCTTCTAATCCAGGGTTTTCCTGGTAATTGTGAAAAGTGGCAGCATTTCACAATTATTTTTTAAAATGTCTTATGCTAAAAAGGTAGAAAATTATAAAGCATAAAAAATTTAAAGAAGTAAAAGATAAAAATAGAAAATCAACCATAATTTTACCATTCTGAGTCAACCATTCCTAATGTTATTATTTTTCCCATCTTTTTATTTATATGCTTACTTGTATGAATATGCTTACTTGTATGTTGAGATTTGGGGTAAATGTAATTTTGTGACTTTTTCCACACTTAACATCACAATAAAAGCTTCTTTTCCTCTTTTGTTGAAAATGCATCATGTCATTGTAAGAAGTGTGTGATTGTAATGAGATTTAACATTCACCTATTCTTAGAGATTTTGGTTATCTTCACCTTTTAAAAGTTATAAATAGTATTTATATGTATGCACAATTAAAATAACTGTGCATGAAAACCTTTCCTGTATTTTAGATTATTTTCTTAGTGTACACTCTCAGAAATAAAGTGACTGATTTGGAGAAAAGAAACATTTTTGAGGGTCTTTATGCACATTATGAGGTTGTTTTCCAAAAGTTTTACTAATAAAAATGATGCAGTCAATATTGAGCTGTTTTATTTCTAATTCTTCTGATGTTTTATCTCATTGTGTATGTGTTAGTTGCCCAGTCATGTCTGACTCTTTGCGACCTCATGGGGTGTAGCCCACCAGGCTCCTCTGTCCATGGAGTTCTCCAGGCAAGAATGCTGGAGTGGGTAGCCACTCTTTTCTCCAGGGAATCTTCCTGACCCAGGAATTGAGCCTGGGTTTCCTGCATTGCAGACAGATTCTTTACCATCTGAGCCTGTTAGATCCTCTTAAAATTCCTGTGTGGGGGTACCTGTGATGACCCTGTTTTACCCCTGGAGAAAAGGAAGCCCAGAGAGATGGTGGAAACAGTCAGGATTCAAGCCCAGGTGGCCGGTCTTCTCCTGAGCCCTTGCTTTTGCACCCGTTTGCTCTGCTGCTTTGCAGGAAAACACTGCATTGGTTTTCAGTCCCAGATAACTACTATTTTAAAGTTTCTGTTTTAAAAATCTCCATAATTTTATAGTAGAGACATGGTTTCATGTTTTGGTTTACTTGGAAAAATTAATGAAAAATTATTCACATGTATATTATCCGTTTGTAAATCTTGTTTTTTCATGACCGTAAATTGTTATTAACTTGCTATGAAACAGCCTATCCATATTGTGTCATATTTGTTACAAATATTTTGTCTAGGTTTGTGATTTGCATTTTAATTTTAAGTTGGGTTTAATTTTTAAGCTGACTTCCCTGGTGGCTCAGACGGTAAAGCGTCTGCTTTACCCTGCAATGTGGGAGACCCGGGTTCGATCCCTGGGTTGGGAAGATTCCCTGGAGAAGGAAATGGCAACCCACTCCAGTACTCTTGCCTGGAGAATTCCAAGGACAGAGGAGCCTGCTAGGCTACAGTCCATGGGGTCACAAAGAGTTGGACACAACTGAGCGACTTCTCTTTCTTTCTTTGATTGCAGGTTTTCAGTTTTAAAAAAGTATGGTCTGAGAAGATAAATTTGTTTCTTTTATGGTTTCTTCTATTTCTTTGAACCATAGAAACATCATCCAGAAAGTTGATAAATATTTACATATACGTTTTCCCCCTAATTATGGGATTTTGTTTGGAATTGTGTTCACCTTGTAAATCAATTTGAGACTAACTGACATTTAAAAAAACAGCCTTCCTGTAGATAGCAACTCTCTCTATTCAAATCTTTGTCATGTTTAGTGTCTCTTAATGAAGACTTAATACTCATGTGGCTGAAACATGAAATTATGGTGTACAATATAAATAGTGGTATTTTAGGAACAAGGAAAGAGCAGAAGGACAAGATATGTTATAAACCTTATAAAATAGGTTTCAGAGCAAATGTCTACAGACTTACTGTCTGGAGTTTGCATGTTTTTCCAAGTGTGATTTTTTTTCTTTCATTTTATAAGTTGAATATGCTACATGAACATCTGTTGTTTTCTGGGCATGTTTTTCTTTATGTGTCAATGTGTATTTTCTGTTAATGAAACAAGGAAAAAAATATGTGGTTACAACTCACAAATATATTTATAGAAAATTTACTTATCAGATAGATTAGCTTTGGTTGCTTTCAACAGAAAATCCACATGGCTTGAACAAGAGAGAGATTAATTTTCTCTTATATTAAGAGAGGTAGGCAGTCCAGGGCTGGTGTGGTAGGTCCACAGTGATTAGGACTCAGGCTCCATGTGACTCATCACCCTCATGGATAGCATGTCATGCTAGATGGATGCTCTCATCCAACTATCATGCATTTTAGCTTGTAGGAAGGAGGAGAGCCAAGGAACACAGAGCAAATGGTATATACCCAGCTTTCTTATTAGGGAGGTGTCTACTTGCACACTTTCTCACCGGCTGAACATTAGGGATGTGAACAAGATACAGTATTTTGTGCCCGGCTAAAAATCAGGAGTTCTTATTACTAAAGAGGAATTGGAGAATAGATATTGGGATAGATAAGTAGCCATCTCTGCTCCGCTTTACTTAATATTCTCTTTTTACAGACAAACAAAAAGCATTTATTTTATATGTAATAAGAGCAAAGGGAACATTTCTGATACTAATTAGAAAAAGAATCCCTTCGGCCATTTTCACCAGTGAATGTAAAGATTCAGGATGAGACATTGTCAGGCTTGGAAGTTTCCTTGAACCATGTTGTTCCTTTGACATCTGTCTGTGTGTCTGTGGGCTCAGGAGGCAGATGAGAGAACGGAGAGACTGGATTGGCCAGGAGAAGACTAGACCTGAAGGTGTCATAACTTCTTATTCTGCTGTGTTGTTGAATAATCTTGGGAAGTTCAGCATGTCTTGGACTGAGAGCGGACTCTTAACTCTTGGGACCATCCTGAGAAATAGTCCCTTAAGAGGAAAGGCTTCTGCATTTTAGGAAAAGAAGAAAATTTGTTAGTTTTTGTTGTGTCTAAGAAGGAGAGGTAGCCTAATCAGCAAAATTCTGGAGGGCAAAAATTGCATCCTTATGAGTTGTTCAGCACAGGTTCATGTGCATAAGGCCCACATTACCAATTACTTTAAGTTACAAATGCATTGTTAAGAAATCCCAATAGCATAGTCTCAAAGCTATAAATCATTGTATTTTGATCAGTTTTTGAAGACTGAAACAAAACTAATGAAAAGTCTTACCAACAAGGACCTACTGTATAGCACAGGGGACTCTGCTCAGTATTATGTAACAACGTAAATGGGAAAAGAATTTGGCAAAGAATAGATCCATGTACTTGTATAACTGAACTACTTGCTATACACCTGAAATTATCACATTATTAATCAACTTAAATGGCAACCCACTCCAGTACTCTTGCCTGGAAAATCCCATGAACGGAGGAGCCTGGGAGGCTGCAGTCCATGGGGTCGATAAGAGTCGGACACGACTGAGCAACTTTGCTTTCACTTTCTATACTCCAATATGAAATAAAAAGTTAAAAAGTCTTCACTATGTATAAGAGACTTAGCTTTTTGACTTTTGGAAATATTCTTGTAGTATAATTAGAAGGGCTTTCTGCATATGTAATTATTTCATTACTAGTTGTTATTTTATGCTTATAACTCATCAGAAGAGAAATAGTTAAAATATTAAGTCTTCAGTGCACTAAGTTAGAAGAGTGTAAGGAAATTTTAGAACTCTCCTTTGTTCTTACCCTTTAACTCAATATTTTCTTGTTTTTGGTCCACTTTCAAAATAGGCATGTGTGTGTATAGTGCTTAATATATGTATATCTACAAACTCCACCCCCTATATATAAATATATATGCAAACACCTATATGATATATATGTACCTACATACTATATTTATGTAAATTATATATGTACATATTGTGTTTATTGTAAGTCACATGTTTATATATAATGTTTGTACATACACGTACCTATATATAATTACTGTCACGCTCAAAGACACACAGACACACATACTACCTATGTCAAGCCATCCTCCAGGATGATTCTATATCCTTTTAGCCAAAACTGACTTTGATACATGGAATTTATTTGCCACAGGCTAATAATTGAAAGTATAATAAGACATTTTAAAGTATTTTACTTTAAAGGACTGTTATATATTTTAAGAAATAAAGACATAGTTGTCAAACCATTTATGAAAACATGCTCCTGATTTCTAAATGAAGTATTTTTAGAGCCTCCATGACCTCTTAAAGAAGTAGTGTACTACTCAAAATACTTTTGCAAAATGTTCTGAAGATATATTAATCACGGAGTAATAGCCTTTCAAGTGAATCATTGTAGGTTTGTATAAATGATAATTTTGGAAAGTTCATGGAAGACTTTTGTGAAAATCTCTGATTATCTTCTAACAGTTAACAATTTGAAATATATCCAGTATTATACGTTTTTACTTTAAAAGAAATTGATACAAAATCATACAAAGAAAAGCATCACTTTCTTAAGAATCCATTAACTGTAATAGACTTCATTACCTATAATTTGGGGACATGGGAAAACTGCTCACTTACAGAGCTATGAAATGCCATGTTGGGTCAGATCAGCCTGCTAGGAACTCTCTGATGCTGGCAACCAGAGACTGGTTTTTGGTATGTTTGTCTTGGATTATGTCCTGTCAGAGGATTAGGGTTATAAGCAAACAGCCGTGGTTTTTCTCTGTGACCTGTATTGTGTATACCATTCATAAATGTATGAAAACTCTTATTGAACCTACTTACATTTTTAGTCTGAACCATTTCTGGAAGAAACTTATTCCTGAGCAATTGTTTCTGAAAGAATTGCTCTGATGGTCAGGAAATTACAACTTTCAGGTTTATGAGTGTGCCCCGTAATTCAAGCATGTCCATCTTTACATGAAAACTTCAGTTATCCCCAATTTACTCTTCTATTTTGTAGCGCGCTAATGTTTTTGGTCTATCTTTATGTGGGTTTCTTATGTCCTCTTTATTATTTTAGCTTATTTTTGTTTTATTTGCTGCCTCTCCTCTTGGATTGTACCCATGTGAATTCAGTACAGTGTCAGAGGCAGAAATACATCATGGTTCCACAAAAGAGGAAGTCAAGTCATGTTCCATTTCAAATGCCCTTCCTGATGATACTTGTCACTTTTACATGCTTTCTGCAGGAGGTTATTGAGCCTGTTTCATTAGGAAATGCCCCAGGACAACTTAGGGAGCCACGAATATGTCACCATACATGATTCATAGCTCAGAGCCTGTCATCTCTGGAGCAGGCTGAGTTATTATCTGGAGTGTGTTACCTGCAGGTTGTCCATGTTGATACCCACCGCTCTTCTGATAAAGCGCTTAGCTTTTTCATGTTGCATGATCTATTAGCCTGTAACTTTATTACCGCCCAGTGCTTTCTCTTGCTAGCTCATCCAGAGAATTTCTTGTGCATCTCTTCTCCTAGGTCATCATCAAATAAGACCATTTTTCTAGTGGCTGACATTGCAGTTGAAATTGCCTTTTCCAGAAAACAAGTTTCTTGTTACTGTGCTACCTTTACCCAATGACTATTTTTTTCTTAATGGTGAACTCAGTTTGTATTTCACTGGTCTGTTTTAGTGCTTTCACTCTTTTTGGTGCAGAAGACTACCTGGGTATTTAAAGAGCCAAATTAAAGTTACAGTTTTAGGCCCTTTCTTGTCAAGACATAATTAGTCTTTCAAAGTGTTTTAGTGAGGTATTTATGCTTATAGTATTGTTTTTGCCTAGAAGATGTTTGTAAGTTTACCCAATGTTGATATAAGGAAGAGAATATATAATTTTTAGGTGAATAACTTATTTTGTACTATCCTTTTTGGAAAAGAGAATAGTAATACATATGAAGAATTCTTAAAGTGTGAGCCTTTCTACCCAATAATTATACTTCTCAGAATTTATTGTAGGAAATAATAACAATAATAGCTAACATCTCTGTACCACTTGCTGTGTTTTAGATGCTGTTTTAAAGCATTTTACATGTATTAACTAACTCATCATAACCCCATGAGATAGATCCTGTTGTATCCATTTTTTTAGACTAAAAAATTGAGGAACCAAAAGGTAAATAACTTGTCCAGTGTCACTTATCTAGTGAATGGTGAAGCCAGGATGTTATTTTGCCTCTATTAGTCTCAGAGATATGCAGTAAAATATGTGTAATAGATGAAAAAATTTGAATACACTTATATTTCCACAAATAGAGGTTATTATTGAATAAGAAGAAAATCATACAATAGAATTCTCTGAGATTAAAAAAATTCAAGTTGTAGAAAATGCCTTCCATTATGCTAAACCTTAAAAAAGTATGAGACTATTTTTATAAAAAATAGAAAAAGTAATACACATAAATTTGAATACAGATATTACATAAATAAACTACAAAATCATCTAACAGAATATTAACAGTATTGACTACCCCTGGATGTTGGGATTATGGTTGATTTTATTTGTGCATGTATTTTTTCTGTTTCCTAAGTTTTTTTCCATTGCAGACGTTGTTCTACGTTTGGAAAGAAAGGTTGTTCTTGACGTGAGTGGTAAAAAGTCTGCCTGCAATGCAGGAGGTGGAAGAGACACATCTTACACGTCTTCAGTCTCTGGGTTGGGAAGATCCCCTGGAGAAGGAAATGGCAACCGACTCCAGTATTCTTGCCTGGAGAATCCCATGGACAGAGGAGCCTGGTGGGCTGTGGTCCATGGGGTTGCAAAGAGTTGGACACAACTGAACTATTGAGCCATAAAATTAAAAAAAGATTTTTTTCAATAACTAGATTCAAAGTCATTACCTTTGTACCAGTTAAGTAAATAAAAATGCTAAGTGTCGTGTTAATCAGAATCTTCTCTAGAGCCCTTCCGGTGGTGGTTACACGCACACCCTCCCTGTGTTGGCACAGTGATCTTGTAAATAACATGTTGTCCGCATTTGACCGGCAGGTTCATAGTTTCACTGTCTTTTCCTCTAGGGGTTCTGGATGAAGCTGTGTGGTTCCATTGGTTTATCTACATCTATCTCTAGTCTGTGTGTTAAGAACATCAGGTGCAGTTATCTGCTTGCTCTGTTGAGCCTTTGGATGGTTATCTCGTTAGTACAGCATTTATAATAATGAAGCTGTGTGAATAGCCTCTCTGTAGGCTATTTAACTTTACTGTGTTTTGTGTTACAGTCTGTTCTCCTAATCTTGTCAAAGAAAACTCCTTGGATCATAAGATGTTTTGCCTGAGTGTTTGGGAATTTTTATATAAACATCTCAGTTTATTTCAAAAGCAATTGAAGCAAATGGCCTTGTCATATACTATAATTCTAATATATTTAACCCAATTATTTTAAAATCCAGTTTGTTTGAGAATCTCCAAGTTTTCCTTAATAAAAACTGGAACATGGTCTGCTCTTCATTATCTCTGTGCAAGAGGGCACGTTTATTTAACCAACTTACCAGCATTTAGCTTCTGCTTGGATATAGCTTGTCTGAGTTTTCCTTTCGGCCTGTGTACCTCCTTGTTTGACCTTCCACTGTCGTATTTGTGAGCAGATTAATTTCTTATTGCTACCATAGTAGATTACTACACATTTAGCAACTTAAAACAATGCTCACTTATTCCATCACAGTTCTGTAGATCAGAAGTCTGAGTACATCGTGGTTGGACTTGCTTTTCTGCTAGAGTCTCACAAGATCAGAATCAAGGTGACAGTGGATTTCTGTTTCTTCCTGGATGCTCTGAGGGTGAACTGGCCTCCAGGCTCATTTGAGTGTTGTCTGAAATTAATTCCTTGCAGTTGTGGGACTGAAGCCCCTGTTTCCTTGCTGGCTGTCCTCCAGCGGCTGAGCTCTCCCCTCAGAGGCCACCCACATTCCTTCTGTTTTGCATGAGCTTGATTCTTCTTCAAGGTGACGTCCCACTTCCCTCCTGTGGCCCCTCTGCTGTCAGAGTGCCTGCGATTAGATGGGGCCACCCAGGTAATCCAGGATGATCTTCCTTTTCCATTTGCAGAGTCCCTGTTGCCTCGTAAAGTAACACGGTCAGAGGTGCTCAGGGCCCGGGTGCTAATGTGTTCACCACAGAGCCCGTTTGTTCTCACACTCCTTCTCCGCGGTGACCACTGTGTCACTCACAGGAAGTAGTGAGCACCCAGAAAACCAGGGACGGAATCTCGACACATGAGTCTGTAAAAACTAGTTGAGGACTTGTGATAAATCTGCTATTGGTATTTGAGGATTTTAAAGGAAAGTGAATTCAGTGAAGATGGAAAATAAGGAAGGCTGTAGAGAGTAGGAAGTTCCTGGGTGCACCCCTTAAGACTGTATTGAATTTTCATACTCTAAGCATTGAGGGGTTGTAGAAGGTGGGAAGAACTTGATCAATGTGAACAAATACAGTGTAGGACTGGACATGGTTCATATATGTGACAGCAAAGAGGCTACACTGACTAGGTTAAGAATAGTTAATGATATGTACAAATTGTAGAAAGCTTGGAGAGTCATGCAGTGGGATTTAGGTATGATTTTTTAAAATGGGAAGCCACTTCGTTTTGAGTGAGAGTAGTATAAGGAAATGAGTTTCTTAAAGATTAGTCCAGCAGCAGTGTGCAGGATGGACCGAAGGTGGAGCTTGGACCACTGGGGCCCAGGGTCTGGACCATCGTCATCAAGCACCCTGCACGCTGAGCACAGTCTAAATACTGGCATCATAAGACTTTATGATTTTAAAGCATACGCTTTAAGAGGTGACTTCATTAATTCCTTCATTAACGATGAGATCTTTTGGTTTTATTGTATGCAGTAAATCTTCCTCTCTCTCTGGCAGCTTTGATGTCAGTAAGAGTGATAAACTTTTCTCCTGTATCAGGCTTACAGTGCTTCACACACTTTTCTGATAACTATCTTCAGAATGCATTCAGGATAGAAAGAATTGCTTTTTCTATTTGAATATGAAGAGGTGAAATGCAGAAATCTGAGGTTATTTTATCAAGATCATTCGGCATGTCAGTGTCATAAGTAGAATCAAAATTCTGGGCTTTAATTCTGATCCATACCCTATCCTTGCAGCTATTCTTGGAGATAAGTTGAGAGAATCTTCAGATACACAGTTTGAGCTAACCTGAATAATTTTCCTGCTAAATAAATATATGTATTCATTTACTAGTTTTTAAGGAGATGACTTATCTATGAGGCATATGTTAAATACTTTGGAGCTACCTGCATGCAGAGACTTGATCGTCTTGGTGCTTCAGGGCTTGTTATGGGGCCTGGCTTATAGAATGAGCCCTGAGATGCTTATTAAATTGATGATTGATGATTGGGATCACCATGGCTCACCTTTGGAAAGCTGCTTACTTCTTCTTCCAAAGTTCAAGAGGCCTGAAGGTCAGTGGACAACCTGGCAAGAGTCTCACCCAGAGTGCTTGATTTGTGAAGCTCCAGCTGTTAGGCTCACAGCACCCTTTGAAAAACACAGTCTTATTTTAAAATAATTTCCATGTTAATCCCTTTGGTGGAGATGGAATTCACAAGTAGTCACATCAGAGTGTGGGTAGCCTTTTCTAAGGAGATCTGATTAGTTTGTTAAATTCAGACTAGCATTTGGACATGACTTCAGTAAAGGTTACAGGCACTGTTTGGCTCTAAAATTTCATTTCAAAGTAAGAGGTCCCTAAGGGCTAGTTTGACTTATTTAATTATACCGTATAGGACTTGGGTAATAGTTTTATAAAAACCCTCTTCAAGGCAAATTTGTAATTTAATACAAAGTGGTAAATTGGTATACCTTTAACATTTGTATCATGAGACAGATGATATAGATCAGGATTAAATAAAGGGAAAAATTAGGTATCACATTTGAATTAGAAATGACAATATTGGTATACTGCTGAGAAAACTTGGAGTGAAATCACCTGAAAAACACTAAGTGCAATTGACCTGAATGATGTAATTGTTAAAGAGCCACCAAATTTTGCAGAAGCATTTGTAAGTCATAAATGAAACAGCTTTTTTCCTTCTCCATTTACAGTTACTACTGTGCTAGGCACTGGATCCGAGACGAGGCCTGTGCCATCCCAGGGCTTCTTGTCTCGTGGGGAATGAGCCACAGACTCAGGCATGTGTGTCTGTGGGTGCAGAGCGAGCGTGCAGTGAGTACTCAGCGCACGGGGGGTAGCACCAAGCATTGGATTAGTGAATGAATGTGACCCTTCTGCCAAGCGTGTCTGCCTGGTGAAGGGCTGCCAGGCGCTTGAAGTTTAGCACAGTCCCACAAGCATCCTTTACCTTGGACCCTTTACCTCCTCTCTGCAGTGTGTGCTTCTCACAGCATTTATGATACCCCAGCGGGTACAGCCATCAGAATGAATGCAGCATGGGGAGCCTGGGGGCCCAGTTTCCCAGAGCAGGAGGAAAATCTGTAACTGTCAGAAATAAGAATGATCAAATATTAAGTAAGCTGTGACAGTTGTTAACAACCAGTCACCTTTTGATTTGCAGCAATGCAAAACTCTTTTTCTTCTCATCAAGCTAGAAAACAGAAACAAAGGAAAATTCGAATCCTTCCAACAACACAGAAGACTCTACACATGGACATCACCAGATGGTCAATACCGAAATCAGATTGATTATATTCTTTGTAGCCAAAGATGGAGAAGCTCTATACAGTCAGCAAAAACAAGACTGGGAGCTGACTGTGGCTCAGATCATGAACTCCTTATTGCCAAATTCAGACTTAAGTTGAAGAAAGTAGGGAAAACCACTAGACCATTCAGGTATGGCCTAAATCAAATCCCTTGCAGTTAAACAGTAGAAGTGAGAAATAGATTCAAGGGGTTAGAGCTGATAGAGTGTCTGATGAACTATGCACAGAGGTTTGTGACACTGGACAGGAGACAGGGATCAAGACCATCCCCGGGAAAAAGAAAGGCAAAAAAGCAAAATGACTGTCTGAGACGGCCTTACAAATAGCTGTGAAAAGAAGAGAAGTGAAAAGCAAAGGAGAAAAGTAAAGATATACCCATTTGAATGCAGAGTTCCAAAGAAAAGCAAGGAGAGATGAGAAAGCCTTCCTCAGTGATCAGTGCAAAGAAATAGAGGAAAACAATAGAATGGGAAAGACTAGAGATCTCTTCAAGAAAATTGGAGATACCAAGGGAACATTTCATTCAAAGATGGGCTCAATAAAGGACATAAATGGTATGGACCTAATAGAAGCAGAAGATGTTAAGAAGAGGTGGCAAGAATACACAGAACTATACAAAAAAGATCTTCATGACCCAGATAATCACGATGGTATGATCACTCAACCTAGAGCCAGACATTCTGGAATGCAAAGTCAAGTGGGCCTCGAGAAGCATCACTAAGAACAAAGCTAGTGGAGGTGATGGAATTCCAGTTGAGCCATTTCAAATCCTGAAAGATGATGCTGTGAAAGTGCCGCACTCATTATGCCAGCAAATTTGGAAAACTCAGCACTGGCCACAGGACTGGAAAAGGTCAGTTTTCATTCCAATCCCAAAGAAAGGCAATGCCAACGAATGCTCAAACTACCGCACAATTGAACTCATCTCACACACTAGTAAAGTAATGCTCAAAATTCTCCAAGCCAGTCTTCAAGAATATGTGAACCATGAACTTCCAATGTTGAAGCTGGTTTTAGAAAAGGCAGAGGAACCGGAGATCAAATTGCCGACATCCGTTGGATCATCGAAAAAGCAAGAGAGTTCCATAAAAACTCTATTTCTGCTTTGTTGACTATGCCAAAGGCTTTGACTGTGCGGATCACAACAAACTGTGGATAATTCTTCAAGAGATGGGCATATCAGACCACCTGACCTGCATCTTGAGAAATCTGTATGCAGGTCAGGAAGCTACAGTTAGAACTGGACATGGAACAACAGACTGGTTCCAAATTGGGAAAGGAGTATGTCAAGGCTGTATATTGCCACCCTGCTTATTTAACTTATATGCAGAGTACATCATGATAAATGCTGGGTTGGAGGAAGCACAAGCTGGAATCAGGATTGCTGGGAGAAATATCAATAACCTCTAATATGCACATGACACCACCTTTATGCCAGAAATTGAAGAAGAACTAAAGAGCTTCTTGATGGAAGTGAAAGAAGAGAGTGAAAAAGTTGGCTTAAAACTCAGCATTCAGAAAATGAAGATCATGGCATCTGGTCCCATGACTTCATGGGAAATAGACGGGGAAACAGTGAGAGACTTTATTTTTGGGGACTCCAAAATCACTGTAGATGGTGACTGCAGCCATGAAATTAAAAGACGCATCCTTCTTGGATGAAAAGTTATGACCAACCTAGACAGCATATTGGAGAAGGCAATGGCTACCCACTCCAGTACTCTTGCCTGGAGAATCCCAGGGACAGAGGAGCCTGGTGGACTGCCATCTATGGGGTCACACAGAGTCGAACACGACTGATGCAACTTAGCAGCAGCAGCAGCAGACAGCATATTAAAAAGCAGAGACATTACTTTGCCAGCAAAGGTCTGTCTAGTCAAGGCTATGGTTTTTCCAGTGGTCATGTATGGATATGAGAGTTGAACTATAAAGAGAGCTGAGCACTGAAGAATTGATGGTTTTGAACTGTGGTGTTGGAGAAGACTCTTGAGAGTCCCTTGGACTGCAAGGAGATCCAACCAGTCCATCCTAAAGGAAATCAGTCCTGAATATTCATTGGAAGGACTGATGCTGAAGCTGAAATTCCAATACTTTGGCCACCTGATGCAAAGAACTGACTCATTGAAAAAGACCTTGGTGCTGGGAAAGATTGAAGGCGGGAGGAGAAGGGGACGACAGAGCATGAGATGGTTAGATGTCATCACCGACTCAATGAACGTGAGTTTGAGTAAACTCTGGGAGTTGGTGATGGACAGGGAAGCCTGGCGTGCTGCAGTCCATGGGGTCACAAAGAGTTGGACACGACTGAGTGACTGAACTGAATGAATGAATGAAGCAGGGTTGTCAACACAGCTGATTTGCTGACTCAGGCCACTAAGGGAGTAAGTGTAGATAGACGAGAGAAGACTTTGAAGTGAATACTGGATTCTCCAACATTTAGAGATCTGGACAATAAAGAGGAGACAAACAGCGTGGTGGGGGGAGACCAGGGCCCAAGGCGTCCTGGAAGGCGAGGGAAGAAAGGCGGTCAGCGTGCCAGCCACTGCTGCTGCGTCCAGTGAGAGGACGCTGGCACGTGGGCCCTGGGTTCAGCCACTTGGATGCTATTGGAGACCTCAGACAGGCAGTTCTGATGATGTGATACTGATGAAGACCTTACTGGATATTGATGAGAACCCAAAACTCTCTCTAGAGAAGCAGTGGGAAAGAAGAAATTGGAGAAAATGCAGCTGGAGTTTGTTGTAAAGGAGAGTAAAGAGGGGGAGAGGGAAAAGTTAATGGCAGGGAGATACAGGGTGTGTTGCTGGAATTAGGTCCGTGACTGAGTGTGCCGATGCAGGCTTGGGCTTAGATGGGAGCATGGACAATGATAATAGGGGAGAGGGCAGAATCTACAGATACGGAGGCAGGTGGAGCAGACGAAAATAAGGAAGCAGGAGTGATGCAGGAGGTTTGGGGAAAGGTGTACAATATTGTCATGTAGGGGATTGCAAGAGAGAACAGACCAGACCCCAAGAAGAGATGCACCTGAGGTTCGCAATCATGAGTTTAAAGCGAGCCCAGCTGATGTGACTGTGTGTCTCTGTTCAAATACAGTTAGCTGCCTGGGAATAGCAGTTCACATGTATGAGAGTGGATGGTGGGCCTCCTCCACGGATTCAAGCATGAGGGAGGGGTTCTGGGTGCAGTGGGTCAGTTTCTGCCTCCTGCCCTTTCCACATCTAGTGAGCTGTGTCAGGCAGCTTGCTCACTGGTACTTGAGGAGATGCCTTTTCACTCGTCATGTGGTTTAGACCCCACATCCCCCTTTCCTCATCTTCTGGGAGGTTGATGGTGCCGAACGTTCACCGCCCTGCCCAGTGCATTCGGAGCATCGCCGGTTATGAGAGAGCAGAATCAGCTCAGTAGTGTCCCCCGACACTGGGAACCTGGAAAGTGCTCTGTAGCTGTGAGGTGGACATTGTACTCCCGCCTGCAGGAACCTCTGCCCTTGTGTTGAGTCAGGCTTCCTTCCTGTCACCTCTCTCTTCTCTTGGAGGACCGTTTCTGATGGGGACGGCCTAGGGACAGGTCATGCCAGCACAGAAGCATATTTACAGTTGGTCTTCCAAACACTGTTCCCCACTTGCCTGGTTATTTTCTGTCTCAGTTATTTTGCAGAAGATTTCTTCTGCCTGAGATTCCCTAACTCCCTGTTCTCTGACCAATAAAAAAAACAATCACATTTGAAGTAATAACTTGTCCTATATAGTTTTGTTCACTTAAATAAAATTCAAATTTTACCAGGGAGTTAAAATGGGGTTGGGATAGGGATTAATGAGATAATATATACCCACTATCAAATAATTCACATTTTGGCCTTTGTAGGATTTGTTACTTTTACCATCCAATTTTACATCATAAGATTTACCATGGATTTTTATTATGGTGCCTGCTTCACTGTAAATTGGCAGTATTTTTCATATATTGAAGAAAATTTTTAAAGTCAATGTTTTCTCCTATGATTTGATACAACTTCTATTTAATAGTCATTGTTTTTAGATTGAAATTTTATCAGCTTTTCATATTTTCCTTATAAGTAGTAATATGAGTATATGTATTCCATATATATACATGCACATATATATGTGGGGTTTTTTTCATTGTCTGCAGATAGTTTTTAGGTTGAGTTTTTCTTTTTAGTTATGCTTTCCTCTATCACTTTGCTTGGAAATGCTGGATGAAATAGTTACTTTCATTCCTCTTTTTTACCATCATGATTGTTTCCTGCAGTTCCATTTATTTTTGTCAAGTTTTCCTTCATGCCATCAATCTGTCTCATTTGTCTACTGGTTCTGTTTCTTTTGCTTTTTTCACTGCCGTGCAGAGCTACGGATGGCCTTTTATTTGCTTGATTTTCATTCCTGATGCATATACAAACCACTGGAGTATGCAGTTTTGAATCCTATATATGTCTTCCAGATTTAGCTTTATATTATTATGAAGATATTTGTCATTTGGGCAGCTCCGAAAGGCTGCCTTCTTGAGACTCTCTCTGCTTACCTTTCCTACTGTTTTGCAGTTTTCTGCTGTTCCTATTGCAGGTTGTCAGTTAAATTGCTGTAAATCTATCTTCAGTTTCAGTATCCTATAATTACATAAATTTGATTATGAATGGGACATCTCCAGTTTGGTGGCCTGCTCCTGATATTGCTACTGGTCAGTGTCACTAACCTGTTATTTTACCATTTATGGTGAATCCACGTCTTCAGATGATTATTTTTCTCTTTTGTGAATGTTTGTTATACATTCATTTCTGTTAATGTGTCAGTTTAGCATATATTTGTTAAATGCCCACCACGTGTTAGGCACAAGAGTGATGGGGACTCCATGATGCATTGGATGCCCTCATAAGAATCACATTCTTGTATGGGAGGCAGACAATAAGCGAGAGAATACACACCTTATGGAGCCATAGAGCATGTGAAGTGCTACCAGGAACGTGAAGCGGGTGCAGGAGTGGAGCCGAAGACATTGCTGTGGTCAGGGAAGGCCTCCCGGGAAAGGTGGCATCCAAGCAGAGTCCTGATGGATCTGTGGGCTGAAGCGCTGTTCGGAGAAGGGAGCAGCCCCTGGAAAGGCCCTGAGTGGAACTAGCTTGGTGCATCCTAGGAACAGCAAGAAGGTCGGGGAGGTAACGGTAGTTAGCTGCGGCAAGCGGTAGGAGCTGAGGCTGGAGAGGCAGCAGGGGCGATCAGAAGGCTTTCGGGGCATTGGAGAGTTCGGATGTTAAGTGGAGGGTTTGTCCTCCTTAAAATGGAGGATTTTTTTTTTTTTTTTTGGTAGGAAAGGATGGTGAATTTGTTTGCTTTTGTTAGAAAACAAAAAGCAAGCAAACAAGAATCCTCACCTCCATGAGCACAATGTAACCGTCTGGGTTAGGAAGTCAGCGTTGCTGTTAGGCTGTCTGTCCCACCAGCCTGTGGTCTCTCTCTGTTTCCTGCTGCGGTATCACACGCTGCCTTTAGTTGCTGTGTCTCCTGTCGTTTAGTCTTTATTGGTTTCTCTGTCCTTTCCCATTTTCACAGTGTTGACATTTCTAAAGAGCTCAAGTTTATCTCTTCTCCCCTCAACCTGAGTCTGTCCAGTGTTTCCTCATACCCAGTCCAGGGCTGGGATTTTGGCAGATTTACCACCTAATTTATACTGTTCTCAGCACGTCTCGTCAGGAAGCGCGTGATGTCACCGTATCCCGCCAGTGTTCTGCTTGATCACTGAGTCACCAGCGTCCCCTTGGTGATTCAGGTATTTTGTGGGGAGATAAGCCAAGACTCACCACTATTCTGTTTCTCATCAAACCCCCCAAATATCAGCGTCCACTGATGCCTCACTCACTCACCATTACAGTGGGTTCCAAATGGTGTTTTTTTTTTTTTCTTTCAACTTCATTATCCCTTCCTCATTCATCAGCAGGCATCCTGCTGTAAGCAAGAAGTTTCCTTCCCTCTCATTTATTTATTTGTCTTTATTACATCACTATTTATTTTGATACTCAAATCGCCCACAATTTGGACAGTGAGAGCCCCTCAGTGTGGGTTCTCTAGCTTTTGGACAGGACCCTTCATTCTGAATACTTGATTTCTTCTTTCTTTGTTTTTTAATTAATTAATTAGAATTTACTTTGTTTAATTTATTAGATATTATTATTATATTTAATTATATATAATTATTATATATTTATATAATTATTTAATTTATTAGATTTATTTTTAATTTTAAATTAGTTTTTAATTAATTTATTTAATTGCTTCACAATTTTGTGTTTTTTTCTGCCGTACAATGACGCAAAGCCATCCTTGCTTTCTGACACAAATACATCTTCTAGCATCATCATCTGTTTATGCGGGAATCAACACCTCCCTCGTGGAGCCTTGGTTTTTTTTAGTGGAAGATGGAACTTAGACTATAAGACCTAAGTATTTAGTGTATGCATTGCATTTAGGAATCCAGATTTCTAGGAGTTATGGCTAGAAATAATTTTAGGGTTCATCACTGTAAAGATGGCATTGAAAGTGAGATTGGGCCAGCTTGGTTTTGTGTTTTCTGTAAACCATGTTCAGCTGTTTGTGTCCAGGTGAGGTGGGAGTGGAGCATTTGGTATAATCAGTATTGGGGGTTTCCAGCTGTCTGTGAGCATGGCAAGAGGACAAGGAAGTGGGGTGCTCATCAGGGCTTCCCAGGTGGTGCTAATGATAAAGAACCCACTTGCCAGTGCAGGAAACATAAAAGATGCAGATTCAATCCCTGGATTGGGAAAATCCCCTGGGGGAGGGCATGGCAGCCCACTCCAGTACTCTTGCCTGGAGAATCCCGTGGACAGAGGAGCCTGGCGGGCTACAGTCCATGGGATCGCGACGAATCAGGTGTGACTAAAGCGACTTAGCAAGTATGCACGCAAGGGATGATTATAGTGATGGATAGTGGCGTCTACCCTAGGTGGCGCTGAGAGAGGACATGAACAGAAGACTACTAAAGATGTTCTAGAGGTCAGCGGCTTGAAGGTCTCAATGGAGGTTGGTTATTGTTTGGAGGTGTGTTAGCAGGACTGCCTTATTTCACAGCTCCAGTCCTGCAGCCAGGAAGAAGTCTCAGTGGCCCTGATAATGAGGAAGTGAGTCAGGACACAGCAGGGTACTGGAGGCTGAGATTTTGTCAGGGTCTCTAGAGTGTAATCATGGGAGGAAGTGACCAAGTTGGGATAGAGGAAAAGGTCTTCAGCTGTGATGACAGAGAACTGAGAGATGAGTGTGAGTGATGGATCATCTGTGTGCACATCGGGTGATGACAGAGACTGATGACGTGAGAAAGCCTCCATGCTGACATTTTCATCACTGAGGGGAAAGGGTGGCCAGAAGGTCCCTAGCTGATTTTAGCAAGAAGCAAGTAGGGTGAATGGTCTTGTAAGGATAATAATGGCCCCTAAAAACATCCCCATCCTGGTGGCTGGGACCTGTGCGTATGTTACCTTACACGACAGGGAGGATTTTGCAGATGTGATTTCAGTCAGATTCTCGAGATAGGAAGATTATTCTGGATTATCTGCTTGGACCAAATTCCATCACAAAAGTCCCTGTAAGGAGGAGACGGGGGTTAGAGTCAGAGAAGGAGATGTGATAATGGAAACAGAGTTGGGGAGACTGAGAAGACGCTGTGTTGCTGGTTTTGAAGATGGAGGAGTAGGCCCCCAGCCCGGAAGTCCAGAGGCCTCTAGGGGCTGGGAAGGCAAGGAAACAGATGGACTGCAGCCCTGCCGACAGTTTGATCTTAGCCCAGTGAAACCCTTTTTGCACTTGTTCTAACATCCATAATGGTGCGATAGTAAATTTGTGTTGTTTTAAGGCCCTGATTTTGTGGTAATTTGTTATAATAGGAATAGTTGGTAAAGAGTCTGCCTGCAATGCGGGAGACCTGAGTTCGATTCCTGGGTCAGGAGGATCCCCTGAGAAGGGAAAGGCAACCGACTTCAGTATTCTGGCCTGGAGAATTCCATGGACTGTATAGTCCACGGGGTTGCAAAGAGTTGGACATGACTGAGTGACCGTCATTACTGAAGTGAACAGCATGAGGAAAATAATACAAATGATTTAAGGCTAATTTAAATTTGCAGAAACTTTGAGTGAGGAAGAAGATTTGGAACCAGTCATGGCGTAATGTCTCCATAGCGGTGGCTATGGGACGTGGAGAAGAAAACGGCTGATGCCTCCTACACCTCCTACACAGGGCTTCAGGGGACAGCCTGGTGTCAGTAAAGTAAGAGGGGGCAGGGCTATTCAGAGGGAAACTGAGGCTGTGGAGGCATGGCTGACGTGAGTTCCAGAGGGCCTAGAGCCAGTGCAGGGCAGGTGGAGTTTGAATCTATCAACTGCGTGGAGAGGGCCACGTGGGGTTAAAAGTGGCATAATGTCAGATAACTGGAGTGCTTGAAGTCCTTTTGTGGGTGGAGGTTTACAACAAAACAAGCAAACCCAACACAGCTGGTCATTTAGGGTGTAATGGGATCACTCCGAAGAAATGTTAGGTATCAGCGCTCAGTTAGAGCCATGTGTTGGAATCGGTCTGTCGGGCAGTGAGGAGCGGTGGTGAGCACCTCGTCCAGGCCTCCCCCAGCTGCACTTCACCTGGGCTGGCCTGGGGTCTTCCCCCTGCAGACCTAGAAGGCCCGTCAGTGGTTAGAGATGCCTGAGATGCTTCTCTTATTCCCAACCATTCAGGTACTCTGTTCCACCACCAAAGTACAAAATAAAACTCACTAATTCTTTAACAACATTCTTCACTTTTTCCCTGAGTTTTAATGGAATGCTTATAGAGATTATTGAGGCTTCCCTGATAGCTCAGTCAGTAAAGAATCTGCCTGCAATGCTGGAGACCTGGGTTCAATTCTGGGGTCAGGAAGATCCCCTGGAGGAGGGCATGGCAACCCACTCCAGTATTCTTACTTAGAAAATCCCAAAGACAGAGGAGCCTGGCAGGCTACAGTCCATAGGGTCGCAAGAGTCGGACACGTCTTAGTGCTGTCTTTCTTTCTTTAGAGATTATAGTAACATATAAAGAAGAAAAGAATGATTCACTCAAGTAACCAGCATTCCATTTTGGTGTATTTCTTTATTGTTTATTTGATGTGGTTTTACTCAGTTGAAACAATGCTAAATATAAAACCCTATATCTTACTTTTTAAACATAATATATCTCCTAGCCATTTTGCCTTCTTTTAAACATTATTTATAAGCAGCTATTTAATATCAAATAGTACTCCAAATAGTATTCCATCATGTAAATGTCATATGTTTGGTTTCACATATGTTTGGTCACTGTATGGTTTCACAGTTTTAAGCTTTCACTATGTGAGGAACACCTTTGTGGGTAGAATTCTATCCCTAGGAGTATTTCATGAGATAGAGTTCTAAGAATGTAATAACTGGATGAAAGGGGAAGAACTTTTAAAGTCTCTTGAAAAGTATTGTTAAATTATTTTCCCCAACCTTGCACCAGTTTACACACACACTAGTGATTGTACTTAAGTACCAGTTATATTAGATCGAAATGGCACTGAGTTTATTTTCTTGCATTTAAAAGTAATAATGGGCTTCCTTGTTGGTGCAGATGGTAAAGAATGCAATGCATGAGACCCAGGTTCAGTCCCTGGGTGGGGCTGATCCCCTCAAGAAGGAAATGGCAACCTACTCCAGTATTCTTGCCGGGGAAATCCCACGGAGAGGGGAGCCTGGCAGACTACAATCCATGGGATCACAGACAATTGGACACGACTGAGCGACTAACACACAGACACAAAAATAATAATGCAATAAACCATAGTCTTACAATGACCCATTTCAACTTGCCTACGAATGCTAATTATTAACAGATACTTCTGTGTTAGGACATTTTCTGTGGTGTCCCTTACAGATGTTCATCACTTTTTTGCTTAAACATTTCCAGTGAAAGTTCATAGATTTGGTTTCTTTTAAGGCTAAATGCTTATTAAAATTTTAGGCCTTTCCAAGTTACTAAAGGAAATTTGTCTTTTACCATATTATTAACTGACATGGTAGCCTGTAGAAGACATCTATTAATATTAATGACTAGTTCTTAGAATGATTATAAACCATGAGAGACATAAAAAAACAAGTCAGAAAGAATAAAGTAGGGCTAGGCAGAACTTAAAGATTCACTCATGTTTTATAGAGGAAAATAAATGAATACAATGAACAATAGAGGGGAAATAGTATTTCTGTTGTTTATTTGTGATATTATTGACAGTGTACCACCAGTTTTCAAATAGGTAGGCATATAAAGTCAATCATCTATTTCAAAATTACCTTGAATATGAAGTTAGCATATGTACATGACTGAGAAATGAATCTGTAAACTGTGGTAGCTAAATTCATACCTGGAATGTCAGCATTCATTTGCTTCATGAGGGATGCTAGTAAGTCTGTAAAATTACATCTATGAACAAATTTGTGTGATAACATATTTTCTGAAAGAATTATTTGCTTGCCTTATTATTTCCTCTGTGTATAAAAATATAGACAACTGTGCAGAAGGTCAAATATAAATATGATTACAATGTGTTTCTCAATGAAAAAACCTTATTGTACGGTTGATCATCTCTGTTGAATTTTCTTTGGTTTGGAAGTATATAACTGGTATTTGGAATTTGCTGTTAGAATATTCTACCAAACTAGCTCTGCTTCATGTAGCAGTGAATGAATGATTCGTTTAAGAGTCTAACAAGATTTGACTATTGTGACATCTTCTCTGAATATTGGATCTGCTCATGATTGTCAGACCAAAGTACTTTCAGGCTATATGGCTTTCAGCTGATATTAAAATGGATCTTTTGATAAGCCCACATTTTAACTTGAATAATTCAAGGGCACATTTTTGGAGTGATCTTAATCCATTTCCTATGTTAGTGCTTCGTGTAAGGGCTTTATGTACCCTAAATTTTGTATTGAAATGTTCATGGTTTTTTTCTTTGTTTACTTAAGGGTAGTGAGAAATGTGGCAGATTTGATCTTTATTTGAATAATGGGTATTGGAGACTAAATTGGGGTAAATTTGAGTTTTACTTTCTTAAAATTAAAAAAATAATTTACCAGCTATTTGAACATTGATTTGTCTTTGGATATTTTCATAGAGACTTAAATTTTCCTAGCCATTTTCTGAATCTAGCCAGAAGGGAATGTAGGTTAGTCAGAACATACTTAGTGTGTAGGTAATTATATAAGTATGTCTCAGATGGTCAAATATGATATTAATATATTTAAAATTATTTGGATCACTTGTATTTTCTCCCTGTTAGTGTAGATAATTAATGTCATTATTTTGAGTCTTTCATTTGTTCTGGGTACTGACATTTGTTAGAACTGATCTATAACAGAGTTTATTCTTAAAAAGGAAATGGTTTTTGGTTTACTACTTATGTTTATCTGAACAGTGCAAAGTATTGCACATTAATATTTTAAACATACAAAGGATCCACAGGAAATATTTTGCAGTTCAGGTAAAATAAGCTGTCTAGAAATTATGTAGGCTTTTGTTTTAAACTTGATTCATTTATTTGTACTAAAGTAGCACATTCAGTAACACCCCATTTATCTGGTCATTTTCCAGAATAAGATGGAATTTTCCAGGTAACTGATCATAAATTAGTTTTCCAGGTAACTGAATCTTACACCTTCAAGGACTAAAATCTTATAAGTTTAACTATTTTTGATGGAAATCTTTATAAAGTACACACTTTCTGCTTTCTTACTTTCCTATGTTTTCTTAATCAGAGGATCCTCAATGTAATTCAATCTTTCTTTTCTGATGACTCAGGACCACAATTTTTAAAAAATGAGGAAGTTGAGTGTTATGCCTACTTTGAAGTGGTTTTTTTTTTTTTTCTTCCTGATCAGGTTAATAATAAGCTGCCTTTTCCTCTGCTGTTTGTCACCTCCAATACCTCTTCTTTTTCTCTTGGTGGTGTTGCTTTTTGTTCTCCATGGCTTGTGAAACCGGAGTTGTTAGGAATGACTGTTTATGGTAAATCAGAATCGAGGGGGAGCAGGGCAAGAGCCTCAGGAAGCAGGGGTGCTGCTTGGGTTCTGTCCTTCTCATCAGCTGGTCATGCGTTACCTCTTTCTCAGCACTCCTGGACTTGGAGCGCTGTCCAGAAAGGCTGATTGCTGAGGCGTGGCATGTGAGGTCCTACCTGTTTCCTTCCCGTCCCCTTAGAGGAGTGCCCTAAGGGAGCGCCCTGGGAATCGCCCTGGCTTACACGAGACAGCAGCAAACCCTGGGTTTAGTCTCAGACTCCTGTCTCCAAGCCTCGCGCTTCTCTACTGTAACTATGATCTTAACTCCAGGCAATTATGAAGAACATTGTCATCAGTCTTGGTAAATAAAAAGTCTGTTCTTTCTTAAGGGGACTCATGTCATTCCCGCTCTTACCTACTCTGGAAAGCAGAGACTCCCCTAGACTCCCCTGTGCTCTCCATTCCAGGAGTTACTGGCACCTTGCCTGGTTAAGTCCCTCCAGGACCCTCCCTTCTCCCCAACTCTGTTACACAGGCCTGGTTCATGCCTGGTCCTCTGCTGTCTCTTTTCTCTCTTTGTTCTGCACCCTGCTTCTGGAATCACTGTCTTCAAAAAGCCCCATCTGTTTGACCAGTATAAACAGTCAATAATTGCAGAATATATGCGGAGAAAGAGGGAGATGGAGAGACTGTGGGCCATCATGAATACTTGAGGGGCAGAGAGGGAGCACCAAAGAGTCGAAAAATAGAAACACCCAAATACAGGCAGAAAATAATGGAACTGTGCATATGTAGATGTGAGAGAAAGTGATTCAAGTGTTATAGTCAACCTACAGCTTGTGGTGCAGTGTGGAGTAAGATACCATGAAAACCCTGGAGGCATAATAGTATAGACAGGATCGACCTCTCTCCTCAATACAGCACTTACTGCTGATCAAACCCGGATTAGAATTCCATTTCTAATGCAGGGTGATACTAGATGATAAGTTTAGACAGGCCTGAAATATGTGAGCTCTAGTGAATAAACTGAAAAGTCGATTAAGAACACCCATTGGTATATACGGAAGGAAATGGAGTTACTGTGACTTGAAACAGCTAAGGGGTACTTAGCGGGTTCCCCCAGTGACTCAGATAAAGAATCTGCCTGCAAGGTAGGAGACATAAGTTAGTTCCCTGGGCCGGGAAGATCCCCTGGAGTAGGAAATGTCAACCTGCTCCAGTACTCTTGCCTGGAAAACCCCATGGACAGAGGAGCCTGGTGGGCTACAGTCCGAAGTTGGATACGACCGAAGCAAGTGAGCAGCGGTATATGTGACTTAAATATATAAACTTTATTATTCCGAGGATGACGCCAAAATAAACTCTATATGTTCTCTAGACAATAAGGGATTATGGTGTAAGCAGTGTTTTGAATTTAAATATTTGTATTTTTTATCAGCCCAACACACATGCTATATAAAACCAATTAGCACCTTAAAAGTCTATAATGAAAACTAACAGTATCAGGTACTCTGTTTATCCTTATAATGTAAAAATTCATGTTCTGGGAAATTTTTTGTTCTTTTTCACTTTTGATGTTGTTTCTTTGATAGTTTCCTTTTTTTCTTTGTCTTTTATTTCTTTTTAGAACTCTTGTTAGTTTCCCATTGGATTTGCTGGATTAATTACCCCATTTTCATCTGTTTATATTTCCTTTTGTCCGTCTCCTTGCCTCCCTGGTTTCAGCGTCTCATAGTCCTTTTTTTCTTGGCTGTCTGAGGATATTCACCTTTTCCTTCTGCTTTCTTCACTGCCTCTGCTGCTGCTTGTGTCCCTTTTCAATTTTGTCTGTCTTGGTCCTTTGTGGCAAAGGCTTTCCTCAGATGCCTGTAGGTCATGAATTCCTTGCACATGGATGAGACCCAAATGCTTTTTATAAGGTGATCTATCTTATCTCAGTGGCGTCCTCCGGTGTCAGTGTATATAGTTCTTGCCTTTTATTTTAAGTGCTCCACATTTAACTAGCAAATCTAGAAAGCTGTTTGAATTAAGCATAAGGAAAACTTAAGTTCTAGTGATATTAGACATTGCACTGAATTATTATATAAGGCTTTAAAACTTTTGAAAACTTCTTGTTCTTGTTTATAAATATTAATGTTATCTGTTTGCAGCATGTTTAACATGAGAGGTTTTGTTGGGGAAATTGGGAGCAGAGTCTTTGTCTTTTCGTGCTGGGGAGTGTGTTTTCAGGGACATTGCAACTCTACTTCCTCAAAGTTCACCGTAATTCAGGGGTTAACCCTAACCCTAACCCTAACAAATTACAATACATACTGCTTCCGGTAGAGTAACTATCCACTTACCTGGCTCAGAACTCTTCCTAAGTAATACTTCATTGCTGTGATCCTTAATTAGGATAGGATAATGGCTATTTTTTTTTTTCATTCTTACTTAGTTCTTGAGAAATTATTTCATATAAAAGTGATTTAAATATTTTAAACCACTATTTTAAAAAGGCAGATATCATGAAAGTTCAGTGTTTCCATAGAAAAGAGCAGTGATACTTTTCTCAAAATCATTTTACAAATAGACGCTAAGGGTCTTGTAAAGTGAGAAAAAATGTATTTAGCCTTATGATTTAAATTAATAAAATTCACCAATTTATGTCAGAACTGTCGAATAATAAAATATTAAAACTTGGACATCAATTTTCATTAATATGATTGTATTTAAGTGTGGGTAGTTATTTTATTAACTACCACTTTCTGATTCTGCTTTACACACAGATGCTCACACTTTACTCGGGAACGATTGCCACATTAACAATGTAGAACAGGTGGCTCACGTGGTAAGGTGTCCGCCTACAATGTGGGAGGCCCGGGTTCAATCCCTGGATTGGGAAGATCTCCTGGAGAAGGAGCAGTTATTTTATATATTAAAGAAACGATGGTAGGCTGTGAAGAGTCCCTTATCTGTTGGTTTAATTTAAAAGTAAAACATACATTATTCTAATTATATGCACTAATGTTGAATTTTACATTCATAAATTCATGACTCTCTTTCTTAATAAGATTATCTAACTGCTTTATACCCTGTGGCTACAGTGTGGAAAGAAATCTGGCCTGGGAACCAAGAGAGCTGTTCTCCAGGTTGAGTCAGGCTACTTACTTAGCAGTGTGACCTTTCACAAGTACTTAACTTCTCACAGAAGTACTTAACTCCTCTGCTTTAAAGTTTTCTCAGCTGTAAAAGGAGAGCCCTTGGGTTTCCCCTGTTTGTGATACTCCCTTATTATGTGACAAACTATGTCCTCATGCTGCTGCTGCTGAGTCTCTTCAGTCGTGTCCGCCTCTGTGTGACCCCATAGACGGCAGCCCACCAGGCTCCGCCGTCCCTGGGATTCTCCAGGCAAGAACCCTGGAGTGGGTTGCCATTTCCTTCTCCAGTGCGTGAAAGTGAAGTTGCTCAGCTGTGTCCAACTCTTTGCGACCCCATGGACTGCAGCCGACCAGGCTCCTCTGCCCGTGGGATTTTCCAGGCAAGAGTACTGGAGTGGGTTGCCATTGCCTTCTCCAATGTCCTTATAGATCTTTCTTATTAAATTAACATATAATCAACTAATGCAAACATATATATACACACACATACATGTATATTAAGTTGGCTAAAAAGTTCATTTGGGTTTTTCTCTAAGCTGTGTGTATCATGATAAAAAATTTGGATGTTATCAAAGTATATAAAACAAAAAGTGAAATTCTGCTCCCACCCGCACTCAAAACAAAACAGATTAAAAGTCTACAGTGACAGCTAATAAATGCTAACGGTCTCTGTACATTATTGCAGAAATTTTTTGTGTATTTGTCAGTATATAGACACTTAAGTCATAATACAGGTAACTATTTAGCACCTTACTTTTGTCCTCTTTACATCTTTGAAATGATTTTATGTAAATGTATTCCTGAACATATTTATTTTTAATCAATATCTGGTAGCTATAATTTATAGTTTAATAGGAAATTTAATTTTTAATTCTTTGCCTTTTCCTTAAACCTAAATTTCCCCCTTGCATGTTTGAATTGTAACAGCAGACTAATTTTTAAAAATCTATGTATGAAAAAAGTCTGAAAGTAAATAAAGCAAATGTTAACAATGCTTATATTGGATGCTAAATTTTAAGTAATTTTTCCTTTATGCTTTCCTATTTCATATTTTAGCAATTGACGTTTTATTGGGGGGGAATCCATTTTAATAAAAAGTACCATGCTATTATGAAGTAATTATCAATCAGTAGTTGTTTAATTGAATTGTAAAACCATATTCTTTATTGACTATTAAATAGCACCTCATTAAAATATTTTATTGTTATTTTTACCATTCTTTTTATTTTTTAATTGAAGCGTAATTACATATAATAAAAGGCAGAGATTTTAACTATACATTTTGATGAGTTTTTTACCCACTGCACTTGAAATATAAAACATTCCAATAAGCCCGTAAAACCCCCTCAAATCTCTCTTTAATCAATCCATATCCTCCACCCAGGCAACCACTGATCTGGTATCTGTCCCAATGGATTCATTTTTTTCTGTTTCGAGCATCATTTGAATGAAATCCCACTCTCCGTACTCTTTTGTGTCTGACTCTTTCATTATACATGATATCATGTTTATGTGTCTTCATCACTATTTTAAAAACCCTATTCTTAATTCTTCTTAATGTTGAAATAACGGGGCCAAGGTTGCAGAGCTTGGAAGCACTGGAATCAGAACTTGGTTTCAGGTCTGTGTGACCCCAGAGTTCTTTTCTACCTTTCATGTAATCTTCCTTGTCTGACTCCTTTGCACTCCTTTTTGGGATAGCTCAGGCCACTCAAAATCCTTTGGGGACTACATTATACGTCATCATATCTGCTGTTAGTTTCCTCATTGCCAACTTTGGATTCAGGCTTCTTGCATCAGCTGTAGCATTTCCCGCTGTTGCAACGTTTACCGCTGTTCAAATTTTATATTCTCTCCTGTGTTCCCTTTACTTTTAGGAGAAAATTCCTTTACTGTCATCTCATGAAGTTTCAGAAGAGAATTAAAAATTTTAAAAACACATACTTTTAGCCTGTCATCTTTATCTTGGAAGTTCCCCCCTTTTAAAAAAGAAAGGCAGTCTAGGAGTAGGTTTTTTTTAAAATTAGTTCTATCTTTTAAGATTAATGTTTCCTTCTATTAATTCTGAGGCAGGTTCAGAAATACTGAATTTTTTTATTTCCCAAAGATCAATGTAATTTTGACTCCAAGCACCTTCCCGTTGCCCTGTCAGCCAGTTATCCTTATTCACTGTTAAGGCACATGACCCCTCACCTGGAAAGGGAGGTGGTCCTGGACTGTGAGATACTTTGGATGGTGCGCTAAGTAACTTCCATTGTATATTCCATTTATGCGGGAATCAGCTGAGTCCTCATGGTCCCCTCATATCTGCCAACCCAGCTATTTCTGTGCTAGGCTTAGGACACAGGAATTCAAGACGCTTCTCACCCCAGAACGTGATGAACTTGGAGGAGGGCACAAAGGCTCATGCAGGCGCTGATGGAGAGGAAATCACTTTGGTGGCTAGATAATGTTTTAAGGAACAAAAGATGGGGGTGGGGGTGGGAGGCAAGAAAAGAGAGTGAGAGATCCTAGGTGTATTATCCTGTTGTCATGATTTTATGGTAATGGGAACAAAAGGCAGAAGGGATCTCCTTTGTCGATATTTTTGCTGGATTGTTATTTTTCCCCCCATTTCTGTCCTGTCTCCCAAACTGGTATCATCTCCTTCTGCCTTTTCAACCTTGTCACTTATGGGCGTGACTCAGTTTGTAAGAGATGGATGTCTCTGGTTTTGTTTGTGAGTTGAATGCTCTCCACCACCACTGGGGGAACAAGAAGACTCAAGGGGGAGGTTTTCCAGTAGGACCTTTCTGTTGGTTCAAATCACCTAATTCCCAGGTTGATAAGCGTCTCTCCACCAGTTAAGGCCTGTGTGGGAGGGGGTGGCTAGAGCATCCTGTTACTTGTACTTCCAAGAAAGTGGAGCTTGCCTGTGAAGACCTTATCCAGGTGATACTTCATCTATAGAAATTCCTTCAAAGACTTGATGTATACATGATTTACAACATTATTTGAATGTTTGTGTGGAATTTTAATGGGAAAGTGAAAGAGGAGCTGTTGAGCATTTGCCCTTGACACCTGCAGTCCCAGCTGAGGGCTTCTTGCAGGAGTTCTAGGCTGGATGACTGAATCTGTGCTGGCTTTGGAACCTCCGCATGAGAGGTCCCTGGGGATTGGAGACTCGGCTGGAGCTCAGCAGAGGCTAATTTACTTTCTTGGCTCCCTACCCGGGATCACAGGGTCATTTAGAGCAGGGCCACATCTCATTTGTTTCTGAAATCCTGGCAACTGGCATAGTTCATGGCATGTGATAGGTGCTCAGAAAATGATTGCAGACCAATTGATTAAATGAGGCAGTTACCACCACCATCACCATTAAGCACTGCAGTGATCATCCACACCAAGGTGAGTCCTAGGAACAGGTGGGACTGCAAAGAATTATTGCGCACGTCATGTCACAGGACTCATCTCTGTGTGTACAGGGTCCTGACGCGTGAGTGCAGAGTGCTCACTCTGGGATGGTGAGCTGCAGCTTGGCCCAGTGCCGGCGGACAGTGGCCGGCTGGGGAGCACACGCCTTACCTGATGATGGCCGTTGCTGCTCAGCTGTTGCTGGTAGATATGATAACAGAGCTCCCAGACTTTCAGAGGATAGCATGAACTATTCTGATGTTAAAATTTAAATTTGCAGTGTTTTGAGAAACACATAAAACACATGTATAGATCAAATTGGTTCTGTGGGCTTTCACACTGCTCTCTCCAGAAAATCAAACAAGAAGAGAAGGGCAGGGTGCCAGGAATCTGTAAGGGGCAGGTGGAAGAAAAAAAAAATCCCAGCAAGCTTGAGAAAGGGTAATTAAAGAGCTGGAGGAGAACAGTGAACTTGAATCTTAAGAAGGGAAGACTCTCAAGAAATCTGGGCAAGGTTGATGGATATCTGCTATGATATATGCTATGGAGAAGTCAAGTAATTAGAGAAAACAGTGAATCATTCATGAATGCAGGGGGAATGCATATTAGCATTATGCAGCTATTCTTGGCCTGGCATAAATATGGTCCAGACTGTGACTTAAGTATCAGATGAACCAAATTTGTTTTCAAAGTTATTTCCTTAAAGCTTTGACAAAAAAAATGAGTCCAAGTTCATGTAAATTAACTTGACATTTTGAAAACCATTATTCATGTATCCAAAATATAATACTTCAAAGGAGTATTTAAACTGTTTCAAGGAATTCACATGAAACTGTCAAGGGAATCATTCTTGTTATATCTTTACCATGTTAGGATGGGCCTTCGTCTTGTCTGTCTGGGTAAAGTTATGACAGTGGATCCTATTCCAGGAGATTTTATTTTATTGGAAGGAAGCCCAGTTAAAGTCTCATATTAATTTTCTGTCATGGTATCTACCAAAGAACAGATTTCCAAAATCCCGCAAACGTTTGACACAATCATTTCCATTTGCCAAACTTCATCAGTGTTTTCCAAGTGATATATGCATTTTAAGTCAAAATTGAACAAGGTTTATCCTTGAATAGAACAAAATGTGTCCTGTCTAAGGCATTGGATTAATAGATGTTTTCATTATTTGTTGAAATAGAAAGTTTATAGTTATAAATTACTCTGAGTGCTTTTTGCAAGTTGAAAATTGTCTCACTGAACAAACAAAACCCATTTACTTAGTTCCCTCCATGTACTTTCACATGCTGAAAGCCATACAGTTTGGCTTCTTATCGTGACGCTGAAGAGTGTGTAATCTGAGCCGCACACTCATCATTCTCAGTACTTCCATGCCTTCATGTCTTTTTCTGATGTATTGCCCTTTGCCTGGAATGCCCATCCATCCCCAGTCTCCTGTTCTTCTAACCTTTTTTGTGAACTCCTACTTATCCAGCAGGGACAGCGTAAAATGTCAGTTATAGAGGCCTCTACAGCTCTCCTTAATCCCTCCTTATCATCATCCCCATAACATACCTTGTATACTATGAATAGAACACTTATCAAACAGTATTTTTGGTATTTTTCTCTTCCACAAAACTAAGATTCCTAAAGTCTGCATGATTAATTTCTGCATCTAGGCATGTATCTGACGTGAGGGAACTTTTCAACCAATGATTGTTGACTTGGACTGAATCCACTTAGGACAGATACTAATCCACTTATTAGGACATTTACCCTAGTGCATGACTCTGGCAAATAAACCATTAACCCAATGTGTTACTAAATATTTACCTTAACAATGTGATGAAGTGAGTCATCTCACATATTATTATTATGTAATCAAACAAGGGAACAAAAAAGAAGAATTTTCAAAGGAAGAAGGGCTAGGTATATATACATAAACCTTCACAAGCTAATTAATTCAAAAACCCAACACTATTTTAAGAAGGATCACGCTGATTAGATAATTTAATTGTTGATTAAGTAGTCAGTGAGAAAGCAAACCCAGGAATTTTCATGCAGAAGGATAGTTGTTTCTTTAGTAATCTGCAGTCAATTTCTGTTCTGTCATAGCCTGATATTACATAGTTCAGATACGCCACAAGTCAACTCATCATCAAGAAATATAGTAATTGTGAAAGTCCCACACAAGACAACTTAAAACATTATTTTTCTCCCAACACTAGTATTGGAAAAATGATCCAGTGTGTTAAAAAGATCTTTTTAACCTCTGCTTTGTAGAGATCATATGCATAACTCCTTGTTTTATTGTTGTTCACTCACTAAGTTGTGTCCAACTCTTTGTGACTCCATGGACTGCCACACACCAGGCTTCCTGGTCCTTCACTATCTATTGGACATGCTCAAATTCATGTCCGTTGAGTCTGTGATGCTATCTAATTATCTCATCCTCTGCTGCCCCCTTCTCCTCCTGCCCTCAATCTTTCCTGAGCATCAGGGTCTTTTCCAGTGAGTCAGCTCTTTGCATCAGGTAGCCAAAGAAAGTATTGGAACTGCAGCTTCAGCATCCATCCTTCCAATGATATTCAGGGTTGATTTCCTTTAGGATCAACTGGCTTGATCTCCTTGCAGTCCAGGGGACTCTCAGGAGTCTTCTCCAGCACCACAATTCAAAAGCATCAATTCTTTGGCACTGAGCCTTCTTTGTGGTCCAACTCTTACATCCATATATGGCTACTGGAAAAACCGTAACTTTGACTATGTGGACCTTTGTTGGCAAAGTGAAGTCTCTGCTTTTTAATATGCTGCCTATGTTTGTCATAGTTTTCTTCCAAGGAGCAAGTGTCTTTTAATGTCGTGGCTGCAGTCACCATCCACAGTGATTGTGGAGCCCAAGAAAGGTCCTCTGGAGAAGGGAATGGCTACCCACTCCAGTGTTTTTGCCTGGAGAATTCCATGGACAGAGGAGCCTGATGGGCTACAGTCCATGGAGTTGCAAAGAGTCTGATAGAACTGAGCAACTTACTTTTCACTACAGTTGTGGGGTAGGCTTAGTTTTATGTTTTGTTTGTGAGGAGTACCTTCAGGGAAGGCATAGAGCTCTGAAAGGGACCTTTTTAAAGTGTGAATGGAGAAATGAGGAAGAAGCATCAAGGATAAAGAAAGATTTCTAAGAGGGAAAGTAAACATGCATTTACCCTTACTTCAGAAGTTTCCCAGAAGGGGGGACTACGAGGAACCGAGCCAGATCTTGCTGAGGGCCTTCCTTTCCTCTCTTGCTTGTCTAGTTCCTGGATGCCAGAAGCCTCTGGGGGGAAAATTAACCCTCAGCAAGTTTGCGCTTGCTGCTGTTGGGCTCATCTCCACACTGGGCAAACTTAGATGTCGTTCCTATTCGTGTTCCAAAGCTTTCTGCCAAAGAGTGTATCTCTCTAAGCTAACTGAGCTGATGCTTCATTTTTATTTTATTTTCTTAAATTGACAAAGCAATGTTTCTGCCATTAGCAAGAAAAAAATTGAGGTATCACCGTGGAGGAATTGTCATTGAGAGGGCATTTGTGATAAGATTTGACCTTTTGAAGAAATAGATCCCATTTCCCTTGGCCTCCTGTTCTACTCTGAGTGTTTAATGTGATCATTATCTGCTGTGACTGTGAGGGTGAAGTCACAAGGCCAGAATCCTGCCCTGGGGGACAGCCGTTTTCCTGACGAGATGCGCTGTCCGGTCTGAAAGGAGTCCGCGCAGAACGGACCCCAGGCAGGTCAGGTGGGAGGCTGCTGTACTTGACTAATAAGATTTCCAGGGGCCACTTCTAACAGTGGGTAACAAAGATGACGCATAGTCACCTACAGGCAGGTCTGGAGACGTGCAAGACGGTCATTTGCTTACTTCCAAGAAAAAGACTTGGAATGGCATCCGGGGTGTTTCTGTCTGTGTTAAGGATGTTTGCAGACATGCACGGGAATTATAAGGACTTTTTGTTAAAATGTTTTAAATTCTATCGATCATATAGTTTGAATTTCATTTTTGGCTTATTCTGTACAGGAGGATGATCTATTCAGAGCATTTGATGAATATTAGCTTCTACATTACCTCAAAATATCGAGTTATTGATTACCTGATAATAAAACACCGATAGCCATCCGAACTTTATAAACTTTTTATCATTAAGATAGGCTTGATTTTGTTTTTGAAAAATAATCATTTTTTGCTTATAGATTGTTTCCGCTATACATCTATGCTGGTGTTCATCTTCTTTAATTCCTTTTTCAACTGTAACAATTGTACACTTTTTATATTTGAATTATTTTCCTCATAAATTATGTTATCCTTGGCTAAAGGCTTTTCTCTTTAGTAAATGCTTTTGACTATTTGGCCTTTATAGCATCAATTTCATTTTTAAATGCCTATGGAGACATGCTTGACTGCTTATAAATTTTCTAGTATAGTTCTGTAAGAATTCTTCACTTTCCAAGGACCATACGTAGCCGTGTTGGTTCCTAACAGTTTATAACTGCAGAATAATTTAAGAGACATTCTCCTTTTGCAACTTACTTTAGAGTAGAGTGCGTTTTGCCAGAAAAGGCAGTGCAGGAGGGGCATGGATCAAGCAGTCTGGATCCCCCAGCCTCAGAGGCAGTGTGGGCGTCCAGAGAGCGCCGCACGAGGTGCGGCGGCGGCTGTGTGCGGGGCCTGGGCTTTAAAATTTCAGCTTCTCTCCTGCTCAGGGTACACATGCAGTGTGGGTAGGCAGGGGGGCTTCAGCTGAGCGCAGCCCTGGGCCAGTGGAGGAGCCACCAGCGCAAATGCTGATGCCCCCCAGAGGGGAAGGCAGTGTGGCCCCTGTATATATGCATGTAGTTTACGAAGTCCTAATGCTTCTGCCTGGAAATGAGGCCCCTGAAGGAAGGCGCCATACCTAATTCAGGGAGTGGGGAAGTGCAGACACAATAGGGCCTGGGAGAACTGAGAATGTTTGCTGAGCTGCAGGATTAAAACCGCACTTTACAAAGGCGACCTTCCAACAGCAGCCAATGTTAGGAGAAGATTTTGACAGATAACAGATCTTTGCTCAAGACAACACCGCACTGTGCAGAATGAGGCAGATGAGTGGTAGAAAAGGCGTTAGAGAGCAGAGCTGTGTCACAGGATTGACGGAGGGTTAGAAAAGTAGGTGAGGTGCACGGGATGAACGGGATGCCAGCAGGGGCTAGTGTCAGCAGTCACTTTTAGGCCAAGGTGACATTGCAGATTTGGGGGAAAAGGTGAGTATGCAGCTGTTCCCAGAAGCGCGTCACTTCGAGAATGCGCAACATCCTTTACTTCTCATCCTTCCAGTCTTAATTCGAATATTAGTTATTTGCATGTATTTTCCCACTCGGTGTGAATTCCTCAGGGACAAGGGCCCGTTTTGGTATCCTGTGTGCCTAGCACGAGGTTGACAGTACACGCACTGCATGACTATTGAGTGAATGGGCTGGAACCCTCTGGCAGCCGCCTCCCATGGTGCCAGGTGCCTGCTATCCCCTTTGGCTGGTTCGGCATTTCACAGACTCATCCCGGGGGTTGCTGGTAGTGGAAGCAGCGAGAGCAGGATGGCGTTTCTGAGCATTCCGGCCTCTGCTCTGTTCATCTTGGAGGGACCAGTGCAAGTAGAAAGGATCACCAAGTAGTGTCGGAGAGCTGAGCAGTGAGCAGTGGATTTGTGCCTAGTGTGTAATTTTGTTTTGTCTTTGTTCCCTACTTTTGAGTGTATTAAAATGAGGAAAACCTAAATTAATATAATCTATTCACTTAAAGACTTTATAACTTGTGGTATTCTTGGCCTCACTTTTTATTACGAAAATCACTAAACATAATTAGACATATAACTTACTTTTTAGACCTTGGGGTGTAGAGCAGCAGTTCTCCAACTTGAGTGCATCAGGGTCACCTGAAGGGCTCACTAACACCCAGATTGCAGAGCCCTGACTCCCAGAGTTTCTGGTCCAGTTAGTCTGGGTTAGAGGTGATGAGACTGCTGCTCTGGGAAACCACACTTTGATAACCAATGAGGAGGAGGAAGGGACACTGAAAATGGAGTAGAAAAATGTGCGTGTTTGAATCTCTGTGATGCTACATAATAAATGTTTGGTTTTGTGTAAGTTACTCAACCCCTCTAGTTTTCTGTGTCCTTTCCTGTGGAAATGAAGGTCATAATTGACCTCACAGAGCATCAGATAAGATGGTATAACAGAACCATCTTTTTTTAAGTGAGGCTCTGTGAAAATACTGCTTTCGTATGTCCTATGTGTTATGAACTGTGGACATCTAATTGGCAGCCACATGTATGTAGGGTACTCTGTGCAAGGCAGTGGAGGATAGAACACAGGAAGAAAAAGAACAGCAGCATTGTGGACTTTCCCAGACGCCAAATACTTGAAATGATATTAAGAATTCAAAGAAGAAAAGGTTGTGGTGAGCTGCTGGGGTGGCCTTTACCCAAAATTTACTGTGTAAAGACCATCATTTCACAGGAAGACACTGGTTTTTCCTTGCTGTGGAACTGTCTTATTGCAGAGCTAATGTCCTGAAACCTAGAAATCTGTAATTTTGGCACATTTTGAGTGTGAAGTTTATTCTTTTGTGGATCAATCTCAGGTTACCTACTTAGAGTTTGGTGAAATTAAGAGTACAGAATTATTTGTTTTGCCAGCATTTAAAACTCATCTCAATAAGATAGTTGTAAATATAAATATCAGAAAGGTATGTAGTGTCATTTTCTTAGCCTATTCAGGCTGCTGTAGCAAAATACTGTGGGTGGATGGCTTACATACAACAGATAGTTGTTTCTCTCAATTCTGGAGGCTGACGCGTCCAAGATCAAGGTGCTGGCAGACTCAGTGTCCTGTGAGGGGCCCGGTCCTGGTTCATGGGGAGCCTTCTCTGCTGCGGCCTCACCTGATGGAAGGCACAAGGGAATTTTCTGGTGCCTTTTTGTAAGGGCACTAAAATGCCACCCTTGTGACCTGTAGCCTCCTAAATCCCCCACCTTCTAATACTATCGCACTGGAGTTAGAGTTCAACATGTGAATGTTGGGGGGATACACATATTTAGGTCTATAGCAGTCTACTGAAACTTGTAGCCAAACAGGATGGGTGAGGAAAGTCCCTGAAAATCTCAACTTAAAAAACATTACTCATACACAGTTGACCAGCACTAGCGTTTTTATGATTTGTGACCTTCTCCATTCTATATATCTATATCCAATAGTTTTAGATATTTTTATTATGGTTTAACTCTAGTTTTTTAAATTATACTTAATAGTATGTTTAAAAATTCATATTGAATGCAGAACATATTTACTTTAAGTGGTTTAATAGCCCTATATTTAAGATTAAAGTGATAATTTATAGTTAATAATATCATTGATTTAAGTAGAAAATATGGATTAATTTTAGAAGCCAGAGCAATTTATCTGGTAAATAAAAATTATTTTTTACAATAAAATTGAGATTTTAAAACTTACCTTGGGCAAAACAGCATCAGAGTAGCAGATTGAACTTTGGATGGTGAAGTGTAACTATATGTTCTGGCTACCATTATGATGAATATGTTTATATGAAAGCTTTACTGCAATTGTAATACTGTAGATTTTATTATGTATTTTTCAACCGGTGAATCCCAAAGGCCACTTACTACCATATGGGTTCTGTTTAGATTCTTGGCATCAAAAGGGGGATCCTCATCCTTGAAAAATACTGGGAGTCCCTGAGGCGGTGTGTGGTGGTACTCTGGCCCTTCATCTTGACTTGCTGTTTGGATCCTTTGTAACACACGTTTCTTACATTTGTCTTACCCATTTGGCTGTGACTGAATCTCCTCTAAAGCAGGCAAGGTGGAAAGGCAAGAATATTAAGATGTGAGGACACTTCAATACTCTCTTAAGACTCGGATACACGTCAGCCTTAGACCATTGCTTTTTGCTTCCCCCTTTCCCTCTGCTGGCCCTCTCCTCAGAACCTTCTCTGATCATGTCAACCTGTATATTCTTATTGAAGAATTTATTAGAAATCTAACAGTTTCTCCAACCATCCTCTTTCCTTTTATTTCTAAAGTACCAATGGAAGAGTAGATCCAAGAATATGGCCCCCAAATTCTTGAAATATTTCAGTGTGGGACAACTGTAAACCATGTACTACATAATATCAATTTCCCATGATCAAATCAGTATAAATTAACATTGAAATAGATCTACTGAATAGATTAGAGATCCAAGTATATGTAAAGATCTGATATATGATGAAGCTGCAAAAATCAGTTCAGAAAGATGGTTTATTTCTTAAATTTCATTGACAAAACTGATCATATGTCCAGAAGAAGATAATTTTAAACATCCTTCTCCTACTGTGTGTGTGTGTGTGTGTGTATACTATAAATTTCGGGTACATAATTACTCTAAACATTCCAAACACACAAGTTGCAGAGGCAGGATCTGAACCCAGGTCTTTCTCGTGCTGTGCACTACGTCTAAAATGTTGACTCATGTTGTCCTGATACATTTCCTGAAGTAGAGATGGGAGAGAAATGTTTTATGTTGCTCATCATTTGATAGTTCCCATTTTGTTTTATTTTTGTCCTTATAAATGATGCTTATAAATTATGTCTTGATTGATAAGTGGATCCATTATTATTTTCTTAGAACCATTTTCTAGATGTGAAGCAGCTGATTCAAAGGATACTCAGGTTTTTTAAGGCTTTTGAAATGAATTTCCAAATTGCTCTTCAGAAAGGCCATGCCAATTTAGTGATTTGGCTCTTGTGTTGTACTCAGAATCTTACTATTTTTCTATTTCTAGACCATCATTTGTCATAGAAAAGTAATTTCCCCCATCTTCTTTTTATATTGGCAAGTTTTTAATTAACTTAGGGCTTCCTGTGAAGTCTGAAGTTAATATTCTTTTATCCTTCTTATCATCTATTGCAGAGTAATGTATCAATAAGGTCGGGAAGAAAATATCACTTCTTTGACCCTAAATATCTTCTTCTCTAGTGTTAATCAGAGGCCTCTGTTACCATTCGGTCACACAGAACAGCAGCGGTAGGCTTTTCTTTGCGCAGTATCAGCGTATCACCTGCGGGGCGGCCAGATGCCCCTCTGCCTCACGCTGTCAGCGAGCTGCACCCACTTGCTGCTGCCTGATTTCCGTCGCTCTGCATTTCTATTCAGTGGAAGCGCAGTGCATTTCCAAACTGTGTAACAGCATGCACTATATTAAGACTTACTCCTGTGTTTACTTATCTTTCATCCATACACTTCTCTTTGCTGGAATCTAGAATTTACTGAGTTATTTCCAAAGACCATGAAATGTGATTGCTATGAGGTCTAGTCTTCTTGGGAGGATGCAGTCTCTTTGTGGAAGCCGCCACAGGGTTGACACAGTACTATTATTATTCCATACACTTTTTGTACCTCCACCTGTCACCAAGAGATGGAGTTGAAGTAATGACATCTCACCAATTATTTGATGACATAAGTTTTCTTGTGTGCTGCCATATTACTTAAATTTTTAAAATAATATATTGAGCTAAATATTATCCCTTGTGCTGAAGGAAAGTAAAGCTCTTTTCAGAGCAGGGAATTTTATGTCATACGGTATTCAGTGTGAAATAGGATAGAAATGTGTCATCAGTCACAATGCATACGAGACTGAATTTAGAGCATTTGTGTCCTGTGACCACGGTTATCTGGTCTCCATGCAGTGAGGGGTCTTGGTTTTACTTTTTAGCACAGACCTAGACTATTATGGGCTTCCCCAGTGGCTTAGACTATAAAGAATCTGCCTGCAATGCAGGAGACCCAGGTTCAATCCCTGGGTCAGGAAGATCCCCTGGAGAAGGGAATGGCTACCCACTCCAGTATTCTTGCCTGGAGAATTCCACAGACAGAGGAGCCTGATGGCCTACAGTCCATGGACTCGCAGAGTTGGACACAACTGAGCAACTATCACTTAGACTACTACACTATAAATAAGATGAACATTATAGGGCTTGTTTAAATTGACCCTAAACAGTAACAGACGTCTTTCTTAAATGGCTTTATTAATGCACATAGAGGCACCACTCTTTCCTCTTGCCTTTCTGTTTACTGCAGATCAATTACTATGTAAGTGAAGTCATCGCTCAGTCGTGTCCAACTCTTTGCGACCCCGTGGACTGTAGCCTACCAGGCTCCTCCGTCCATGGGATTTCCCAGGCAAGAATACTGGAGTGGGTTGCCATTTCCTTCTCCAGGGGATCTTCTGGACCCAGGAATCAAAATCAAGTCTGAATCATGACTCATTTTTCTTTACATAGGCCAGTTCTTTCCTCAAGCCAAATTTAGCCAGAAAGGAAAGAAAGGAATCTTATTTTGGTGCATGCCACACTAAAATAAAACAATGCAGCTTCATTCATAGTCTCCTTATCTAAAACATATATTTGCATCTAAAACATATCTAATGCATATATTGCATCTAAAACTGCATCTAAAAACATATATTTGTATATATATGATATACACAATATATCTGTTAAACATCAGAACAATTTTCACAATGATGATATTTATAGTCAATGTGAATTTTTAGCTTTACATGTAAGTATATTAACATATATATTCATACATACGTATCAAAGTATTTTGCACATCTCAACATATATGTATATCTCTATATATCTGCATGTATACTAGGATAAGAGAAATAGCATTTATTAAAGTGAAAGTGAAAGTTGCTCAGTCATGTCTGACTCTTTGCCACCCCATGGACTGTATTATGGTCCATGGAATTCTCTAGGCCGGAATACTTGGCAGCTGGAGTGGGCAGCCTGTCCCTTCTCCAGGGGTTGTTTGCAACCCAGGGATTGAACCCAGGTCTCCCACATTGCAGGTGAATTCTTCACCAGCTGAGCTACCAGGGAAGCCCAAGAATACTGGAGTGGGCAGCCTGTCCCTTCTCCAGGGGTTGTTTCCAACCCAGGGATTGAACCCAGGTCTCCCACATTGCAGGTGAATTCTTCACCAGCTGAGCTACCAGGGAAGCCCAGGAATACTGGAGTGGGCAGCCTGTCCCTTCTCCAGCAGATCTTCCTGACCCAGGAATCGAACCAGGGTCTCCTGGATTGCAGGCATATTCTTTACCAACTGAGCTACCAGGAATACAAATTTTAGGTATCTTGTGATGTTTAAGTAAACTCACAATATTTTAGTGCCTAGAATTTTTTTTAACTTATACATTTCAGTACCTTACATTTTCTTCCCTTTCCTAACATAGTCTTCAGATGAATTAATATACTGAGAATCAGTGTATCATGGTGAAGTGAAAATCGTGGTGTTGCACACATTACCAGGGGTCGCATCAGAGCAGTGCTCACATTTGTTTAGTCACTAAGTCATGTCCCTGCTGATGACCACTTGCTTGAAGCACACATCTCATGTCCTCTCCACCTTTAAGAACTTCCTCAGGTATTACTGCATACTTACCTTTATTTCTTCTCTGATGTTATTGAAATAGTATAAGTTGTAATACTTCCTTGCCTACCTATCATATATCAGTCTGATTCTTCTTTGTCCTTAACCCTTGATGAATGACTACTAGAAATGACTTTTATAACATGTAGAGAACAAGCCAGGAGTTTTCTTGTGCTGATTATATCCATCTGACAGATGTGTTCTGAAACTTTTCTTGTAGTCATTAAAATGTGAAGTAAAATTTGAAATGCTTTGTGTGTTATATTGTTATTATAACAAATAATAGTTTAGGAAAGAAAATATTTCTTATAAGAACTCTCATATTTCCTTTTATTTTCATGTTTTGGTATTTCTAGGAAATGTTTTCCTCTATTAAAGGTAAGTACTTATAATTTTTTTTTGCAACACTGCTCTAGAGTATAGTTGAAATGCACATATTAACTTATTTTAAACCTTCTTTTATCATTTATGATTGTTAAAAGAAGTAAAGGTTAAAGTAAATTCTGTAAGTGTTGGGTAAACTCAACCAGCTCTTGATAGATTTTTTTTTTTTTTAGCAAAGTAGCAAGAAAAAAATTATTTAAGGACTTCACATACTTTTGAATCATGCAAATGAAATTTTCTTTTTTTCTGCTTAAAAACCTTTTTCCTTTTTATTCTTTTGCATTTTATTTGTTGTAATGGTAGTTTGCCAGGGGCAGATGTCTTTAGGAGGAGGTGGTGGTGGTGGTGGTTTGGTAGCTCAGTCGTGTCCAACTCTTGGGACCCCATGGGCTGTAGCCCGCCAGGCTCCTCTGTCCGTGGGATTCTGCAGGCAAGAACACTAGAGTGGGTTGCCATTTCCTTCTCCAGGTTTTAGGAGGTACAACCCAGTCAAAAAAAAAAAAAAAAGCACATCTGTGTTTATAATGCAATATGTATTAATATAGGTCATATTACTTTAATATATCAGTACCTGATGGGTATGTGAATTATTTAAAATGAGCATCTGTGTACTATTTTATGGTACTTGAAATAAAATGAATTTTTAATGTTCGTATGTAATACGACCTGCCAAGATTATTGTGGTAAAAAGTTTTCAGATCCAAATTAGGAATCAGCTGCAGTGTTTCTCCCTCACTTTATAGCAAGCCTAAAGTTGGACTCAACCTCCAGTGATGTTTGCCTGCTTTAAAATGGGCTAATTATGCACATATTTATACATGATTATGTTAATAATTTTTGAGTCAGTTAAACTTCAAGCTTGGCTTGCATGCCTCTTCAGTCTTTTTCTTTCTGGAATTAAAGCTATCCAAAAATAGAAATACCAGTTTAGCTGATCTCACTTTCCCCCTGAATTTAGTAGTTTTATATAACAGACAACCTTAAAAATTTTCTTAAAGTTTTTCTTCAGGGAATTATTTAGATTAGAAATTCTGATTCATGTTATCAATCTTTAAAAAATCTTAACTGAGATTAAGTACAGGTGTCATTGAGGTTTCAGTTCGGTACAACAAACTCGTAAGTGGGAGGTCTTACTCTTTCAGACTCTGCTTTGCTGGAAGTCATGGTTACAGACCCTCAGAAGAGGTTTGCTGAAGGAATGCTCTCCAAGCAACTCCATCCTTCAGAGGCTGTTTAGGTTTTTACCTGCTTCTTCTCCCCTCTCAGTAAGGCTGATGAAGCTGCTGTAGTCTGAAAGGAAGACAGAATTTGCTGCTCTCTTGGTTTGTGACATGTATTTTTTCTTTAGGAGAACTTATTTTCATTTTGCTGGATCACACATTTTAGAGAGCTCTCCTCGGTTAAGCTGATTCTGAGCAATGTTTCTGAACTGGACTAACCACAGAGTAGGATCTTACCTTACTCATGGCTGTGAATCATGTTAATCCATTTATCTTAGCTGTCATGCAATTTGCTAATTAAGTCATTCTAGGGGTTAGGGGAAGTGAAAGGCTTTGAAATAATCATTCCATTCTCCGAACAAAGCAGCATCATTTAATGCTCTTGCCCAGTTGTTTTATTCTGATGTCTCATAAACCCAGAAATGCAAAATAAGTTTGGATCTTATTGTTGCATCCATCTTCCTCACTTTATTTGAAGATTGTGCAGAAGATATTTAAATACAAAGTGATAAATTTAGGTTAAAGTTATTTAAAAATTTTATTATCAAACTAAAGCCTGTTAATTGTCCAACGTTTGGAAAATACCGAAAAATATAAAACCAGGAAATTTAAAAGTATCCATGATCCAACCATCTAGAGGTATAATTATTTAATGGATTTCATTTTGGCCTTTTCAATTCATGTTTTTTCACAAAATGTAATTATTACTTTATATTTTGCAACAATAACTGACATTTTCCGAGTGCTTATTTCATAGAAGGCAGTGAACTGAGAACTTTATATGTGTTATCTATTTAATGTTCACCACACACTATTGGACAGTTTTTAATGATGAATCTGAGACTTAGAGAGATTTTACTCAATGTCAAAAAATTAGAAACTTGAGATCCCCAGTCTGTACAAATAGCATAGATCTGCTTCTCCTTCCTCTTCCCCACTGAGAACAACTGTAAACCTTAGAAATTATGCAAGAGGCTAAAGAGAAGAACTCTGAAAGTTGGTAAGAAACAGGCACGCTGGTTTGGGACCTCTGGACTGGAGGCACCCAATAATAGTAGAGCATGTTGCATCCCCAGCCTGCACAAGGACCAGTGAGGCCGGGCATTGTCTGGCCCCCGAACTGGCAACACAGGCAGCTCAGATGGGCCCCTGCCTTCCCCGGTGAGAGAAGAGCGAGCCTCATGTCGCCAGCAAGGAGGGTCAGTAGAAGCTCCTCTAACAGTCACTGGCCGGGTGTGTCGTCTCCTTCCCTGATGGGCCTGAGAGACAGCTGGGCCCCTGCTAAGGGCGCCTGCCGTAGCATTTGGCCCTGCCAGGCAACTCCTCCGTCCTGTGGGTCTGAGATTCCCTTCCCCGCCCAGAGACACAGGCGGGTGAGCCCACAGGTCAGGGAGCCTGGGGAGTACCTTCCTGCCGGGAGGCCTTGAGACGGAGGGCACCCGTGCCTGGGGAAACGCTTTCTGTCGTCTCAGACAGTACCTGTGGGAGCCTCACCGCCCCAGATAAATGAAGCAGACCGAAAGAGCACTGCAGTGGCTCTGAAAATTAGACTGTCATTAAAACCACAGCTCATGAAGGTAGGCCAAGACCCGTACGAGTGACTACCTAGAGAAGAAATCCTCAAGAATATAGAAGGGCTGGACAGCAGAGTCAGTCAATGAGCTGATTGGCCTTTCTAGAACATGCCACCCAACAATGACAGAATGCAGTCTTCTCAAGAGTTCATGGGACGTTTGCTGGCATGGGGCACATCTCAGGGCTTAGCGCAGAC